>NC_051847.1:239393962-239401501 GCF_002237135.1 Teleopsis dalmanni | reverse complement strand
GCATACTTATCAAATATATAAAAACAACAATATACATGCTAATATATTAAGTTTTAACTGCACTTAACTACCCATTAGCTTAACTTAGTTTATTAATACTCAACTATATCAATAGCACTCAAAGTCTAAATCGTAGCGGTAGTTTAGGAATTAAAATCCTTTAACTGGTATTTAAGAAAAAAACGTATACAAAAAAGAAATATCATTTATATAAAATACTTATTATAAATACATAAATTATGTATATACATACCTTCTCGTTTTCTAAAGCAACTAAATTTTTGTTATCCGTTATCATATTTGTATTATTCACATTTGTCACAATTGGCAAAAGTGGGAACCACACTGAAGTTGTACTGCTTGAACTTAAAATCAAAACATTTGGATCTTTCTCCTGTGTCAGTGTTAGAGTCGATGCTGTTGTTGTGTGAGCTGCGTGTGGGGTTAGCACGCCTAGCATAGATTTTAGTCTACTAACTGCACGTTTGACATTGTTTATTATTTGCTCATGGAAAAGTTCAAAATCGAATGGATCTATAATATCCTTAAAGAAGTTTTGCAAAGTGCTAAACTGTGCACATAGTTCACGTTCATCACGTGGTACTGCAAACACGTTTTGCAGAAACTTTAAATCGAAGTAGTATTGTAATGCCAACTTTTGTCCGACATGATTATCCGTGGCAACAGTAAATGTTTGGTAATGTGCTAGAATATGTGTAAGCAATTTGTGGTTGAATACACAAAGCACTTTTGGCGGTAAGGTTTGTGGCACTACATTGTTCAGAACACGTATTAAAGCGAACAAATATGTTTGTAGTGAAATTGAAGGTTGATTTGGTACATGCAATGTCGAATTTATTGTATTTTCATGTTCATCTTTTTGCTCCAAAGTAAAACTTTCCCAATTCTAGAAATATTGATAATTTTATACTGATAATTTACCATTACTATAATAAAATTGAATTATATTATCACTTACTGCGAACTCAGTTATACATAAGTCATTCGATATCCTTGTTGGTAAGTATTGACTGCATTCATTATCTAGCAAAATGCCATCCAATAATTGTTGCCAAAAATTGAAAGTTTCTTCATCCAACAACCCACACATACGTTGCCAATATTCTATATTGTTGGCCGCTATGTTACCAACCCATTGCCGCCAACTGCTTTGTTGACAGAAACAGATTTTTAAATGTGGGCATAGCTCAATAAGCGCTGAGCAAGTGCGCAGTACTAGCAATAGTTCTTTGCGTTGCCTTTGAGTTAAATTGAAGCGTTTAATTCGGGTTATAAAATCCATTAAATTTGTTTGCGCTGTTTCACGCAGAAAGTCTATTAATGCTAATTTCTCTTCTGCTCTTGTCGCCTGTTCAGCGAGTAGTACATCCATCTCAGAAACTATATTTGCCAGATGTTGGTCAAATTCAGTGCATAGTTGTATTATGACACTACTATATCCACGTGTTTTCATAAGCAATTTTTTTGTCTTTCGATCCTCGTTTAATGCTGCCTCCAAGCTTAATGGCAAATCATTTGCACTATCAGCCCATATATTAAAGTCTATTGGGGCTTCTTCCATTAAAGCATTTTGTAGCGTTTCATATGCTCTCTGCATAGCTTGCAGCCAGCTGTCATGTATTATATTACGCACCCGCTGATTAATTAATGGCACATACTTTAACTCATAAAAATCCAAGGTTTGCGTGAGCTCAAATTTTTCTGCAACATAAGAAAAATCAATATGCTTCCGACTTAGTTTCGCCTCATTTTTGATTTCCTGTATTGTACCCATTGTATTGACAAAATCAAAGAGATTCTTTAGTTGTGAATTAGCTATGCGTGATATATCTGCAAGCCAATGTTCGAATGTGAGTTGCACTTGTGATTTATCAAGTTGCAGTACTTCATATTTAGGACGAAAGTTTGCTATTATATCAGGTACCAAATAGGAAAGCTGTAAATCATTACTATCCATAAGGGCTATTGTTGGTGGAGCATTTGCATCGGTATGTTCAGCAAGTTTACTAGAGAGCAGGCCATTGTCTGTTAGCAGCAAAAAATATGCTATTAAAAGTGAATAAATTTTATAATTTCACAATACTTACCCATAAAACATGTGCGTATGAGTTCAATGCTATTATTTAATATTTTCAAACTAGCTAATATACGTGCTCTTACACGTCTGTTGTGTGCATCTACGTTTGATCCGTCACTCAAACAATTTAAATAAGCTGCACAGCGTAGTTGTAAAAATATTTTAAATACTCCATTTAAATTATTTTTTTCCAATAACAATAAACTTAGCAAACACTCGACGGCAACTTCAGCACTTAATTCTTCACGTTCCAACATATTTATAACGTTTTGTTTTATGGTAACGTGGAATGGTTTAAGTATTTCCCACTGTTTCTTCGCTATTGGGAATTGTTTCATTAATGTGTTGTGAACGTCCAGTTGAAGACCAGTGCTTATATGCCGACTAAACACGAATAACTCTGTAGCTGTGTAAAATCGTTCATCATCAATATGTGACCATATCAGTTCAGGCAATGATGTTAATAAGTTTATTTGCACCATTGTACTGAAATAATTGTTAAGTTGTTTGTTAGTGTTGCGATTTTGTAGCAAATCCGATGTATCGCTTGTTTGGAAGCCTATTAGTTGCTGTTCATTAAGTTTCTGACAATTTTCCGAAATACCAATCACTTGCTGTATAAGCTTGCTAGAGGAATCCTGCATAGAGGTAATTGTGTCCGCTGCTTTAAGAAGATCTCTGTAGCTCTCACTGTTTACAAATATAAGTATATTTATATTAATTACTGTCTTACTTATAAAACTATTACATTAACACTCACCCAACCATAGTGCGTAATTCCTCGCGTTTACTTTCAATCACAGTTTGTATCCTTCTATGGACAATTTCTATATCTGGTATACTGTGTTGTTCGAAAAGTGTGTCCACATTTAAATCCGTTAAATTTACATTAGCCATGTTAACTACTATTTTATAAACCACAATGAAAATTACAAAACACAAAATCGGCAAAGTTTGTTTAGACACGTATTTGACAGTCAGCTGTATGGCCAGTGGCCACGAAGATGTGAATGAACTGGCAATGGAGAGGTATGATTTGGCATTTAGACTGCCAAATCAAAATATTTCAAATCTGACAGTTACAAATAAAATACTAGCAGCAGTAAACTATATCGATGAAAAGAATAATATATATATAAGATAATATAATACTTATCAAATAGTTTAACTTTTTTAGAATTTCAATATAATTTGCAACGTTAATAAAAATTATTGAATAGAAAAAACATAGTTTGCCTGCCATATATTAAAAACTAAAAATAATATTTATTTTAATTGTTTTTGTTAGCAAAAATTTTAAACAATTAAAGACTCAATTAACGACTTTTAGAAATTGTTTTATTAAGGCAATCACAATGAATTATCTTATCACACGTGGCAGAGTACGTGGTCAAGTTATTGATGTACCCGATGGATTACCGGAATTGTTGTCTGATATAACGCGCGAAGTCTTACGCTGTCAACCGACTACAGAATGTCTCTGTCAATTTATAATTGATTATTTAACGTCTGTTATCCGAACACGTGAAAAGGCGCACAGTAAGTTACAATTCTATATATTATTCTATTAGCTTCATTTAAAAAACCTTTATATTTACAGTTGCAAAAGCTATTATTGACCGTGCTTTACGTGAGGTCGATGAAATAATTGGCGATTTGTGCATTTGTGATATACCGGAAGATAAAGGTGAGAAGTTATGTTTAGCAATGGAGGATTGTTTCAAACGTTTCCTTGAAAAACAACGCTGTGAAAGAGGTCGAGAACGTGATGTGATTAAGTTTTATGACGATGATATGTTAGATGAGTTGATACGTCGTTGTAGATTTTCGGATGAGGAACTTAAGATATCACGACCTGTTATCGAAGATGCTTATAATCGTTTCGTGCAAGCGTATTTGAACGCATCAAAGGTGAGACTTGAACGTCATCTGTATTTAAATTGTATTTGAAATTTGTGCTTCTTTAATCAGAGTGCAGATGGATCTGACTTGTTATATCAATACTTTATGGCACGTGAAATAAAGCGCAGAGAAGAACTAAAGAGAGAAAAGGCCGCAATCGCTATACAGGTAATTTAAAAACAATATTTTCCAATTAGGCTTAGGACTCTAATCCAGTATCCTCAGTTTATGCTGAAATTCAATTTCCTGATATAATAAATAGAATATAAAAGCAATTATTGAAACTAACATTTTTGAAAATTTTGAACTGAGTTTAAGAAATTTTAGCGACATACATGCGGTTCTAGTACATATTTCTTTTTTGCAATTAATCTGATTCAGGTTTGGATAGTCTGATATACAAAGTTTTTATAGTTTATGTAGTTTTTATGGTAACTATAGTCCATATATTTTTGCAATGTACAAATATATATACGCAGTAAAAAGTGTATAATTGCAAATGGTATATACTTTAATCTTATTGATTTAAAATGTGGGAATTGTTGTTTACGAATTATAGTTTTGGTTCTTATGGTTTACATAAATCTGGGACCTGTAGTTTTTTTTTGAAAGACCATATAGTTTTTTGAGTATTGTCTTAAGATTTTTGTACAAATATATATACGCAGTAAAAAGTGTATAATTGCAAATGGTATATACTTTAATCTTATTGATTTAAAATGTGGGAATTGTTGTTTACGAATTATAGTTTTGGTTCTTATGGTTTACATAAATCTGGGACCTGTAGTTTTTTTTTGAAAGACCATATAGTTTTTTGAGTATTGTCTTAAGATTTTTGCTCTGTAATAATACTAATCGTACAGAGATCTTAAGAGATCTAATTTTTTTAAGCATCAACAGTAAACTTTGTTTTATTATTATTAATATTATTATCTATATTATAATTAGTGCCTTTTTTTATCAATTTTGGTAGGCCACATACCGAGGTTACAGGGTGCGCAAGCAAATAAAAGAAGAGTTATTATTACTTCAGGTAAGTTGATACATTTACGTTTTAATTTTTATATTATAATAATAAAAATTATATAAACTTATGCTCAATCGAAATGCATTTTTAGCGTCAAAAAGAAAGAGAGGAACAAGAAGCAGCTGCTAAAATCATACAAAGATTTTATCGTAGAAAATTCGGAAGACCAGTAAGTCAGAACTATTATACTCATATTAAGTATTAATTTTGTTCTAATAAATTCATTCATACATTTCATTTTATAGGATTATGAACCGGAGGAAATGGAGGTATTAATATTGTACTTTTCGTATATATAATTGCTGGAAAATATGAGTTTACTCATTCTTATTATGTAAACTGTTTTTAATTAATGTGTGCTAATTAATTTTCAGATGGAATCATCAATTATTTGCACGCCTTCTTCAGAAGTATCTTTAGGCACCAAGGTACATAACATAATATACTATATACTCCATATTTCAATATATAAAAATACTCATTATTGTTATATATTTTAGTTTGCTACGGTGCCAGTGACACCTCCAGAGTTGAAGGTATTTGTTATGTCTATAAGTAAATTTTAATTTGATATTTTTAATATATTCAATATAAATTAGGAAGGAGAGGAAGAACAGTTAGAAGACAAAGAGAAAACGGAACCAGAAGAAGAAAAGCCTGAATCTGAAATTATGCCATCACGTATTGGTGAAGTGAAAGACGAATTTGAAGAAAATAAGGCACAATTCCAACAAGAGCTACAAGCCCAAGCTCCTGAACCTATTGAAGAAAATGAGAATGTTAACGATGCACAACCTGTTGAGGTAATCGAAGAACCTCCAGCCGCAGAAGTTGCCGCTGGCGAACCTCCTGCCGCCCAGGAAGAAGCTCCTGCTGCACCAGACGCTCCTGCCCCAGAATAATAAGATTGAGCAATTAATAATGAGCAATGGAAATGCAGAATTTTTTAAAACACCTATTTTTATTGGTTAATATTAAATGAATATATTTAATATATAATTTTTGCTATAATTCGGAATAAAAACTGAGTTGAAATTTAATGTGGATTTTTGAAGTTATTGGATTTAAATATTTGTACCCTTTCTTAAATTTTTTTTTCATAGAATACATTTCGGTTATTTTATTTTTATATATTTTAAAATATTTTATATGCGAGTAGGAGTACTCAAACCCAAACGCACATTCCACTCATAAAAAACTTCTTATTTTATGAACCGTAATATTAAATGTGCGGAATCATGGAGCGCAACGTATTTAAGTGACGTGGGGGTGGCAAATAGACAGAACTTTTTATAGTAAGTCCTGTCAAATACTGCACTATTTACATGATTACGCTTACATTTAGTTTTTTAAATAAATTTTTTTTTAAGATTATTTTTTTATTTTTTTTTAAATAATGCTATAAAGCTTAATTTTTTTTGTTATTTAATTCTATATCAGATATTTAATTAAAATAAATTATAGATTTATAGATTTTTATTTTTTTTAATTGTAACTAATTGCGTTAATGGTTGCCCATTCAAGATCTTTTTCACATACATTAGTACATTTCATACATTAGTAGTATTTAAACTTAGCTCTATAATTCTATAACTCGGTAACGTTGTTAATTCACATAAACAAATATACAGCTTTATCATTTACTGAGTTAACGAGTAGGTATGTATATTTGAATACTCTTATTAAGTCACTTTAAAATTGGGCAACTTTTGTAAAAGACGAAATTTAAAAGGACAACACAACACAGTTACATGGTTGTTTCAGCCAGGATTTCATAGATTGAAGGTAGTATCTACTTAATAATATTTTTTATCGTGAAAGGGGGCGTGCTTGGAATAGATCATCATATATTTAATAATATGATGGTACTTTAAATAGAGAATTCTTCCATGGCTGGTTATCACACTTATTTAAGAAATTATCTTTATTATGTAATTGAATCATCAAAAATCGTGCGTCTTTGAGTTTTTCAAACCACCTGAAACCACCTAAAAGTTAAAATATGTAGTGCAACTGGGCCACTTAAGTATGAGCTATATAGTAGTATTTGATGAAAACAGTAGGACAACGGCAATGTTGTCATTATTCATAGTATATCTTCCCTATCTGGAGCCCTTAAAAATTCCATAAATATCATTTAAAAACTGAAAAAACTGAGAGACCTTTCTAGATCACTATATAGTGTACAGTTGCTTCAAATTTGTGAGCAAATATTTTTTGAATTTATTGCTTTTAATGCTAACAAATACAACTCTGAAAATGATCAACCTGGGGTTTTTTTTTATTAAAATTGTTTATAATAATTTTTATTATCGACCGACTTCAAGTGCTTCAGAAAAGAGAGTGAAGCAAGTATCATGCTATAATAAAATTTTTTTAAATTTAAATATTAATTATTGAGAAATAAATCCGAGTTGAATGAAGAGGGATTATGAGGATTCTGTACGATAATATATAGTTGCAAAACGGTGGATAGCTGACTTGAAACATGGTCATACTAAATTTTTATATT
>NC_051847.1:239388642-239393862 GCF_002237135.1 Teleopsis dalmanni | reverse complement strand
TTAAACATTAAGTACAAAATATTTTAAAGACAAGTTCCATTTCAACTTCAATACCGGAATAGCCAATATTATGAACTTTCAGAATATTAATATTAATTTCAATAGTTTTCTTACAAATAAATTTAATTATACTAAAATATTAATAAATTTTCTTCGCAGCTCTTTCCAAAAAAAAAATCTGCATTTTTTTAATTATATTTTCTAAGACTTCAAAAATTCTCTATGACTTCTACTTTAGTTTTTAATAAAATTAATTATATCTTTTATTATTTTAACACGGTTTTGGTTTATTTGAAAATTCTTTTGATATATATATCAGCTAATATTAAAGTTATACTCAATATTAGTGTATTTTAATAGCTCTCATATAATCAAGCTGCTGGAGTTATTTCCAATAGAACAACTATATTAAATAAACATCAAAGTATCCATTAATTATCAAGTTCATAAATTCATTATAAACAAAATTTAAGTTTAAATATTAGACAAAAATAAAATAAAAATATAAATCAATCTTTCCTATATACAAAAAACAAAAACATCAACAGTTTAACTGCAACAATCGAAGTGCAAAATTGCAAAAGAGCAAAAGAGTAAAATAAAAACAGCAACAAGCCCAGACAGAGACATAGAAAAATATTTCAAAATTCATTCGCAAATTATGCTGGCCATGTCAACACTTATGATGCCAGCGCCCACTATAGCTATGGGGGCCCCGCAGATAACAGTGGGCCCCCATAAGCCTCCCGAAACTAAATTGCTTGCCATTCACCCGGCAGCTGCACAGCAGCAACAACAGCAGCAGCCGCCGCCGCATTTGCAGTTAAACGGGCAACATCCACAGACGCAGCAACAGCAACAACTGCCGCCAAATCAGCAACAGTCCCAACACTCACAACAGCAGCAACAACAAATCTTATCCAGCACTAAGCCAGGTAAGTGAATGTCCTTTGAAAAGTCAAAAACAAAAGAAACAAAAACAAATCTCAAAAAGGCAAAAGAAAAACAAAAACAAAAACAAAAACGAATAAGAAAAAAATATAAAAAAATAACAAAAATATTTTGCAAAATATTATTCCTTCATACACAACAAAGTGCGATTACCTTTTTAAACTACTTATGTATGTTGTGGGAGTCGGTGCGGATGGGGTTGGGGTTGGCGTTGGAGCAGTTGGCTGCATCAGCTGTTCTTCCTTCGAGTTATGTCATTGTTGTTGGCTTGAAGTTTCACAAGTGCAACTAAGTATCTACAAGTCCAAATGTTTTTATACTTTTACGACAATATTCGGAGTTGTTGCTGCTTTATGTGCGAACACATGAAATGCCTGCTGCCATATTGAGTGCGTTGCTGTAGCACTTTATTTCTAACATCCTTGTTTTTTTTTCGTCCTTTAGGTCGTTATGCATGCTGATTCCTTTTCAGTTGGCTTTTACTGTTTATCTTTCACTTTCGACACTTATACAATTTTTTCTCTACATTTTTGTTTTTTTTTCTGTGTTCACATTTCTTTATTTCATTGCAAATATTGATTTTCTTCTTATTGAGTCAAACTCTCTTTAATGTGATACTTTTGTTGATGTGATTTCAAGTGATAATATTTGACTTCAGACCAACTTTCTCGGAAACGCGTCAAGTGTTTTATTTTAAAAATATTTATATATGTATGAAAATATTAAAATTTTAGTATTTTCATGTTGAAATATATTAGAAACATAACAAGTCTTAAAATTCAAAAAAAATATTGTAAATATTAAAACAATACTGAACCAATTGTAGACCAATTTTAGACACCACTAACTTAGTTCGTACAAAACACCAACTAATTGGGTTTTAAATTTGTAGTAATAGTTATAGAATTTAACAAAAACAAATAAAATATACGGAAATTAAGTAAATTAAATCAAAATGCTATAAACAGAAACTATTAAATAAAAATAAAAAAAAAAATAAATAAAGTAAATTAAACTAACGTAAAAAACCTAGTAGAAAATATATTAAAATAATTTATATTAAATAGAAATAAAATAAAACTAAACAATACAAAATGAGATTAATGAGAAAAAAACATAATAATATAGAACTAAAGAAAATGAAATTAAATAAATATATATATTTAATATATATATATAATATATTAAATAAAAACTGATATAAAATAAAACTAAATAATATAAAATGTAATCAATATAAGAAAAATAAAAGAAAATATATATATTAAAATTATATAAAATGAGATTTGAATTAAAGTAAGATATATTGAAATTCAAAGTAATAAAAAACAATACATAAATTAAAATGCTATAAAAGAATTCAAAACGAAATGAACTATACGTATACTGATTATATTAAGAATATTAAAATCAAATAAAATAGAATAAAGAATAATAAAGTTATTATCAAATTAATACAAAATGAAACAAAGATTAAACATAAAATAGTAAAATTAAAAACAGAAACTTGAACTGTAAGTTAATATATAAAAGTAAAATAATCAAATTAAAATAAATATGAATAAAATATAATAAAATAAAAAAAAAGAAAAGAAAATTTAATTAAAAATTTAATAAGTTTAATTAAAATTAAATAAAACATAGTATTTTCAAATTAAATAAAATTTAATAAAAATAAATAAAGTAACCTTAATTAAAATGATAAAATAAACTAAAGTAAGATAAAATAATTTTAATTTAAAATTTGTATAAAATCAAATATGTTAAAATTAAGTAAAATAGCATATAAAAATATATATTAAACTAAAATAAACAAAATAAAATTAATCAAAATGAAATTAAGAAAATAAAATAAATTTTGCTGGGTTTTAGGTCGTCTTTTTAAAAAATATTTTTCTTTAAAATAACTTATATTATATAAAAACGAACATAAGTTTAAATAAAAAATATCACAGTTGTTAAGTTTATGTTTTTATTTATATTCAGAAATATATATAATTCATGGAAATTTCTGTTAAATAAAAATATATACATAATAACTGTGTTATTTTTTATTTAATCTTAAGTTTGTCATGATATTGTATAAGTTATTATATGAAAATATGATTTTTAAAAACATTACCTAAAGCCCGGCAAAATTTAAATATAAAAAAAAAATAAGTTAAACAAAACATTAAATCAAAGAAAATAAAATTATACAAATAAAAATAAAACAAAACAAAAAAGGATAAACAAAGTAGCCTAATTCAAAAACAATAAAATATAATAAATTAAAATAAAATAAATATATATAAAATAAAACAAATAAAATAAAATATTTTAAAATAAAGTTTATTAAAACGAAATAAAATAAAATATATTAGAAAAATACTTCATGCAGTAGGCAGTAAATAAAAATAACGATATCTGAACTTTCTTCAGTTACTGTTTGGAAAATTACCAAACACCTATTAGCAGTGGTTTTTAGGAAATAGTTTTGTATAGTTAATGATTCTTAAGTTATTGTTAGAACGTGCAAGTATCAAGGATTGAACTTGTACACTCCCAAAAAGCTCAGAGTCATTGTCAACTGACCAATAGCCGAAATTGGCTTCTATGTTCTAACTTCTGTTAAGAAACAGGTTTCTTTCAACATAATTGACTTTAAAGATTAAATCATGTATATATAAATGAAATAAGATTATATAAAAAAACAAACAATTTAAAAAAAATAGAATGGAAAAGCAATATAATATATAACATATAAAAAATTAAATAAAATAGAATAACTTAATTAAAGTAAAAATTTAACAAAATTTATTTATAAAGATATAAAATAAAAGAGCAATATGATCTGAACATAGTCAGTGCCTTCGATGGGACCCAAAACTTCAATAAATATATACTCTATGAACATTAGAAATATTAAATTGAAATTAAACTAAATAACATTAAAATTTTTTTATTAAAAATATTCGAAACTTTTTATGAAATTGTATAGTAATAAGTATAACCTTATCCGTATTCAAATCTAAGAGACTGGTTGAAAATTAATTAGGCTAAATCACAGTATTTTATCCAATTTCAACTACTTCTTTATGTCGACATATTAAAAGTAGGCCAAAATCTTCAAGTAATTTAAGAATCTTAATAATATTTGCTTCAGCTTTAGAGGCGTTAGATCATCTTCAATAAAATAACGTGTACTGTTAATTTGCTTACTCTATAAATAACGTAAGGTTCAATACCAGCCTAACTGAACCTATGAGTGACGAATATACAATTGTCAATATAGTTTTAAAATGTAATACACAAACCTCCGAGATTATTACAACATGACGAATCGAGCTCAGATAAATCTATCTCTTTATTTGTTTTGTCCTTCGAAATTGATATAGAAAAAATAGTCTCTGGAATTGCATCTTTGTTTTATTCTGTATTTCTCGTTATCGATAATCTAGTCTATTAGTTTTTGAGTAAATCGCGTTAATGTCAGCAGAATTGTTTTTAAATCAAAGTAAACAGTGATTAAAAGAAATAACAGATATGAGACTACAATGAATCTAACAAAATAGATAAAAATACAAAAACAGCTAAAAATATATAAAACCGTTGAATAAGGAGTGATCAAATACGATTCTAACCCATTTTTAAAGTAACTACTGATTTGATATAATATTATTTTTAAAGAATTTTTTCTTAATTGTATACTGAACCTTTAGTGAAGTCAATTTTGAATAAAAACATATATATTAACATACTTCTATTTAATTTTGTAAAGTCTAATACTTAAAATCTAATTTTCGAATATATATGCCTACAGTCATGAAACAGTTTATATACAAAATTAAAAATAATATTAAAATTTTAAAAAAAAATTTAAAACAATTTAATTTAAAAATCCTAGTTCATAAACCAGGATTAATTTTCCGAAGTCCAGATGTATAAGCTTATTGCACTGATAAGAATTATAAACGATTCTAAGGGTCTTCAACACATTCTTCACTTCAAATATATTGACAAATGTAATTAATCTTTAATTACAGTAGTGTAAATGATATAGTAAGTGAAAAGATATCGAGTTTATAACTCTTTTTGAAAAGATTCTTTCACATCTGTTCGAAATCACTACCAACGCCTTTTTGCACTTAAGAACTGAAACTACCTCTGGAATACTATAAATTGAAATAATACAGTCAAGCATATAGTTCTAAAAACGATATCTGAACTTAAAATATTTTTTGGAGATACTGGCTTTCATTTTTCTAATTTAATTCCATCCACCTACTT
>NC_051847.1:239370885-239388542 GCF_002237135.1 Teleopsis dalmanni | reverse complement strand
AACATTATATTATACATTATAATAAGACATAAAAGACACTTACTAACACTGGTGTCGATTTTAACGAGTCCACAGTTATGTACTATTATGGTAGGTTGGCCTTGTATCCTAAAAAGCCCAAATGATGGCCCATTGTGGTACATATACTATTATACAAAAGTATTTCATTTCTTTTTTTAATTTTTCAATTGAACAATTTCTAAGTTAACAAGAGTATCAAGTGTATTTAATAGAAAAGTTATATGACAATTTAAACATTCAAGTCGTCACCAGAAGTCAAGTAGAAAAATACATTTGTTTATGATAATTCAAGCGACTTTGAAGATTGATGGTGGATCTCTAGTGGAACTTGTAAACGATAGCATGAAAGTTAATGCGAACGTCTACCACAAATACGTTTTCAAAAACACTTGTGGACAACCAAGGACTTTAGTAAATTAACAGTAACCTTCCCACAAGATTTTGCACCATCACAAAAAACATCTTATGGAAAAAAATATTTCCATAAGAATATTCACATGAAGTACACATCTAACAACAATAGCTAATTGGTGACGATAAAAAGAGTCAATATATCCATAAGATTAATAACGCCTCAAGTGATAATAGTTGAGAGACTATGATGTCTCTATGATCATCAAGCGCAAATCTATTCGAGTTCTCAGTGTGAAGCATTTTGTAGATTAAGGTCTGCACTAAAAAATAATGGAGTGTTGCTCTGCACAAGAAAGTATTTCTTCGTAAATGGTTGAAGATACCGAAGGTTCATCAGATTGTAATATGATGACATAGTCGACATAGTTAACGCTAAAGACGAACATTTTACAAATTAACAATTAGTTAACAAATTTGTACGAAATTAAAACCGAATTCAAACTATTTGTCAAATATTGAAGAACTGAGAAACATACTGCACACTGTAAATATTTTGGCCATTTAGATAATTGACAATAAGTTCTAAACGAATATAAAATGGATATGGAACGAATTGGAAACGAACTCAGAACGAATTTGACACGAATTGTCAACCATCACAGAAATCAATATCAGTTTACGCTGATGGCGGCATATTTCAATATCTGTAATCGAATCAAAAATAATTTGAAGTTAATTTGAATAATTTGGAAATAATTTCGAAATGTATAGTCAAATATCGAACAATCAAATTAAAATCGAACTTGAACTTAATTCGAAAAGAATTCGAAACTAATTCGGATCAAATTGAAAGCGAATTTGAAACGAATCTAACTATCGACTAAAAATGGATGAAAAACGAAGTTGAAAACAATGAGATTTAAATTGTTTCGAATTTACAATTTCTACATGACGAACTTGAAACTCATCAATATGACATATTTCATAGTAACCGATTGGCTACTCGTTTCTTAAATCCCACAACTAGAAACTAACTTATAACTAGTCTTATATGTGAAGTTTTAAGGACTCCGTTGTTAGTTAAATTAATATTATTAATATTATTAATATTATTAATTAATACATTACCGACCTCACATTACATATCTTCGAATATGAATTTTTAAGCAAAGTTTTAAACTTGAAAAATGCTTTAAAAATAATCACCTTAACTTATTTCAATAATTAAGTTAAAATACTTAAGTTAATAGATAATTTATTAGTGTCACTTTAAGGTTTTAATGAAAAAAGTTTAAAATGTCTCTTATTGTGGGCATTCGATTTGATGACTCATTTTTTGATGAGATCACTTCAATATTCCCAAAAGGCAAACGGTTAAAATAATAAAATGTTTGCAACAGGAAGACCAGTATTAAAAGAAGAATGAATAAAAAAATAATACAAATAAATAAAAACCAAAAAAAAAAAAATAGAATATACTAGAAAACATTCTCATTTATCTTAATAAACCGAAACTTAACCTGGCGCTTTGTTGCATTTCCTCAAATCAATTAATTATTTATCGCCTAAATGCGCCTCCACTTGTCATTATGTCATTGCTTACCCTGAGCTGCAGGCCTTTCCGAGCAACACGTTTTCTGTTATTTTAACTTTATCTATTCTCAATTGAGTCCTGTGCCATAGAAACCGAAAAGCCTTATTCTTTGCTGACCCCATTGATGACTTAAGTTTAACATTTCCCAATCATGCTGCCTTTATATCAGTGTTGCTTTATGCTTTTGTATTTTTCCTTAATATTTTCTACTCTGCTTCGTTGCTTCCTTTTGGCTGGTCTATTTTTTTCTCTTTTTTTATTATAATTTGCTTTCTCCTCTTTTGTGTGTTTTTGTGTTTTTTGTGATTTGTCTTGCTTTATTTTGTGAAATTGAAATCCCCATTTGACAAAAAGAAAACCAATTTACCAGACAACTAAGACATCATCGAACATACGCTAGATAAATTCATCAGGTGAATTCCACAGGATACGTACATGCTCATCTTTGGTGAAGAGCATATCTTTACCAATACTGCTTAACTCGACTACATACTCGTATACTCGCATAATAGAATGTGCTGCATCAAAGGGAAATTATACCAGCAGCCCAGTTACAGCCTTCGTGTTGGATCAAACGACAATTGAATTTGCCATGTTAAAGTTTATATCGACAGGCCGACATTTCAATGCCGATACTCTGGATGTAAAAACACAACGGCAGATAAGAATGCAAGACAAAAGTTAAGCAACAATAACAAAGAAATCCTGCACATTTAAAGGGATAATTTTCGTAGAAGTCAAGAAGCCAATAACACAGCATCGTCAACAAAACAACTCCGGTAATGCGGCAAAGAGATATTCCATAGGATTCCATGCTCCGGAGTTCGTTTGTGGCAATACATCTTACATCTTAGCCAGTGGCGGCATACATTCCTTGTGGCGGTCGCCTACTATTTACTCAGTTTAGATGTATTTCTACTATTTTGTCTTTTTTATGTGCTACCATTGCCAATGCTAAAAGTATTTCTCCAATTAATGTCAATTCGTTATTCGAGATAGATATCGATAGTCAACTGTGTAGTTAGTTATCCATCGCCATTTGGGTCATCAGGGATTGTGAAATTATGTATTAAGCTGGTAAGAAAGTGCACGAAATAAATAAAAAATAAAATAAATAAACGAAATTAAATTAAGTAAGTGTGCAGCTTAATGTGCTTCGCAGGAGTAATGAACAGTGTACATTAGTCAGGACATAGTGATGCTGATGTTTACTAACAAAGCGAATCCTTTTTATTCATTTGCAATTCTTATAACACATAACTCAATAAAAAGAAGGAATACTTTACTTCAGACGACTTTAATTACATGCTTTTACTTAGCCTTTCAGTATAGTCTTTCATATATTATTCAGGTTTTGTGTTTAATCTTTTTGTTTTTGTTTTTGAATTAAAGGATTCATAATAAATGTAATAGATTGGTACAGAAAGCAATGAAATAAATTTATATATATGAGATAGAACGAAGTGCCCATTCCCAAATAGCAATGAATGGGTTAATATTTTATCAATTTAGGAGAAAAACATATTAATCTATTTACAATAGATTAATAATATATTATTATATATTATATTTTCTCTACAGAAAAATATCTCGTCTAAATAAATGCTGTATAAAAAGTATCCGGAATATTGGATTGAGAAAGGCACTTAAAAATTACAGTATTTAAACATCTTATTAAACATCTTATGTTCTGTATGATATGTATAGAACATTTGAAATAGAAAAACTCGCAGTTGCTGTATGTTTTTATTATTTTTATTAGAAAAGTAAAATATAGAGTTAACATTTTAAATTGAATTGTAATAATATTGTTTCTACAAAATATTCCCATTTTGTACATAGAGCAAATACGCGTCAGTCTGAACGAACTAATCTAAATGACGACACATAAAAACTTAAATGTCATATACCATTACGTTCTTGCCAGAAGGTTAATATCTGACATCGTTAATCGGCCCTGAAAATCAAATCCAATATGTATTTAAATATCGAGTCAAAATATATTCTACGTTAGAAGTATAGGGAATATCGGATTGAAAAACGCGCATAAAAGTTGATGAATTTAAATATCTAGTCTAAATACTATAAGGGTAAAAAGAATCCAGAATTTCAAATTGAAAAATTCGGCTAACCTTTTTTTGGGAATTGTATTGTGTTACCATTTGGCTAGGAACGACGAAACTCTTGACAAGATATAAAATTTAGGGTTCTTAAAATCATCCAGTAAATCTTAGAAACTTGGCACAACAGGCGGACATATTATTCAGTTCATTTCATAACGTTATGACTAATGTTCTAGGTGTGAAGCGGCAAGTGTCAAGCGACTAGTGTCGAAGGACTCTAATTTCGTCCAAAGGAACGAGAAACTATCGAAAGTTTTTTGGGAAAAAAACGTATCATGGCTGGTGACAAAACGAGGGACATAACAAACTTATATTCCAGAAATACTCGCAATGAAGTTACAAAGTATATTCTTAACTATACCCTTAAGAACTTGAAATTCAATATAATGATAACAGTTTTTGGCTATTGTGTTAGGGTGCATTCTAAATGACTAGCAAATAGACAAACAGCGAGGCGAATCTATTAGTAAGTCATGAGGTATATGAAAGAATGTATAAATATATTTTTTAAATAATCACAATCAAGGTGATTAACCAAACATTGTACTCACCTCACATAATCTTATGGCAGACCAAAAAATCGGTTATTTTGATCTTATTGTGCATTGCGACTAGCACGAAATGAATGCAGTACCTCCATATGTCTTTCATTGCAGCGATCAAGATTCCTTTGTAGGGTTATCAATGATCTGAATTTATCTGGATTTATTTAGAAAAATATTTTTAAGGTTAAAATTATTATACCTTTAGCAGTATAGAACTACGGTTTATAACGTGTAGCCTAAGTGGCTATACGTTCAATCAGATAACGTTTATAGTTACATGGACTTATTTTACGTTATCACACGCAAATAGTAAGACGTAGTGTTTTGAGTTCTTCGTGGAGCATAAAGCTTTGAGACCTCGTAATATAATACTGGTTCTTCTTACAATAATCATCAATAGTAAATAACCAGATGTTTTAATACTTATTCCTGTCTCTACTGCAAGCGTGATTTTTTTGTATTTAATAGAAAATTATTAAAAGTTCATAGTTAATTTCAATTTATATAGTCTCAGTATTTAACTTTCAAATGTTAATATATAGGCGACCAATATTTAAATCAAATAACTCATAGAAAATGAGTTCATCAAACACTCTTTATATTTCTATTCAGACCTACAGACGAAGCAATTTCATTACGAAGAAGATCATTTCTTTATCCAAACAGATATAGAAAATTCAACTCATTCGGTTTCCTTAACCGAGTATCTGGAAGGCCAGATACTTTAATAAAAACGACATTTCCAGACATAATGGAAACATATATTAATATAGCTGATTTCTTCCAGTAGATGTTGAGACTTATATCAACCCGTGAATTATCAACCTAACTTAGCTCATTGAGGGCTTATGTGGAGAATATCGAAAATTATAGACTGAATTCTGTTTTAAGGTACGAGTATTTATCAAGAAATATTAATGAATTTCTTAATAGAAAGTGGATTTTGTTAAGATAACATAAACTAATTAGTTTATTATAAAGATGTATTGCGATTCTGATGCACATCCTTAGTGAATTATTCTAGTTTTATAAAGTAAATTCATAAATTAGATATTAAACTACATTAAGAGCAAATTATTGCAGTACATTTATTAAAGTTCTTTATGTTTTAACCATAAAGGATTACCTTTATAAATTTTAAGCATAAAGTAATGCATTTCGCATTTAGTAGAACTGCTATTATTTCCCTTAATAAAGTCAAAATTAAGGTAAATTATGAATAAACTGAAGTGGTAGTAAACTTCCTGAGGCGCTTTTACTTTGGCTTTGCCAGGTACGCATTCCATATTTTAGAACAAGGAAAACTTCTACGTATGAGTGTTTTATATTTCGGAAAAAGAATTCCCTAACTGTTCGAATGAAATGTCATTGCTTTAATTAAAAGTAATGACACACAATTCTATTACCCTCCAAATGTTGGTACCAAATACGAGTATATTTACATATTACAAGATACAAGTATATTTGTGGAAGTGAAACTGGTGTGGTAAGGGGGAAAGGGGGAAAGGGGGAAAGGGGGAAAGGGGAGGGGGAACTGAAAATGGTAGTGAATATGCTGAGTCCTATTTACACACGTACGAATTGTTTTTCGAGCACATATTTCGGAGTGTGCTCTACGGTAGTTGAGTTCTTGCAATGTCCTTAGTAGAATGACAACAAAAATAAATTAATATGCGTGCGTTTCACCGCATTATTGAGGGGGAAAAACTTTACAGGTAATTTATTGCGTAAAAACCGCAAGCAAAGCCGCACATTTCAGTACAAATGAAAAAATAAAAAATTGTTGAAAAAAAGGATATAAAAAGGATAAAATACATACAACTTTTCTTTGAGTACAACTCTTTCGTTTTAGGGAACCTCAATAAAGTTACTTGAAAAATCAATTGACAAAGAACGTTGTTTTTATATTTGCATCGTTTTTATTTGCATAACTAATTCCCCTTAGAGATTTTTCAGTTGAGGGTAACGATTTGAAAAATGACGCTAAAATAACAAAATTCTGTACTTCAACTATTTGAAAAATTATAGAATTGAAGCAAATCAAAATTTCTACTCTTTTATTTAATGGGTACAAAAAAAAAATTTTTTCCTATATTTTGAGTCCAATCATTATAATAAATGGAGAGTACATACACATATGTCAATGAACTACTCTTTGATACTCGAAAAGGTTTCTGATTCTAAGAAATATGATGAAATTAAATGAATGCTTGTATTTTAGAAATGGCGATAATACTTTTTTTTTTGTGGCATGATGCAATCCGACACCCCGAAAAGTGAGTGCCCCACTCGACTAAACTACTTTCCCTTATTTCTACAGACCTTGTACTATTGTGGGACTATGGAAGTATTATTTCGAATCACTCTCCCTCATTCCTAGAGTATTACTTCGAGGTAGGGTTCCTATTATTCATTTAAGACTTAGATCAGTATAACCCGCGTCCGGGTCCCACTACTGCTTCAGGTGATTAGCCTTGCCGATAATTAGTTTATCTAATATAATAGTACCAAGGTTTGAATAATTATAAAACTTCACTTAAATGTGTTTATTTTTTAAATATTTATATGTGTTCAGTATATCTTCTCCTAATATGTATAATGGCATTTTTGATAGATAAATCTAAGTTAGCTTTTTCAGTTGAGATTTACTTTTAGCAGTTTTATATGATTTGACAGATAAAGTGTGATTTGATTTGATATATGTATTTATGAAATGTATAACAAAATTACAAAAATGTAAAAAAAACTTCGTAATTTCATAGGTCCAGGTTAGATTGGGTTATGCTATCAGAACAGAGTCTTATTTCTAGCGATAGTATGCATCAGCAATACCAAATTAGATTCTTATTTTTAGCGATAGTATGCATTAGCTTAGAAAATAATAGAAGACAATAAGTGCAATATATATGTATATCATATTTTAGTTTCTTACAGCTAAGACAGGATACAACCCGTTAAAAGGCTTCACGAATACAAATACCCAATTTCTTGTTCCCGGTTGGATTAATAGATAGTGACTTTTTAGATTGATGTGATTCCGCTCTTTTTCTATATATATTTATCTTCATAAATATATACATACAAGTTCGTCGGTATTGAGTCTTATATGTATTGCTATTATATATTGCTATATAGATAATGCAAGACCGGCTATTTAAAATTTCTCTTCCTTAAACATCCTAAGAATGAATATTTGTTATTACAGAAGCAAAATTTGACTGGTCTTGTTTCTTGAGATTAAGTTTAAAACAGAGTAAATCGTAAAGCCACTGATGAAATTATTTATGTATATACTATTAACAGTTATATCGACTATTAAAGGCAACTTGAACTAATTTTTATAAACATCCATAAAACTATTAGCCATGAAATTTTTTAAACAATAATTCAAAAAAGTAGAAGATATAACTCAATTAACTAAACTGTGTAGACGAACCAGCAATCAACCGAAAAGATCTCTGAAGTTTACCTCGTCGTACCTCGTCGGGATGAAGAGTAGAACAATCCCAGGGTAAAAATGCTGTCGTAAGAGATGATTAACATCCAGTAGGCACCTCCCGCTGCTGTTTGATGTATAAATTGTGGTGTCTTGTCCTGATCAATAAACTTTAAGCCCATAATAGCACCATCGAAATGGTTGTTATGAAAACCTAAATTTACAGGGCAAAATGACTATATTCATTTACCTTTAATCGATGGGGAGTTTCATTTTTCCATCGAATGTTGTAACCCAACAAATCGCAGAGCTGTCGCTCCCCCTCAAGAAAGAAACTACAACTAAACCTATACGTTCTGTTAGTACCTGCGGAAGTTCGTTAGAAACCCAATGAGTGTACTTATCGGTGCAATATCTTGATAGATGTATTAAAGGTGCCGCAGCCTTAGGCCTTCACCATAGGTAACCATGTAAAATCACTTTGGACTTCTGAATAATATTCAACAATCGCTTAGTCGATGAAAATGACGTTGAGTAAGTAATGTTCTGATATGCAGATTCTATCATAACGTCAGCCAAAATGCTTTATAATTCTCAACTCTAAATTTTATTCCAATTGCACTAATTTTATTTATATTTTTTAAATATATTGCAAAGTTGTGCTTTGTTCAAACACTTTTATTTTCATAATTGATATATCGTTTGATGTAAATAATATTCATTATTTATTAACTCCCACAGCAGCTTTATGTATCTTTTTGTGCTAAAATAATAATGTTTATTTTTATTTAAACTTTATTAAATTTTCCACACACATCGTCGTTTTTGCGGAGAAGAAAAGCAAACATTTTACAATGAAATTACCTAAAATCATAAATATTTTTAAATTTATCCGTGCGTATTTTTGAATGAAATCTAATCAAAAAATTTAATCTTCAGACAAATTGCATTTCAGGATAAGTGTTTGCCAAAGTAGAAAATTATCCTTCTCCAGTTCCAAATGCGTGTGTTCTAAATCTTTAAATTTATTTGTTGAATTTACTGTTCCATTGGTAAGCCATTAAAGTAAATAGGAAATCGTGTGAATTCAATTTGTGCTTGGATTCATCTCAGATACAAAATTTGAGCAAAGTTCGGATGACGAACACACCTGTTCCATAGATAAACGATAATAATAAATAATGTTAAAATGATTTGTTTGCTCGGCGTAAGCTGGAGTGCGTAAATGTAAACAAAATAAGGACTAAGGAGACAAGTTCACATGTCTTCATCTTTTCGCGATTTTTCAGGCGCATCAGCGATGATGTGTCGACGGAAGTAGGCGTAGTTACCCATCAATCCGGGTTTATTTGTTTGCTTAAAATTCGCTGCAAAAATAAACTTCAAGTGTGTTTAGATAATAACTGATACCTTCAAAACAGTTTACAGGTGTTCGATTGTGTGATTTATGTATTTTTATTTACTTAAAAAATTTTAGATTGTAAATTTACAAGAAAAAAATTGGAAATATTTTTAAAAGCAGCGTAGATATACCAAAGAGCTTTTCATATATTTTTAATGATGGTGCAGTAATTTAAATAGTCAGCATATGGATCAGTCTTCATTATTGCAATTTGAAAATAATTCAACAAAATGTTATATGGGAAATAAGTACACACACTTTGAACATATGTATACCATTGTGACAAAATGACAGTATAAGTCTATACATCAATTGTATAAAACTCAATTCTTTAATCCGTCTTATTACTTTCAAGGTAATGTGTCCATAATCTACATAATCTACTACCTTGTCAACGAGAATGAATGATTTCGAAACGGCTTTTCAGCATTTATCAGTGTATGTCTCTGCCGTAATAACTGGAGGTTTCCATCCACGTCTTATAACAAACTGTGACTACTGATAAAACAATCCGTCTTGTTGTTTTAAAGGTAATATATCCATAATGTACTACCTTGTCATCTAGAATGAAGCTTCAGGGATTTCGAGACGGCTTTTCAGCCTTTATCACTCTATGCCTCTGCCGTAATAATGTTGCGGATGTTTCCATCCACGTCGTATAACAAACTGTGACTATTGAAAAAACAATCCGTCTTGTTGCTTTCAAGGTAATATATCCATAATGTACTACCTTGTCATCTAGAATGAAGCTTCAGGGATTTCGAGATGGCTTTTCAGCCTTTATCAGTGTATGCCTCTGCCGTAATAACCGGAGGTTTCCATCCACGTCTTATAACAAACTGTGACTACTGAAAAAACAATATAGGCAATAAAACAACTCTTAAGTTCTCCACACGAAATAATTTATATATAACTGAATTCATAAACCTACTTTGTTCAATGAATGCACCCAGAAAATAATTTTGGTGTTTTCCAGTCTGTCCCCTTCATTAGTAGGCGTAGGTGCCTATTATACTTTTTTATATCAACAAACTATAACTTACTGAAAACAACAAACCTGACAAAATAACAGCAAAAGCTTCAATTTATTCTGAAGTATGGATACACAACTTCTAAGATGACGGAAACGTTTATTTTTGATTTGGCTTTATTTAAACGATTTAACTTTTTGAAAAATCAAACTATGCAAAATAACAATCTTTAAATCTATATGATTCTATAAATGCACTAACCGGGAAATAATTTTAACGAATTCAAAATTCTATTCAAACCTTCATTATTAGATGTTTTCGACTTATTGCGCGGGTCATCTAACCTGTCATTTTAAGAGAGCATTACTTACTGAAACAAAAACAAATCAGCTTTTAATAATCAAATAAGAGCTCTACATCAAATTACATATACACCTTTTTTCTTACTTAATTGCGTACAACAAACTATTACAGGGTTTTGACCTGACCCTGTACGTCTCTCTAGATGCCTCTGCTACAAGCGGTTTTTGTCCTCTCTCGTACATCAATCGTAGGAAGTGTTCGCTCAACTTCACTATATTTATCATTATACTGAGTAATATTAAGATGTCTACCTCTTCATGTAGGTAAATTGGTACACAAGTTTTGAAGTAAATTGAACGAGGCACCCTTTAGGTTTTTTAACGACTCCGTCATATTAAGTGAATCCTTTCGGTTCTTTCTGTTACAAACTCCGACTTACAAAAAAAAGGAAGGCAGTCAATGTAAAGTATAGAAACTAGAAAAGGAAACGGAAGTGGACCGACCACATAAAGAGACTATATGACGACAACATTGCTAAAGAGGTGATGTGGTGGATTTTTTTTCAATAAGTAGATCCTTAACTTGCAAAACGAATAACTCGACGCCGGTAAACAGAGATGGAAATATATTCATTTGATTTATCTTAGAATCTCAAGCATGCGATGTTGTTGATATGCTTATCTGCAATCAGGCGTTGAGGAAACAAATATATATATATGCGAGTATTACGAAGAAATTATTAAAACTCACTTATTAATGGTTTTTTTCAAATTCCTACAATTAGTTGTGATGGATATTTTGCTCCAAAGATCTAAAGGTGCCATTGGGGAAAATAATAAATGTAATAATATGTCATATACATTTAAAAACGAAAAGATTAGATTAGATATTAAAAGCAGAAACCATCTGCATAGAAAAAATAAGTCATTCATTTCCATTAATAATTTTTAATAATTGAAAAATAACTATTGGTGATGACTATAGTTATTTCCTTGAATAGGAAAGGACTTTAGAGTATAGTCAAAGCATTGATGTAAATACAAAATTTTTTTAAAAACTAATTTTTTGAAGTAAAGTGTATTATTAAACAATTGACCAATTATCCCGTTTCCAGAACAAAATTTTTATTAATAATTTTTTGTTTTGAAAATATACTTACTACATAGTCCTTGGTTAAATACTCCTATATAATTAGACCTTGGTGGACTTGTCAAAAATCCACCAGATTATACTGATATACTATAAAATAATAATTAAAATCATTTATTTAAGATTTGATAAGAGTTCTATTATATTGAAGGACATATGTAGTACATTTTATTTTACCAAGTCCTTTATTGTCTTGTTGAAAAGTGCAACTTTTCCGATTAAGAATACTTTATGGTACTTTTCGTACTTATTCCGATATTGTTATTTGTGTGGATGCATCTCAGACAAACAAAAAGAAAGGAAGGAAATGTAATATCCAGTGTGACTTCATTCTAATCATATATTCTATCTTGTTCTTAATTTGAATTATTGTCCCCATTAATAAAATTGTAATTTATTTGTATTGAAGAATTTTCAATTAAATTATTTCTTGCCTTAGTTAGAAAACGTTAGCGGAAGAGAGTTTTGCAAAATAATTGAAACAGGAATCGTTATAAATTTTTCAAGTAAAATAATAAATTTTCATAAAATGTTTCGCGAAACGAAACAAACGACGACATTGCCAGTTTCCGGCGCACTGCGAATTCAAAAATGAGATTGGCTCCAATGGTCACTTAGAGGTCAAAAGGGTTGGACTGGTCACTGGTCACTGGTTACTGGTTACTGTGCCTCGGAAAGTTTGCGTTGTGCTTGCATTTATTATAATTAATTGTGCACAAATATATATGAAAATAGTCAGCGAAAACACCAAATAAAACAACATTGCACCCCGCGCATCCATCGTCATTATGTGAACTTTAACTGTGAGATATTATGGTTTGGCCTCCGGACCATAGTAAGCACACGATTCGAAATTACTCTTCGCCACTGCGAAAGGTAACTTTTGACCACAAGGACACTCGTTGTCATCCTGAATACATATACATTCCGTAGTGTGCATGCATGCTTTTTTATAAGCCACTTTTTTTACTATTTTTGTATTTTTCATTTTTTTTATTTCATTAAAAACAAAGCAAAATAAAAATAAAAATTAAAAGTATAGAATTAAACGCAATGTCGCCACATTTATGGAGCCAGCTTCCTTTTGGGTGCGCAGAACCAACAAATTGCGACATTTATTTTCAAGATGAATGGCTTGACAATTTATATGTGAGCCTCTTTGTCTTATGTTCCGATGCTTTACCATTACAATTTTGAAATAAAACTGCACACACAAAAAAGTTGAATAAACATTATTTCAAAAAAACGAGAAAAAAAATCACAATTAAAAAAGATAAAGACCATCAAAAGGACTTTAATGGTTACCGACACATATTTAAGTTATTGCACAGCAGATACGAGCCCCACTGTGGTTGCCTATATTTCTTTTTGGAACATTAGTCTTGAATTTTAATAAATAATTATACCTCAGCCATAATTTTAAAACTGATATACCAGAATGATATACTTCGTGTTTTTTTTATTTATTTATGTTCTACAATCCTTCAAGAGTCCTTCGTTTCTAATAAGACTTGCCATTATAGATCGGTATTGGTACTAATGCATGGTCGAAATGGTTGGTTGGTTGCAGTGGCAGGCTATTAGATAACTACAAATGTGCCTCAATTAGCGATTTTTCGCCGCTTTGATACCAAATTCCTCGCAAGAACCCTAGTATAGAAGAGTAGAGACTAAGTCCATCAAGCCGAATTTAGGTAATTTAATACGTCTTTCATCTTCATCGTTAAGTTGTCTGATAAACTATCACAGAAGTATTTTCCTTAGAACCTATATCTTCTGGACGCTAAAGCCGAGCATTCACAGAGAAAATGTATTAATGTTTCTTTCTCCTGCGGATTCCCATAACTTCTGCAGTGTGGATTATGGAGAATACGCAGTTTCTCTGTGTGAGTTCCTACACACCAATGACCAGTAAGAACTGCAGTAAGCCTTGCAGTGCTCACGCGATCACTTTTGATAAGTTCAGAGGATTTATTTTTGTTATAGGTGGGCCATGTTAACGTGTAAGTTCCACATGACCTAAGTGCTTTCCATCTGTTATTGGCAAGTTGCAAAAAGTAGAGGAAGGTACTTCTTTTAATGGTCCCCAGGGTAATATAAACTGGCTCAAAATAGTTCAATATAAATATATAAAGGTACTTGATAATCAAAACAGAAATAATCAAAAATATTACAGCCAAAAAGGGATTATATCGTATAATCTAGGCATTTAATAGATTGTATGAATTGAACCAAAAAAATCAAAAATGTTATAACTAGAAATGTATTATGTAGATTATAATATACTTCTAGGCATTTGATAGGTTTTATTAATTGGTAATAAAAATTAAAGTCATATTTTTTCCTTAGAAAAATAAAAGTATATACGTGAATGTATACGTGAGATTGTGTTTAAACTTAAGATTCACATTTGTGATTCCGTATATTATTTAGAAATAGGTTTGAAAAAAGGTATTTAACTTGCAGTACGAAATTTTAAAACTAACTAAAAATGCAATAAAAAAATTGTTGATATTATCTGACCATACAGTTGTCTCAAATATTGGCAATTACTCATCATCAGTGGTGTTGAAATTATTTTTTTTATGTGATTATTCATTAATAGGTTTTAGGACTTATCCTATTGACAAAGGACTTTAAAGAAGACAGCTGTTTTAACCAAATTTGTTTAATACGATATATAATATACTATAAAAATCATTAACCAGTATATTTTGTACTTTACTAATTACACCTACTTTTTGACACGAGATGGCGCATGTAGTTTTTAATAGTTTAATCAATATAAAAAGTTTATAAATTTCAAATTTTTCAAGAAGTAAAACATACATTAAGACAATAAGTTATATCAAACCACAATAAACTAAGCAATAAACTGAATGTGATACTTTAATAAAAAAAATAGTCAATTGAAAAATAGCTTATTTATTTTCTTGTTTATTTCTTAAGAGTAGGGCACTATACAATCAAAGTACCTGAACTCAAGAAAAAGATTAAGAACCTAATAAAGATTAAACTACTCCATCTTAAATTGGGAAGTGTGAAAATGTGAACATTATTTATACTTAATGCAACCAGTAATCCGAATCCTGTTCTGGGCAAATGCTGGGCAATAACTGGCGACATAATTTATATTGACCAGATCCTGTTCTCGCGATATAAGGACAGGTGTGTCCTCATACTTTATATCCTCATATCATGTCAATTGAAAATTTTTGACTTCGAAAAATATTCTGTGGTCCTCTCTCTTAAATTGCATGAGAAATTGTTGTCTATTGTCAGATTCCCAACAGACTATATGTATTTTAATAAAATACGATATAACTAAGAATTAAAAAATAATATAAAAAAAATTTGTGTTCTTTGAAAAATGTATTTCGTTCTCTTGCTGATTTTTATTTCGTATCTCCCTCCTTTCCAAACAGAATCCATAAAAGCATTGACTCAACATAGAGCTAATGCGTAATATTATTCTAGCGTTATTGTTGCCCTAGTAGATCTTTTATAAGTCAAGTCATCAGACAATAAATTACTTATGACACTGATCAGAAAATTATATAAGATGTGATTTATTACATATTCCAACGCCATTTAAGACTGTCTTATATTTACTTATGATCTCTGCGGGTTACTTAGTTTTGCGGGTACACAAAAGGTTTAAGTCACCCGTCCTGCAAAAAAATTCAATAAAGTTAAATTTAAAAGTTGTTGCTGACTTGGCACTGCCTACGTTGGCCAAGTTTTTTGAAATTTCAATACAGTGATATTACAGTGATCAGAAACCTATGAAAGATATTGTTTTTCACATTTTGTAGTACTGTTTAAAACCATCTTACAGCTACTAATCAGTTCTAAAAATGTAACTGCTATAATAATGTATTTGGCTTGTCATTTATTCTCGATAACTTAGCGAGCCACCATCAATATACCAGAAACTTCTACTAAGAAAAATATCATCATATTTTCAATAGAAAAAGAAAATTTGATTTAATCCTCCAAGTACCATCTAAATTGATTATCTGAAGACTAAACTAGACTAACATAATTGAAGACTTCAAGTGTACAGTTCGGAATATATGTGTTAGCTTCTAAGTAGGATATCTAAATAATATAAATATTTGCGATTAAAAGAAAGAGAAGAAGGTTTCACTATTTTACGAGATTTTTGCCAATTTATTTCATATTTTTTGTAAACAAAAATTTCATTATCTTCTTTATATGTTTGCTGAGAAATTTATTTTTTCTGTTACAACACATTTTCTTTTCTTCTCCTTTCATTTCTTCTTATCTTCCAATTTTTCTTTATATCTATGTTGAAGAACGGAGGGGTTTCGAGCAGACATCATTTTCTTGTCATCTTCCATTGGATCAAGGTATCTGCTTAATAGCTTCATTTTTTTGGTTAAGCGTGTCAATAATTACGAATAAACTTGTAGAAAAAAAGGAAAATAATTCTTTAGGGCACAGTTATAGGAATATAGTGCTTTATAAAAGATATTTATGAAAAAATTTTTATAAGTTAATAAGATATTGAAAACGTGTTCAAAGAAAGTGTCCTCGTTAAGTATATTTTTTGAATACAAAAACTTTGTTTTTAAAATGAGGTATTTAGCCCAAATTCTAGTTACTTTCCCTTTTATTATTTTCTCTTATATTTCTCTTATACTTTCTCTTATATTATTAATAATTTGCTCTTATTTACTATTCAACTCACACGAAGAACATATTGTTGGTAATTAAATAGTTTTTTATTTATTGTCTGTTATTATCATATAATCTACTATTAGGCGCCTCAGTTAAACCGAAATTATTTTTATTATGAAAATAACAAATGTCCTTACATTCAATTTTTGTATTAGAAAGGTTACTTGAATGATTGGAAAATGGGCAAATTCCTTTTTTTGATATTCTAGTACCCCTGCATACCAACTAACGTTGTATATCCAATGCAATTAGAGAATCCTGTCAAGATACACAATAAGTCCAATACACATGGACATATGATAACATACAATGATTGCATTCTCATTGTGTACAATAAATTATTTCCTGATTGTGGAGGCACAATCAATTGATAAAGACATATGAAGTGCTTTAAAAGCCAAAAGTTATGCATATTTGAAAGGTAGTATCTTTTTAAATACTGACTATTTCGATATACTGAGATCTATTGAGTAACTTATAGTGAAAAGGAATTTAAACTAAAAACTAGAAGTCAAATATTTTTGTGTGAATGAACTATTTATGTTCATCATGTTTAAGTGATTTCAAACTAAGTTAATAAAACTTCCAAATTATTGCCATAGCTTTTCTAGAACTCTGCAGCCTACGACCAGCCTCTATAATCCTTGACAATTTTTTTATTCCATCTCAGATAAAATAATATTTTTTTTGAAAAATGAAATTCGTTTAAAAATTCAAAATATTTATTTTGTTTTGCTTTTGTTTTTTTATTTGTTTTTGTTAAATTATAATAAAAATTATTTGAAAGTTTAGAATTCAGAGGCAAACTATTTGAATTTTGAAATTGCTTTGTGCCTCGGAACGCTTTTGGTCTCTTCAGTGCCTTAAATTACCGAAGTCACTGCATAAACTTTCCTTAAATGTGATTGTGTTTCTGTCTTAATGCTTCTCGGAGCAGCTGACTGTGAAATATAATTGCAATTTTTTCCTTGAGAATTGCTCCAACTTTTTATTGTTACTGTTGTTCTTGTTGTTCTCTGGCATCTTCTTATTTTTATATCTATTTTTATTTCTAT
>NC_051847.1:239355568-239370785 GCF_002237135.1 Teleopsis dalmanni | reverse complement strand
AATGAAATTCAAATAAATTTTTGACTAAATGATTCTTAACAAAGTGTAAGGAATAGATTAGATTAGATTTGATTTTAAAACGGGTTGCGAACTTGTCACCACGTCACTGCATCGTTTAAGGATTATTGAGGCATACCCACTTTAGTTCCATAGACGAGTATCAGTTAAGAACGCCATTATGTCCTTTGGAGAGATGTTGCCTAATTCTGTTATAAGAGGATAGGCAGTGGATAAGTACCGAAGTCTGAGTCTAGCGAGACTATCACAGTGACACAGAATGTGTTCTGCTGTTTCCTCTTCCTCTGTTTCTTCTGTAAGGAATAACTATAAGTAATATTTATATATCTACACATATAAATATTAGATTAATTGTTCAAACCTACTTATTTAGGTTAATATTGATTTATCACTGAAAACAACAAAATAATTTCTATAAATTATTTTATCATTACAACGTATATGGACAATCAAGCCAAATCTCAAAAATGATTCCTTTTTTGACTTCCCTTAATGTTACTACATCTATTATTAAAACGCATCCCAGGTATGCTTCGTATTACTTTCAGTCATACTCTAAAAATATTTCTCAAAAATTTAGGACATATTTTACAATTTATTAATTGTATTAATTATTTAGATATCTTCGAAATTTGTAACTATAAATATTTCTTAATAAGTTGATATTTGATCATAAAATAGAAAAAAGGTTAGTAAAATAAAAATTCAATCAAGAGATTAAAAATATAATTATCCTGTCACATCTTTATTAGGTAAATCTACTGTCCTTGTAATGGAATGTCTTTTATGAATATGGGTGTGTGCTGTTCTACAAATGTTGTTTATGTCCACACCCACATATGTTTATTGGAAGAGTGTTTGGTAATGCAAACATGACCATTTCACACCAATTTCAAGTGAAATTGGACAGCTGTAAAATTGGCGCACACAAAACTTCTTCGTACACACCACAGCCCCAACTCCCCAACTATCACCACCGGTGCAAAAAGTGGGAAATGTCCTAAATAATGCGTTTAACCCAACCCGTTCTACATTCCTAACTGTCGGCAGTGGTTACAATAACAACAGAGGTGAACTAAAAAACGACAACGGCTTCAGCAAGCAACTGCAACAACAAAACTTGTAACAAAAAACGAGGCTAACAAGGGCCGCAAAATTAAAAAGTAAGAAGATAAAAACGTAATAAATACTTAAAATAATAAAAGAAAATCCCGAGGTAAAATTTAAAAAGGTGCAAAATGTTTAACATTTCGTTGGTAGGAAAACAACAACAATGCAAAAAGGAACAAAAAAAAGAAAAACAAAGAAAAATCAGTTTGGTTTTGTAAATTTTTCGTCTCCTACATACAGCTTTGTTAAGGATTTTGGACAAGAACATGGACATGCTCTCCGAATATGCTAATGTATTTTAGTGATAATGTATGCTATTATCAAAAAATAGTAAATAAATCTTACTACCGTCAGTATGACTTGAAGTGGTCATATTAGATTAATTCAATCTGTTCGACAGATTAGCATTGACCCATTGGTACCTAAAGATACCACATAGAGTTCTCTCCATAAATCTTGTGGTAGACTTTTTTGCGAGAGTAAAGAATATTTAATGAATAAGGGCAAAACAGGGCAACTGCATAAGGGCACAAGGTATACCTATGTCAGCAACTTATAGAAAGGTGCGCCGCTCGAATGCAGAATTGGTGGCTGCCGAATACACTTTCCAATCTCTCAACGCTTTCATAAACATTAGCACCGTCATAACAAACAACAACGATGTCAGCCTAGAAATCAATCAACGATTTAGAGTTCTCTCTTGACAGAGAAAAATTAGCCTTTATAGATTACTCATCCTGCATGTGCTTCTGAATGGAAGTTATCAAAGAATGACGAAACACCACTAGGAGTTTTCGAGAGAAAAGTTTTTCGTAAGATCTTTGGTCATCCACAACTTGGTGATGGTTATTGATCCGAAATAACAACGAGCTTTACATCCTTTATCTCGACATTGATTTAGTTCAGTGAATTAACATTCAGCGGCTTCGCTGACTTGGTTATATTGTGAGAATGAATGACAATGCTCCAGTAAAAAAACTGTTTGAGGTGGTAGTTAAAAGAAGGCGTAGACGAAGACCGTATTTTGGTTGAAGTGATCAATCATTAACTGCACTTGATATAAAAGACTGCAAAAGGCGCACACGTAGCAGAGGCGTCTAAATAGATATACTACGTCAGGTTGAAACCCGGGAAAAGGTTGTTAAGGCCATTTAAGAAAGTAAGTAAGTGAGGAATACTTAAACTTATGTTTCTGCGACACAACTCAAAGTTCTTTTTTACATACGCTGAGGTCACAAGGCAGTCTATATGGTACATAGGATCGAAACAATTTTTTAAAGTCTTTTATTAAATCTTTTAATAGATAAACCAATAACCCATATTTTCAACTAAATCTTTTATGCCCTAGGACTAGTTACCAAACACCGTGGGTTAGAGTAATCGACCTGGCATGCAGGATCAAAAACAGTTTTTAAATTAATTTTATAAATCTTACAATAGATGAACTAGTATCCTGTGCTCTACTTAGTGGCTCTCATTATTCTCATTAACAATTAACACTTTCAAAAATTGGTAGTCTTTTGAGATTATAAGATTAGTAGGCATATAAGTTGACAGAATGTAATTATATAGATTTCTCATACCAAACCTCTTAATAGTATACACACTTTTAGGCTATTTGTTTTATGTAATACATAGAAGAAACAATATAATAAACTTAAAGTACCGTCATTAAGGCGTGTATGTAACAGAGAAAGTCTACACTTGTAATGTACCTTTACTAAGTGTAAGTAGCATAAATTTCTATAGGTCAAAGAATTTGATACCAACAAAATAGAAAGAAACTTTCCCGAAACGAGAAAAGTGCAATTAAATGTGCAGCGCAATTAGAATGAAAATTACATAAACAAAGGATCCTCTTCGTGTTTTTTCTCGAAACATAACGAAAGCAATCCGTGGTACTACGTCTGAGTTGCATTTTACGAAAAACGCTTTCGTTGACATATGCAACAGCATTTTTACTGCTTCATTTGACTGTGATGAAAGGAGCACACTTCAAGTAAATTTTGGAGGACATGCTTTCAGTCATGACATCGTAAGTATGAAGCCATTGTAAGCACCTACAATCACACATCAACAACTCCAATAGCAGCAGAGCGGCACATGTGAAAGTACGGCGGTACTCCATTCTACAAGCTCGCATTATCTAAATTTCACGAAACAGGCAACGTTTCAAAACAATCTGCATATATGCTGAAGTTCTAGAATACGTGTAAAAAGTTGTTATCCTTACTACTTGTTTTGCTTACTTTACCTCGCCTCAACTCACCCCTCATATGCCTCATATGCATTTTTCTATCTGCAGCACGTACGCAACGCTACAAAAACGAGTCATCAACAACTGGAATTTGTCCTTTGTCAGAGTGAAGCAACAACTGCTTTGACATGCCAAATGTGGAGCAAGTGTATTTGCATGTCCTGCCACTGTACAACTTTTTTTCCACAACTTTTTCGTCTTTCGTTTTTTATTCAGATTTGCATGCCATACTTCTGCGCTATTTTTGCTTGATCCTTTCACATTAGAGTGCACTTGTGAGTTCTGCATTTATCCTGTTTAGAACTTTACTTTTACTGTAAGGATTTCTTATGTTTTCCTAATTCCATTATATTTGATATCATTTGGAGTTGTTGTAAACAGTTTTAGCTGCTGGCATTTCTGCTTGGATCATTGTGCAGTTAAGCAATATTTCTTTTTGTATTTTAGTTGCTTACAACATTTATTTGAACGTTTTTGCTTGTAGTCTTAAGCTTTTTGGTGTTTGCACGACTTCGAATTGCTTTAAATGCTAGAACGTCGAAAACAATTCAACTTAAAAAAAGTAATTTACAAAAACTAGGGCAATCTCTTCAAAAAATTGAAACAAGAAAACCAGCTTTAAGAAACTACATCCGGATTTTATGCACATTTTAATAAAAATTGATTTCAGGCAGATGAAAAAATCAAAAACTATCACAAATAATTCAATTGAATTTGGTAATGAAAGTTACTTAAATCAACAGATGATTTTTTATTTCAATGGTTTTAGGTGGTCCCATCGTTACATGCCATTTAACAAAACATTTTCCAGATTTGACCTGGTTTGTAGTAACAATTGTTTTTTATGTGTTTTTGTTGAAGTCTTACTTAATTACTTACTGCAGTCCTCTTCTCCCAGTGAAGCATAGTGAGTCAACAATCTCTCTAAATCTCACTCTATTCTATTTGCTGCTCTGCACATTGTGTTCCATGCTTAATCCAACCTCAAATAGTTCGCCTTTAACAGTTCTTCGCTAAGTTTTGGCGGGGGCACCAGCGGCGGAATCCGTCCTGACAAGCTTGTGAAGGAGAGAGGCCTAATAGTTGTTTCTTTATTGTACTCTTTTTTCTCTTTCTAGTGCAATTGTCAAATTATACACATTTTGATTTTCTTAAATATATCCGCATTTTGATAATATGGTCAATCTATATTTGTTTATTGCATCTTATATATGTGTCTATATGTATATTATGATTTGTCACTAAAATACATCTATCTAAATAAATATATCTGGGATCTGTGTCAATTGAAGGAACTAAAATTACTTACGTTAGTTAATGTAACTCTATTGTTAGGATCATACTTTAACAATATTTAAAAGAAATACAATGAAAAAGGAGAACAAAACGGTTAGGACAAGTCGTAGAAACCGGTATATTAGGACAATCCCACTATAACGGCCATATTTCGATTCTTAACCAAATGGTATTATTGAAATTGATTTATTGGTAATCAAAATAATAATGTAGTATTCTTTTATAAGAACTACTTCAGAAAGAACATTTGAATATTATACTCACTCAAATTTGGAATTTCAGCTTTAAATATGTCGTTTTAAAATTAAATTTTATTAAAATTATTCATGCAATATTTAAAAAATATATAACAGAAAAAATTAATTTATCATTTTCTATGCCATATTATAATGTCAAATAAGAGGCATGTCCTGTCCAAATGCTACTCTATGGTCTTTGAAAAAATATCAAAAACATTTAAACATTTGCATAAAAAATTAATTTAGAAACACTTTAAAGACATGGGTAGGAAATGTTTATATAGGAGTCAGTTTTGATTGATGAAAATATTTTCAACATGAAACCTTAATTTAAAATCTCAACAAAATATATTTTTTAAAAAAATAAATTATAAATTTTAAAAAATTCAAAACCTATTGCCAATAAAAGAATAAATATAAAAATTTAATTTAAGCCTTAAGAAATGTCTACTAAACTTAATGCAGTCCTTTAATGAAATATCTTTTTTTGTATTTATATACGTAATTGCCTCTAGATAAGCTATTAAAGCTAAATTAATAGGAGACTTAAATTTCAGTTCGAATTCTTATTAAAAAAATAATAGCCAAAATTCGATATAAACTATTTGATGTAATTTCGAATAGCAAAGCACAGCTGTGAGCAATATATTGACGTAGTGAAGTGAGTTAAGCCTAAAGTATGAGAACTTCCTTCAACGCCATTCTCACGCATACGAAATGTTTCATTCCTTCTCATATATTCTGGCAACAGCAGCGAATGCATCGAACGTGATAAAACTTCTGAAATCCAAATCATAAATAATCGCTTCCTTTAGTGAAATATACTACGAAATGCCGAAATGAAACACATCCACGGGTAATACTGGTACGTTCCACGTATACTCGCATAAGCTGGTGTCTTGGAATATTCGAATATGTTTTTGACAAGTTTGCGTTTACGTTACACTTGAATTGGCAAATGCTTTATGTCAAAAACGATAAATTGTTATGAAGCATTTCGGAGGAGATTTTCATTTTGAACTTTAATAATATCTGCTCAATCAAATGGCATTTATGTGTATGTTTGCATTGAAGATAATGTATATTGTATATGCTTGGCAATATGACAACAATACCAACACGCCAAACTTACCTTCTAATGAACCTGTGTATATTCTTGAGATGTCATAATCCATTGGTCCTTGTGTGTTTTCAATATGCACATCGCCGGCAAACACCGAGAGTGGATTCTGACGCAACACCAAGCGAAACTCTCTGAAAAAGGCAATAAAAACAGAATTTAGCAAATTAGAAATATCGAAATACATTGAAACTCTGCAAATATTCATACAAACTAAACTATAAGCAATAAAGTCAATGCTGACAGTGAGGCAGAATATTGGGATTGAGATACTCTGACAAAGTTTGCAAAGAATTTTTTCAAACTCAACGGGTACGCTGTATTCAATGGCGCTTTAGGTGACATGCAACGAACAATGTGACAGTTACTGTGTCACGTGTAACATCACTAATATTCGTTTTATATGTGTAGTGTTGTAGCGTAACGTTGGCATGGAAGCTGTCCATTAAAATCAACCAAATTGCGAAACATCACGTTTGTGCATGGTTCAGACGCGTGTGCATATTTCTGTGCATAGTTGCGAAAGAAGAAACGTTGAAATGTAGCTGAAATGCCAGCCAGGATGTCAGAATCCTACTTTATGAATTTTTATTGACATACGACAAATGCTTTCGACATACTTTGCAGTTTGGCATTTCTATTAATTAGTGTTGAAAAAATATTAACTCGCCCTTTTAGAGTTCATGCAACTTCCGATTCACAATTCCTTAAAGGTTATTCATATTTTTCATGAAGATGTCTATTTTCAGTTCAAATTAATATTATTTAATATAAATAGTGTAAAATAACACACTTTATAGCAAAAAAAAAAAAATTTCCACTTTAAATTTATAACTTTTACTGAGTTTAATGTGAACTAGAAACATAATAAAACTTTGAAACTTTGAAACTTTGAATGTCTAAAGGTACGAGTGCAGCATACGCCTTTGGGGGACAGCACAATAAGAATAAGCAATTCAATACGAGAAAAAATGTACTTCAGGTGTTAACACTTCAGTAAGGCAACACGCAGCATAAAAAGGTACTAAGAGTTGATTTATGCCAAAAGCATTTTTTTCATTTTTTCCATTTTCCAATTATTTAAACTGTTTTTCTTTCTTTTTTTTTTATTAAATAGCATTTTAAATTTTCTTATATTCGTATCTTTGTTTATTTCTTAAGCACGAAAAACGCGCACTTAAGTCTTGTACTTAATCTTTTATCTTCATTCCAAGTACAAAACAGTATCTTCAAGTTTAATCTATGTGCCATTTCTGAAGTGACTATACTTGACGCGGGGGAAATTGCTGAAAGCATTTACATAAGGCACAAGTTGACCGCATTTAGTGCTGGCACCATTTTTTAATGTATTTAATCATGTGCACTTCCATATATGGATACGAGTGTGTGCGCCGCCATACGTTTGTGCAAATCGTGCTGTTTTATATGCAATATTTTGAAATTGATATTGATAACATCGTCCTTCAAATACGTTTGCTTTGCTTTTGAGGTGAAGAGCTGTAGTACAAGTAACACTTGTGTTCGCATACCCTACACATATTTTTACACTTGTGACTGCTTTGAGTGACATTTCAATTTACTGTTGTTGTATAGAAAGAAGAAACCAGCCTATGGCGCTACAAGTCACAACACCTTTCTGGGCTAACATATCTTATTCACCCAGGCTTGTGCGGATGTGTGCATTTGCTTATGTTATTCTGTTTGCACTCAATCTAAATTATTTTTCAAAATTTTTCTAAAATGTTATTCTATGGTAGGAAATTTAGAAGCTTGTTCTTTATTTAATCTGTTTTCCTAATGATAGGACTTTTAACACATTTAACAAAGGCTTAGCTTAGCGTATTTAGGCTAAATAAAGTAAAATCTAAAAAGAATACACCAATAAAAGGATCTTTACAACCTCTGCGATCCGATCTAGACCTTCTTCTTCTAATACTTGCTGTCAATTTGTTGAATACATTTGGTTGTGAATATGCATATATATAAGCTGTATACTATAACATATTCACTAATATTTCAAGAACGGTGGTTATCTATCCATTCATTCCAAACTTTCAATGTAATTTTAACATTTTATCTTATTTAAAAACATAACCAAAATTTAATTTCCATCCATTAATTTATTCCCTCTTTACAAGCCATTTAAAGTCAAGGTTCCAATGCTTTTTTTAATAAGACAAAAATTTGAATTCTTCTTTGTAATTAAATTTTTGCTTAAGAAAAGTTTAAAGGGACAGAAAATATATAGCAAATTGGCATGTGTTAGATTTCTGCAAATATTCCTTTTAAAACTGATAGTTTATAAGGGAACTGGTTTAACTATTTCAAACTCAAAACATTAAAGACGACTAACCTGAATGACCTCTTTAGTAACACCTGAAATCGACATAAAAATTCAGTTTGTGGTTGTGGTCGATTTACCGAGATATATTTAGTAAAAGCGAAAGAAGGAAATCTTTGCTTTCGAAGGAAAACGAAGAAAGATATGTTTTGCAAGCACTTAGGATAAGATCTGGAGTTCACAACATGATCTTTAAATAAAAACAAGAGATAACGAATAGTTTAGATTCGACATTTCGGGTCCGAGTTCGCGTCCATTTCTTTCGATGACTTTCAAATAATATATATCACACAAATGAGAGAAATCACTTCAGCAAATTAATTACAGACTAAGACAGACTAAAAGAATTATGAATTTTATTTATTAAATAGAAATGCAACATTTTTCTTACTTCATTTAGTAGCGAGTACTATTTTTCAAACAGACAAACAGAAAATGTTAAATATTTTATTGATGATGACAGTGACAGTGACGGTAACAGTGACGGTGACAGTGATAATGATAATGAAATTATGTGTCAATTATGGCTTCAATTACAAAATAAAAACACTTGGTAAATAAAAGGAAATGTGAGTTATACTTTTAAGTGAAAATTGAGATAAAATTAAACAAAATACATTTTAAGTTGTTATTAGATATTTTAATTTAATACTTTTGATGAACTTTCAAAACAAACAGATTCCGAACGAAACTTATGTGTTGACAACTTTTGCAAATGCTGTAGCTAATTTTCCAAGAACAAAGTTGACAGATACGACGTCGGCATGCTCATCTGTTTAGGCGTATCTTGTAGTACAAGAAATGGCAAACATGTCTCGCATGTTGTACACGTACGTAAACCAAAGTATTGTTATAACTATAAACAGTTGATATGAAGAACACTACATATAAATCCCAATAATAAAATAAACCATATAGCTGAATCTCGAGGAAGATTCTACCTTCTTTAAAGTGAAAATATATACGATCGATAGTGGATCAGAATAGCTTTTAAATAATTTCACTAACATAAAAAAAAATATTTTTATCTTATTGAACGGCACATGATTTATTAACAAGGAATATATACTTATGTATAAATTAAGCGTTAAGACCCCTCATCCCTATCTACGTGTCTGATTTGTAGGTGTACTCAATAACTTTACTGGAAACCAGTCAGACATCAAGTCATTTTAATAACGTAACGTTATACTAAAACTGTTGATACACTTAAAAGTATTTATTAAATATATATATATAAATATTTATATATATATTATATTATATGATAGGTATATTAGTATTTACATCATCATCATACATAAAAAGTATGCTTTACTTCATTAAATATTATGTATATTTCTCGGAAGTCTCCATATATATAAACGACATTTTAAATCAGACTATAGTATCTATAATACGATATATACAAATAAATCTTAACACACGTTTTATACGATTACATAGTTTAATTAATGGTCTTTTTCACAGGTATTTATAAGAAGTTAAGATAAGAATTATTAGAACGTGTCTGTAAGTTATGAGAGATTAGTTGTTTTAATAAAACAATTTGATTGCAATCTTTGTAAAGAAATCATGTTTACAAAAACCAATTTTTATTATTAATATATATGATGTTTTTCATAACAATATATAAATCGTAAAATAATTATGTATGCATTTCATTCAATAAATATGGTTATATATATTACTAGCAATAAAGCGTGCTTTTCAGATTTAATAGTCAGACCAAATTAAAAACCTAAAACGTTGCCAAATATTTATATATCATACTTTATTACTCCAATGTTTTGATACATTCACCGTAGTATAGTTTTGATATTTCATAATCAGATTATTATTTACTCTGGTCTCTGTAATATTTTCTTGCTAAAAAACAAGGTTAAAGTTGCCTCTAAAGCAATGGTTCGCAACTGGTGGTAGGCGGACACCAGGTGATTAACCACGAGATGGTTCAAAATGGTCTGTTAATCAAATTTAACAGGTATGGATACATAGTTTGTAGTTTGTCCACTGAGACCTCATTTACTAGAAAATAAGCATAAAACATTTTCAAATAATTATATATCTATTTTTTAGCCTATATATAAAGCATATTAAAATAATAATACAGTTTATAATTCTTACTAAAAACAAAAATATTAAAGTGGTCGTCCTTGACCAAGAAAAGCTTGGGAATCACTGCTCTAAAGGGTATTGACTTGGGTTTACAAAGAAAAATCTAGAAATGAGCCGTCCCTACATTATGAGTATATTGAGAATATTAGTTTAGGCACACTTTTAGTGGTAGTTGACTACCATGTTATATATCTCTTTGGGTTACACTTAGTATAATATTATTTTAATATATGTAATTAATTAATCAGTGAAATTATAAATTAATTCTTGAAAACACTTGAAAAACAGACCGATCTTTAAACTAAAATAAGTCAAGTTAGAATTTTAAATTTTCTTAAGCAAAAGCCAAGAAGAGTTTAAAACTTTGTTAGTTCGACTAGTGGAATTGATGGATTACATGAGGTAAATACATTTCTAAACGAATAGCAACAGATGATGTGGTGAAAAAAGCAAAACAGCTGTTAAAGCTGGTAAACTGGAAAAACGACAGGTGTGTAGAAAATAAAATATTGACTAAAATAAAAAAAAACACTTTTTTTTTATTTGTTTGCAGAAATATTTAATGTTATTTTTATTAGTTTTGTTTAAAAAAAAAAATTTTTTCTTGTTGTAAGAACAATTCTTTTTTATTTTTTGGTCTAAAATTAAAATTTTTTGTGTAAAATAATTGTTATTTTTTTTTAGTGCAAATAAATTGTTGTTTTTTTTTATTTAAAAAAAATGATTTGTTTTTGTTTTTGTAAAAAACATTGGTTTTTTTTGTGTAAAGAAAATTATTTTTGGAGTAAAAAATATTATTGTTTTTTTGGTGAGAAAAAAAAAATATTTTTTTGGTGAGATAAAAAAATATTTTTTTTGAAGTGTAAATGAATATTTTTTTTGGTGTAAGAGAAATTACTTTTTTTTTGTCAAAAAATTGATTTTTTTTGTGTAAAAAGAATTATTGTTTTTAAATAAAACTAAATGAAAAATTAATTAATTAATTAATTAAATTGGAATTAAATTTTTTATTGTTTTGGTGTAACAAAATTATTGTTTTTTTTTGCTTAAGAAAACTATTGTTGTTTTGTGGCGTAAAAAAAATACTGTGTGTTTTTGATGTAAAAAAATCATTTTTTTTTATTCTTTTGACGTAAAAGATGAATGTTTTTTTTTTATTTAAAACAAAATTATTGGTTTTTTTGGTATTAAAAATATTATTATTTTTTTTGACGTAAAAAAGTTATTTTGTTTAACGTAAAAATATTATTTTTTTATTCTCTTAGTGCAAAAAAAATTTTTTTTTTGTTAAAAATATTGGTTTTTTTGTGTAAAAAAAATTATTGTATGTTTTTGGAGTAAAAACGATATTTTTTTGGTACATTTTTTTTTGCTATTTGTTTTGGTGTAAATAAAATTATTTGAACTTTTTCAGTCGATTATGTTAAATTTATTTTGTAGTGTGATATGAAGTGACTTTTATGAGACGCGTGAAATCCAAAACGAAGCCACTAGTTTAGGTATCCTCATGAGTAGGAGGAGGAGAGCTTCGCGACTAATAAAAGTAAATCTTATGTATTCCATCATATATAAGAAGGTCAACTAAATCTAAGACTAAAGCTCAGAAATAGCTTAGCTTTCTGCTAAATACGGTAAATATAGAAAATATAGAAAATACTTAAGTGAATAGCGGCAGGAGGGGAAGTTAGTGGCGTTAGTCGCAGCACGATTTATGCGCAATATTCACGTTAACATTGTAAACTTCCGCATTCGTTGCAACTGCAACGAGTAGTTGAATTATTTGTTATTATGTGTTTTTGTTGTGTGTGTTTGTGTGTGTTTGTTGCGAAAGAAGAGCGGACACAACTGATGAGCGGATAATTGCAAATAATGACACCTTGCACAACCAAACCAAATTTGCTCCGATTGTTATAATTAGTTCCAGGCAATAAATTTTGCAAACATTTTAAGTGTGTCGCACTAAAAGTGGACTACGCGAACGAAAAGACATCTGGCAGCCCTGAGAGGAGATAATCGCAGGGTTTTAAAAAAGCAATAAACAAACAATAACTGAGAATGTTGCCATTATGCACATACAAACATACAAACATACTTACATACATATACATATATATATATAATGTGTTGAACAAACGCAAAAGGCATTTTTAAAATAACTTACAAACTTACATATTCACTTAATTACCTTACCTCTTTTATTTATGCGAGCTCCGTAATATTTTCACTGAACTGCTGATATCTTTTCCTCCGGATTTTGCTGATTTTTCTCGTGCATAAGCATGAAGACGACAAAAACTGGATGCACCGCAGCAAACGAACGAGCAACCGACCGACCGCCTGTGTTATTTCTGCTTTAGCCACAATTTTCGTTTTGGCCAAAAGCAAACAACAACAAAATTTGTTTTATCTTTTCTCCATATTCGTTCAAATGAAATACACACGAAATAACGAAATAATTGAAAAATTTGCTGATTCTATTTTATATAAAAATTTTATTGTAACATTATTTACTTGCAAAACATTAATATCTTCTTGCCACATTCAATTATTTAACATTTCTGCCTGCCACTGCAGATCAATTTAACGCTTTTTAGCTTATTAGCTTTTTATTATTTTTTTTTTATTATTTATATTATTTTTACTATTCTTTACTGACACTTAAAAAAGTACTAAGAACGAAGCTCGCCGTCTTGGAGGTGAAATTTCTTTCATTATTAAATGCTGCTGCGCTCGCTGCTTCAGTCACCGATCGTAACAGTCCGTTGGAACAACAAAAACAACAAAAACAACAATGCAAGAATATTGAATATTGAATGAAATTTGATTTCACTGCAACATTTATTTATTTTCTATTAAAATAACAATTAATATTTACGTTTCACATGTAATTTGTTATGAGACACGAAAATTAAGCAAAATATAAAATTATAGAAATACGCGAAAAAGGTGTAGGCACAAAACACAGGAAATCGTTGAATTAACAAGCGGAAGAAAACAAAGGGCAGCAACACTTTTTGTCTTGAATCACTGAACTAAGACTTTTTTATTTCACTAATTAAGACTTCCTTATTTGTTTGCTTTTTTATTTATTTTTGTCATTCTGTTCAAATTGAGGACCGAAGGCTAAAAAATTATTGTGAATTAAAATTAACGTACGATCCCCGCTTGCAAATTATAATAACTAAACTAAAAACAACCTCACGTCCACTTTGACAAAGCACCAGTGACGGAATGAAAACGTACACTCACGGTTGCCACTTATGGTACTTTAGTACCAAAATTGGTACTTTTTTTTCCGTTTGGTACTCTGGTACTCATGTTCAAAAAATGGTACATTTTCGGGTCGCCGAAAATTGTGGATATTGTATTGTTTTATACTTTTTGTACATTTTATATAAATTGTATTTTCTTATAAAAAGACAATAGAAAAATTTTGTACCTTTTTTTACAGAAATGGTACCTTTTTAAACTAATTTTGGTACAGAAAAATATTTTCAAGTGGCAACCGTGCGTACACTGGCAAATAAAGAAAAATAAAAATAAAGAAATTCCGTATGAGAGAGAAAACATAAAATTTAAAACGAACCACACAGCAAGATGTTATTGTGTGGATGTCATCACTCATCATGCAACAGTTTGTAACATATGTTAAATACAATTTTGACATTTTCGACATATAACATCTATGACATATATTAGGTGTATGGAATGCTCGTTCATATCTTTATATATATATATAATACATAAAGAGGTTTTTCGAAAAGTAGTGAACTACAATAACAAAAATTTATTTTTATGTTATATTAATTTATTGAATTTTTGGCTGATCATACAACTGTTTCGAGTAACGTTAAATAGCCAACATCAGTGGTATTGGAAATAATACTTGTATTTAAATATTCGTAAATAATACCTATATATATAAATATAAAATAAATAAAATAAACACAATAAATAAATTTGTAGAGGTTCTTTTTTTCGAAAACTAGTAAACTACAATAACAAGGATTTATATATTTTTTTAATATTATTTTAAATAATATAATTTTTGGCTGATTATACAGCTGTTTCAAATATCGTGAAATACCCATCATCAGTGGTCTTAGAAATAATAGTTGTATGCAATTATTCGTAAATAATTTTTTGAGGCTACAAGTACCAGAGCTTAAAAGTCGTGCCCTGCCAACTTTTAAGTTCGGAGATAGCGCCAACTGAGATAGCACCAACAAAGCCGTACTTGACTTTTATGTTTGCACATTTTTATGGAGTTTTGTTAAATTGATGTGAAAGTTATATTAACAAATTCATTTGTTGTGTTTATATTAGAACGAAATAATAAATCAGCTACAGAATAATTGAATTAATTAATTACAATTTTATTTTTTAATTGTTAAATATCAAAAATATTCTATTTATAAATTTATATATATTGCAAAACACATATAGTAATACTGAAAAAAATATTATTAAACTAGTACCACGTTTACGTTGTGAGATTAACACTAGATTAATGCAATTATCTAAGGTTCAAGTGCTAATGTAGTTGCATAATTACAGATTACCCAAGCAAAAGTTAATCTCGTTTTGGTCGAAATTTGATATCGCATTAGAAATAGTGATTATTTTTCTGTGCAACTTTGTAAATGTCTTAATATCGTAGATTTTTTTACGATCTCAGAAGCATTTAACACAATCTGTTTAAAACAAATATTAAAAAT
>NC_051847.1:239338977-239355468 GCF_002237135.1 Teleopsis dalmanni | reverse complement strand
ATATCAAATTTTGTGTTATTGGCACCGTAAGTACTTAATTTTACTTATATAAATTTGTTGTTCCGTATCATCACATCGCAAAATGTTGTGCAATATGACACAAACAAGGAACTAATTTGAACAAAAATTATGATTCGTATCATTCTGAATACGGATTCTTAACTCCTTAAGACTACCGAAGCGTACCTTCAGAAGTCCCAAAACAATGTTCAATCTTTACAATCTTTGCATAAATAATTGCGTTACATACACAATTAAATTCAGAACAATATTTTGTGTAATTATACGTTATTGTTAATTACACCTATTTAATTTAATAATACATAATTTAATTATATGTGATGTATATTTAAATTTATTAACGAGTATTTATATATCTGCCTAAATAAAAACTTGCACAGTAAATAACTGAAAAAAAATTATATGGCAGCATGAAGAGCGTGAAAGTGGAATAAGTGTGGTGTAATCGCACTTATATAATGCGTGTGGCAAAAATGTTATAAAAAATGGAGTTCATAAAGCAATTTCTCTTAGTTTCGATCGAAGTGGGCAGAGTTTCCAAAATTAAACAGCTACTCTCTGTTTACTGTTAAGGAATCTTTAGTTCAATATAATACATAGTGAAATATAATCATTGCGCGCAAAAAAATTATCATAATTATCATAATAATAATAATATAAATTTAATAATTTTTTTAAAAAAATATCAAATTTTGTGTTATTGGCACCGTAAGTTCTTAATTTTACTTATATAAATTTGTTGTTCCGTATCATCACATCGCAAAATGTTGTGCAATATGACACAAACAAGGAACTAATTTGAACAAAAATTATGATTCGTATCATTCTGAATACGGATTCTTAACTCCTTAAGACTACCGAAGCGTACCTTCAGAAGTCCAAAACAATGTTCAATCTTTACAATCTTTGCATAAATAATTGCGTTACATACACAATTAAATTCAGATCAATATTTTGCGTAATTATACGTTATTGTTAATTACACCTATTTAATTTAATAATACATAATTTAATTATATGTGATGTATATTTAAATTTATTAACGAGTATTTATATATCTGCCTAAATAAAAACTTGCACAGTAAATAATTGAACAAAAATTATGTGGCAGCATGAAGAGCGTGAAAGTGGAATAAGTGTGGTGTAATCGCACTTATATAATGCGTGTGGCAAAAATGTTATAAAAAATGGAGTTCATAAAGCAATTTCTCTTAGTTTCGATCGAAGTGGGCAGAGTTTCCAAAATTAAACAGCTACTCTCTGTTTACTGTTAAGGAAGCTTTAGTTCAATATAATACATAGTGAAATATAATCGTTGCGCGCAAAAAAATTATCATAATAATAATAATATAAATTTAATAATTTTTTTAAAAAAATATCAAATTTTGTGTTATTGGCACCGTAAGTACTTAATTTTACTTATATAAATTTGTTGTTCCGTATCATCACATCGCAAAATGTTGTGCAATATGACACAAACAAGGAACTAATTTGAACAAAAATTATGATTCGTATCATTCTGAATACGGATTCTTAACTCCTTAAGACTACCGAAGCGTACCTTCAGAAGTCCAAAACAATGTTCAATCTTTACAATCTTTGCATAAATAATTGCGTTACATACACAATTAAATTCAGAACAATATTTTGTGTAATTATACGTTATTGTTAATTACACCTATTTAATTTAATAATACATAATTTAATTATATGTGATGTATATTTAAATTTATTAACGAGTATTTATATATCTGCCTAAATAAAAACTTGCACAGTAAATAACTGAAAAAAAATTATATGGCAGCATGAAGAGCGTGAAAGTGGAATAAGTGTGGTGTAATCGCACTTATATAATGCGTGTGGCAAAAATGTTATAAAAAATGGAGTTCATAAAGCAATTTCTCTTAGTTTCGATCGAAGTGGGCAGAGTTTCCAAAATTAAACAGCTACTCTCTGTTTACTGTTAAGGAATCTTTAGTTCAATATAATTCATAGTGAAATATAATCGTTGCGCGCAAAAAAATTATCATAATTATCATAATAATAATAATATAAATTTAATAATTTTTTTAAAAAAAATCTTGTGTTATTGGCACCGTAAGTACTTAATTTTACTTATATAAATTTGTTGTTCCGTATCATCACATCGCAAAATGTTGTGCAATATGACACAAACAAGGAACTAATTTGAACAAAAATTATGATTCGTATCATTCTGAATACGGATTCTTAACTCCTTAAGACTACCGAAGCGTACCTTCAGAAGTCCAAAACAATGTTCAATCTTTACAATCTTTGCATAAATAATTGCGTTACATACACAATTAAATTCAGAACAATATTTTGTGTAATTATACGTTATTGTTAATTACACCTATTTAATTTAATAATACATAATTTAATTATATGTGATGTATATTTAAATTTATTAACGAGTATTTATATATCTGCCTAAATAAAAACTTGCACAGTAAATAACTGAAAAAAAATTATATGGCAGCATGAAGAGCGTGAAAGTGGAATAAGTGTGGTGTAATCGCACTTATATAATGCGTGTGGCAAAAATGTTATAAAAAATGGAGTTCATAAAGCAATTTCTCTTAGTTTCGATCGAAGTGGGCAGAGTTTCCAAAATTAAACAGCTACTCTCTGTTTACTGTTAAGGAATCTTTAGTTCAATATAATACATAGTGAAATATAATCGTTGCGCGCAAAAAAATTATCATAATTATCATAATAATAATAATATAAATTTAATAATTTTTTTAAAAAAATATCAAATTTTGTGTTATTGGCACCGTAAGTACTTAATTTTACTTATATAAATTTGTTGTTCCGTATCATCACATCGCAAAATGTTGTGCAATATGACACAAACAAGGAACTAATTTGAACAAAAATTATGATTCGTATCATTCTGAATACGGATTCTTAACTCCTTAAGACTACCGAAGCGTACCTTCAGAAGTCCAAAACAATGTTCAATCTTTACAATCTTTGCATAAATAATTGCGTTACATACACAATTAAATTCAGAACAATATTTTGTGTAATTATACGTTATTGTTAATTACACCTATTTAATTTAATAATACATAATTTAATTATATGTGATGTATATTTAAATTTATTAACGAGTATTTATATATCTGCCTAAATAAAAACTTGCACAGTAAATAACTGAAAAAAAATTATATGGCAGCATGAAGAGCGTGAAAGTGGAATAAGTGTGGTGTAATCGCACTTATATAATGCGTGTGGCAAAAATGTTATAAAAAATGGAGTTCATAAAGCAATTTCTCTTAGTTTCGATCGAAGTGGGCAGAGTTTCCAAAATTAAACAGCTACTCTCTGTTTACTGTTAAGGAAGCTTTAGTTCAATATAATACATAGTGAAATATAATCGTTGCGCGTTTCAGATAAAAAAAAATTATAATTTATAAAAATAATAAACAATAATTTTAAAATTAAAAATTTTAATTTTTATAAATTTATAGTTATTTTAAATTTAATAATTTTTTAAAAAAAAATCATGTGTTATTGGCACCGTAAGTACTTAATTTTACTTATATAAATTTGTTGTTCCGTATCATCACATCGCAAAATGTTGTGCAATATGACACAAACAAGGAACTAATTTGAACAAAAATTATGATTCGTATCATTCTGAATACGGATTCTTAACTCCTTAAGACTACCGAAGCGTACCTTCAGAAGTCCAAAACAATGTTCAATCTTTACAATCTTTGTATAAATAATTGCGTTACATACACAATTAAATTCAGAACAATATTTTGCGTAATTATACGTTATTGTTAATTACACCTATTTAATTTAATAATACATAATTTAATTATATGTGATGTATATTTAAATTTATTAACGAGTATTTATATATCTGCCTAAATAAAAACTTGCACAGTAAATAATTGAACAAAAATTATGTGGCAGCATGAAGAGCGTGAAAGTGGAATAAGTGTGGTGTAATCGCACTTATATAATGCGTGTGGCAAAAATGTTATAAAAAATGGAGTTCATAAAGCAATTTCTCTTAGTTTCGATCGAAGTGGGCAGAGTTTCCAAAATTAAACAGCTACTCTCTGTTTACTGTTAAGGAAGCTTTAGTTCAATATAATACATAGTGAAATATAATCGTTGCGCGCAAAAAAATTATCATAATTATCATAATAATAATAATATAAATTTAATTATTTTATTTAATAATAAAATCAAATTTTGTGTTATTGGCACCGTAAGTACTTAATTTTACTTATATAAATTTGTTGTTCCGTATCATCACATCGCAAAATGTTGTGCAATATGACACAAACAAGGAACTAATTTGAACAAAAATTATGATTCGTATCATTCTGAATACGGATTCTTAACTCCTTAAGACTACCGAAGCGTACCTTCAGAAGTCCAAAACAATGTTCAATCTTTACAATCTTTGCATAAATAATTGCGTTACATACACAATTAAATTCAGAACAATATTTTGCGTAATTATACGTTATTGTTAATTACACCTATTTAATTTAATAATACATAATTTAATTATATGTGATGTATATTTAAATTTATTAACGAGTATTTATATATCTGCCTAAATAAAAACTAGCACAGTAAATAATTGAACAAAAATTATGTGGCAGCATGAAGAGCGTGAAAGTGGAATAAGTGTGGTGTAATCGCACTTATATAATGCGTGTGGCAAAAATGTTATAAAAAATGGAGTTCATAAAGCAATTTCTCTTAGTTTCGATCGAAGTGGGCAGAGTTTCCAAAATTAAACAGCTACTCTCTGTTTACTGTTAAGGAAGCTTTAGTTCAATATAATACATAGTGAAATATAATCGTTGCGCGCAAAAAAATTATCATAATTATCATAATAATAATAATATAAATTTAATAATTTTTTTAAAAAAATATCAAATTCTTGTGTTATTGGCACCGTAAGTACTTAATTTTACTTATATAAATTTGTTGTTCCGTATCATCACATCGCAAAATGTTGTGCAATATGACACAAACAAGGAACTAATTTGAACAAAAATTATGATTCGTATCATTCTGAATACGGATTCTTAACTCCTTAAGACTACCGAAGCGTACCTTCAGAAGTCCAAAACAATGTTCAATCTTTACAATCTTTGCATAAATAATTGCGTTACATACACAATTAAATTCAGAACAATATTTTGCGTAATTATACGTTATTGTTAATTACACCTATTTAATTTAATAATACATAATTTAATTATATGTGATGTATATTTAAATTTATTAACGAGTATTTATATATCTGCCTAAATAAAAACTTGCACAGTAAATAACTGAAAAAAAATTATGTGGCAGCATGAAGAGCGTGAAAGTGGAATAAGTGTGGTGTAATCGCACTTATATAATGCGTGTGGCAAAAATGTTATAAAAAATGGAGTTCATAAAGCAATTTCTCTTAGTTTCGATCGAAGTGGGCAGAGTTTCCAAAATTAAACAGCTACTCTCTGTTTACTGTTAAGGAAGCTTTAGTTCAATATAATACATAGTGAAATATAATCGTTGCGCGATTCAGTTAAAAAAAAAATTATAATTTATAAAAAGTATTTTGAGTATTTTTATAGTTTGAGTATTTTTATAGTTTAGCAAAGAGAAAGTCAACGAAAATTGAAATAACGCGCACTTTTCTCAATTTAATGTTTTATGTAGTTACTTTTTTGTTTGTTTTAAATAATATCCGTGTTTTTGCGTCAACAACAAAACAATTATCATAAAAATACGTGTTATATACTTTATCTACTTGTTTTAAACTGCAATTTAAAGTTCACCAAGACCGGCTTAAAAAAACGTCCGTGTTTGTTGACGTCCATGCGAAAAACCACTATCCCCATGAATGCATAGTTCTTGAAACTAGATGGTCAAAAATTGCATTGAACATTTCCATTAATATAAACATTTTAATTAATCGTATAATAATTAATTAATAAGCACTGAAATTATCTTCGTAGAGAACAGATCTTAACGTATTACACATACAACGTATATGCACCCCATATATAAACCCTTTATACCATCATAAATATGCTTCGATGTTAAAATATAATTAAATAGATACGTAAAGGTAAAATTAAACACAAAGATTATTGCTAAATTTTGATATTGAATTTAATAAAATTGAGAAAAAAAAATTTTAAAAATAAATAAAAATGCAAAATAAATGTATAATAATTGCATTTTTAATATAAAATAACTATTCAAATTTATTTTATAATTAAATAATTATTAAATTATTTATAGAATAGCGATCTGGCAAAAGACTTTCTCAAGTTTTCACAAAATTTGATCCCCACACTGGGTGTCACACTGGGTATCACTCTCTCCGTCTACAACCGCCCTAACCTAAATTTCTTTTGCATCTACTACATCGACCCAATTTCAACCCGTCCTTATAGACGGAGATTTTAATAGCAAACGTATCGTATGGAACAATTCAGTATCCTCCCAAAACGTTGCTAAGCTCTTTAAAAAGCAATTCGATAGATCAGTCAACCCCATCCTAATTATGATAGCTCCTATTGGGTGAACTCACCTTAACAGTATCTTTGACTTCTATTTAGCAGATAATGGCCTTTTGTCCAGTGTTGACAACACACAAGTCATTGATGGCAAAGCCGACCACCAAGCAATAAGCTTTACACTTCGCAACTAAAGAGCCATTCAAGTCTGCCCTCGCATCAACTGGTCTAAGTTCAATCTCACTCTTGACTGTCCATCTTTCTAGCTCGGCATCCCAAAATATAGCACCATAACTCCGAGATTGATTCCGATGCTTTCGCATTCGAAGGTGCGTTTTACAAAATCTTATCTACTTCCTCTTGAAAAATAACTATAAACCTAATCAAAATCTATTAATCTATTAATCTAGTCCAGAATAATTTAGCACGTTTGCGACAAGGTACCCAAACTGTTGCACATTTTGTTTCTAAAATTGAGGAACAAATAGCAATTTTAAACCAAATATATATAGCTACTCAGGGTGACCAAAATAAACAAGTAATAATGAAAATGACAGATCTCACAGGATTAAATGCATTCAACAATGGACTCAACGATTGACTTAGGAATATAGTAGCAGCAGCAAGGCCAACTACTCTAAACGAAGCTGTACAAATTGCTCTAAGTGTAGAAACACAAAATAGAAGCATGATACAACAGCAACCAAACAGGAATTTTCAACAAAGGAACGGATTCTCGAATAATTACAGAAATGCGAATGGAAATTTCAACAACAATTCCAATAATCAAAAAAACTGGAATACCCCCGGTTCACGAATCCCGGGGCACAACCTAAAGCAGTATCCAAATCACAACCTAGGTCACAACCAAAACAATGGTTACAACAATCGAAACAATTACAACCAGAACAAAAACAAATAATACATTTTAAAACAATAGAAAACATTGATAATAGTATTAATGTTAAAACTTCTTGTAGCAATAAGTATATAACTTTATTAGTAGACACAGAGGCAGAGATATCAGTAATAAAAGATGGTATAATAGGGAAGAGCAATTTTGATAACACAAAAAACTGCCAAATAAATGGCATAACAGGAAAAACAACCACAGAAGGTTTAATAGATATAAATTTATTTTTTGATGGTAAAACAATACCTCACAAATTCAATGTCACAAAAGATAATATAAATTTACCTATAGATGGTATATTAGGTAAAGATTTTTTGATAAAATATAATTATGAAATAAATTATGAAACATGCGTATTAGTGATCTCAAACTCAGAAGATGAGATTGTCTTACCCTTGAATATAAAAATAAAAACCATTAAAAATATCAAAATACTGCCCAGGGTAGAAGTAATTCAAGTAGTTGAACTAAATACAAAAGAAGACAGTTTAGTCTGTGGAAAAGAAATAGTGAAAGGAGTATTCATAGCTAATTCTTTAATATCTGCCAAAGGTATACTAGAGACACACCTGTAGAATTAAAATGTGCAACAATAGAAATAAAACCATTAAACAATTATAACATACTTTTATATAATTCTAATCGAAATTCATATACATTTGAAAAAATTAAATCGAAATTAAAGATTGATGGTTTAGATAACATAGCCAAAAATTCAATATTGAATATTTGTAAAGATTTCCAAAACATTTTTCATATAGAAGGAGAGAAATTAACTATAAACAATTTTTATGAACAGCACATCATTCATTGAATCAACAATAGATAAAACACCTATATATATAAAGAATTATAGGATACTGAACATTCAAAACGAAGAACTAGAAAATCAAGTAAAAAAGTTATTAAATGATGATATAATAGAACCATCAGTAAGTCCTTACAACTCACCAATTTTAATAGTACCAAAAAAGGAACAAGAAAAATAGAGATTAGTTGTAGATTTCAGACAGTTAAATAAAAAAGTAGTAGACGATAAATTTCCACTAACACGTTTGGAAGATGTTCTAGATAAGTTAGGTAAGGCGAAATATTTCTCTACATTAGATATGACTAGTTCATTTCATCAAATCCCACTTAACCACAAATCAAAACCTTTAACAGCTTTTTCAACAGAAACAGGTCATTTTTAATTCAAGAGATTACCTTTTGGATTAAAAATTTCAACAAATAGTTTTCAAAGAATGCTAACATTAGCATTAGCAGGTTTAGACTCCTCAGCATTTTTATATGACAATTTTATATGGCATTTTTACTTTTATTAATAACAATTTAATAAAAGTATTTGGTAGATTACAACAATACAATCTTAACATTAGTTCACTACGCACGGATGATTGTAGCTATCCAGAGGGGCCACGTGGAGGCTGTGTGTCAACTTGGAGAGAACAGTGACAAGGATCGCGCTGGCATTTACCATGTTAAATGCAATCAGACACTTTGCCTTGTATGTTCAATTCCATTACGCTGCATTACGGTAACATATTTTTTGGTGGAAAATTCACGTGCTATGATGATTTTGTTAACAAAGCATTTTTGTCAATAAGACATTTTTGTGCAATAAAACCAATCTACCTTGATATTGTAGTCAAACCCCTATATTCTGTTTTTAATCTTCCAGATATTTTAGTTTAGAATATTCTCGAAGTGAGGCATCCCGAGACGATTAAAGTCTAGTATGTACTACCCCATGTTGTTTCGAGTATAAATAAGAGCGCTTGTGTTTCACCTGCAGCACCTGACCACAGGTGTGAATTTGGTATCTCGGGGGTCAAGGTTTATAACTTTGGCTATTGACCATTTAATGCGAGTCCCGTGGTGGCTGAGGTTAAGACCCAAAATTAAGGGGGAAAACTGTAACTGTATTCATTACTCTTATTCGATGTGAAATAAAGCAAAAGTAATAGAATAAAACTTAAGAAAATCCGGTTGTATATTTCAAATCAGTCCTATACCCCAAAGAATAATGTGAGAAAAGTCTCGATAGCTCCCGAAGAGAAAACTATATCTAAATGGATAGCTTCAATTGGTATCATCGTATAAAACTATTACGTGTAGTGAGAGCAGTGTTTACATCTTAAAGGGTTAAGGAATTAAATGTGATTAGGAAATCACATAAAAAAACTATGAACTCTGTAAACTGTCAAATAATATTCTGTGTACAGTGTCTGGCCTTCTAGAACGATTTCAGCATTGTCTTTATTTGCTCCTCTACTGTTTTCTCAAATTCACCTCTTCTGATGATATCCATATAGTTGTCTAACGTTTTGTTTTCGGAAGTTATAGGAAAAATTTCGCTTCATCACCAATGACTATTTCGACAAGTCTTTGCAGTGCTAAACTATACAGTCATTGTGGATCTCCGTCCAAGAGTATAGTGTCCAGTGCACGGAAACATACCTTTTGTCTAAATACTTGGTCAAAATTCAATATTCAGAAATGAATTCTGTTCATGAAGTCTCCTGAAAAAAGGTGTTTTCAAACAATTACTTTAAGTTTTAGTTTCTAATGCGATTGTCTATTGGTGATACTGTTTAGTCGACGTATTCAAGGTCCCCATAACCGTTCCGGAATCAGCTAAATCATTGGAAGATCAATAACTAAATACATTGACTAAACTAAATACATATTCATTCTCGAATATATTTATTATTCCATACTTTTTGCGCCACTTTCACTCAATTTAAAGCAGAGTTATCTATGTCCTATATTGTTTTTTGTTTGATCGATCTGCACAAAGTGACACTACACAAAATTTCCACTTACATCACAATTTCAAGTAGATCTGCTTAAATTTTGATACTAAGTAGAAGTATTCACAATTCATCTATCATCATTCCCTCATAGATGGCGCCGAGCTAAGCTTTTTTTTTTGTGACCAGTCTCATTGGACGAACTGCTTGGTACTAATGCATTTGTATTTAGAATTTACAAAAATATGAGAATCTTTGAAATAGATTTTTTGAAAAGGAATAGCTTATCATTTGTTGAAATAGGTCCTGGTTAAGCTTAGCTTGACAAATTATATTATTTGTATTTAAAGTTTAATAAAGATATTTAAAATAATTTTTTGTTATTAAAATTTAACTAGCAGTAAAATGCTACCTAATGTGAGATTTTTTAATCCACTTTTTATTTAATTTGAAAAAAATTATTCATTCACTATGGTGTGTGATCAAAAAAAATAGAGCGTCAACTCTATCATGTATATCGAGTCGGGTATGGTTTTGCTGCTATTATCTAATATATATCGATGTCTAACTTTTGTGAGTCGAGTGTAAGACAGAATATGTATGTATTACAAAAGGATCAGACAGCGTGTACCAGAAATTCTATGCAATAAAGCATTTAAAACTGTGAAGAAACCCTTTGGAGATAATATTACATCGCTTATATAGTGTACATACATAGAAATGCTTTCAGAAACGTTAAAAAAATTTACACCTGCTATTATCTTCATTATCAGTGATGAACTCATTGAAACAAATTAAATGGATTCATGGATCGCCTTTAAAGGGGATGCAATAAACATTGAACATCAAATAAATAGTTTTAGAAAAAAATTAAAAATTCTCGTTGCTTTTTGATCGCATTTCTTATAATAATATTAAAACTAATGAGATTCAAATATAAGATGCATTAATGTAGCTCTTCAGAATGTATGTAGATTGCATTAAATATGTTTCTAGCCAATAAAATCTTGAAATATTAATGGATGGTGTTATTAATTGCAATAGAAAAAGACACGAACCATATTGTCTAAAACCGTCTTTTTTGAAAAAAAATACCAGACTCTCAAGAAAAAACTTGCTTTTCCTAAAATATATGATTTTGTGAATTTGTTGTACATAAATTCTTGAAAGGCTTTATCCCTGGCTTTAGTAAATGATAGAAAACTAAATTTTCAAATTTAAACTAATTTCTTCACGTCGTAAAATCAAAAAATTTAATTTTTTGTAAATGATATAAATAAATAACATTTTTAAATAAACGTTGTTCAAAAAAAAAATATTTTTAAACAGTTTTGATTTCAATTCATTAAAAAATTTTAATAAAAAATTGTGATTTTAAATGATATTAATTTTAGAAGCATTTCTAAAATTTTCATTTATTCTGTACTTCACGGGTTACGTTGCCCACAATTAATTCCAGTTAAATAAAATTTTAAAAAATAATATTTTATTTCTGATCATTTAATTTTTTTAAAAAATTAAAATGTTTAAAAATCATTCTCTTATAAGAGAATGACTTATGTTATATACAACCAATGCATATTTAAATATGTACATATCTTTAACAAAAAAATTATGATTATGTATTGTTATTATTTTAAGGACAAGAATACATAAGAAATACAAAATGATCAACTATTTAATTAAAAATTTTGTGTAATAATAAAAGCAAAATAAATATTTTTTTTTCTTTTTTGGCACTTACCTTTAAATATTGCTACACTTTTAACCCATGGCGCAGAAGTTTATAAACAAATTTTTATAACAGAAAAAAAAATGATACAAAAAATACACTCTTACTCGACTTTATCCACTGCCGTTAAATAATCCGTTTTTTTTAACTTTTTAAATAAAATTTCTGACTATTAAATCACATTGGATTTATTAATCAACAATATATTTTGCGTTAAATTAATTTATAAAAACTTATTGTTATTAATACAATTATTAAATCAATCACTTATAAACTTTTATCACTTTTTCATTATTAACAAATATGTTGCCGTTTATCGACACATCTGCCGATCACTTCATGAAGATCAATAATGCTGTCAATGTTTTTATCATTCAATTGTTTTTGCTTAAAAAGCACTAAACAAGAAATGACATGAAATTAAATGAAAATGAAACACCTTTATTTAAAATAAAAACATAGAGAAACTGTAAAGTTTGCTTACCAAATAATAAAACACGAGTTATATGGAACATTATTAGTTTTGTTTTTGTTTGGATCAATTAAGCAAGCAAAAAAAACTGCATTCGTTTCTTACCACTGCCTCAATGCCCCTCGCACGAACAAGTAAATATGTTTAATTTTATAGATTTATTTAAAATCTTTATATGAATGTTTGTTTACAGCATTGATAACAGTCCGCTTGAACACGGTTTAATTGATGTTTGTCACCTTACAGTCAAGTTGTAAAAATCTTCATAAGATTTTATTTCACCACAATGTAAAAAGTATAAAAATCAAAAACAGAGAAAGAAAAATAAGAAATATACAAAGCATTAACTTATGTTACATATGTATATGTATGTTAAATATATTTTTTGTTGTAGTCATTGTTGTAATGACTGCTAAACTCAAGTCAGGGGTGTAAAATTCTATCAGGAAAGTTAGAGTTTTGTTGTTGCATCACTGTTTCTTCAATATAACAGCATTGCGTACGATGTTAATTAAAACTCGTTTTTTTTATTTACATTATTTCCAATGTGTTATTATTAAAAATAGCATAGAAATATTGCATTTTTTAGTTAGTGTGACAATTAGTTTTCTTCTCTCAGTCTTATTTTTTATGTTTATAGAATTTTGTATGCTTATAGAATTAATTTTGTTTTTCGATTTTATTATTGATTTTCTACGTATATTGTTTTTGTAATACGAACGCATCTACTAAAGCTGTCATCTGCTCAGGAATAATGCGATTATAAGTACTCCTTTTTTGGTTTTTTTAATTGGGTGAAAAATATCGAAAACTACCGTGTGAGACGTTAACCCACCAAAACCATATTTAGAAATCAGTTAGAATCTCAGCCATCTGACTGTATAACTCTTCGGACTAAAATTATATTTCAGTAATCATGGAATGAAAGATTAGAAGTATTTGCTTGAGCAAATTTATCTAAAGCAAGGGTAAGAACGTAATTTATGTTTTTTAAAAGCGATGGTACTTATTTAAATAAGAATGAAGACTATTAAATATCTGCGATTAAATATCTGAATAGAGTAAATAAAATAATAAATCTCGTCAAAAAAATCAGTGACTGAGGAGGCCTGTAAGAGGGAATTTGGACAAGAAAGTTCATAAATATGAACGATAATGTGTCATAAGTAAGAGCAGATTGTGTCGGTGAATTAGATATCTGCGAGCTGAGGACAAAAAGTACTTGTCAAGTTTTACCACCTTAATAGTAAATGACAGAACGACGATTTTCTTTTGTGGTAGATGAAAAGCATCCACAACCTCAATATGAGAGTCTTTATCCCAATAAAACTGTATTCGCATCTTCATCTCTTAAAAATGAATGAAAAATTTTATTCCATTCCACCGTTCGATTTTGTCCTCCATTTTGTTCAACCATTGACCCAGAGAGCAATTCAGTGATTAAAGGCCAGAGTTGAAATAAAGAGGCTTAGTACTTAGTACTTAGAAGTTTATCTAAACTAGATAAAATGGGAGAGAAGAGAGAGAAGTAAGAGAAGAGAGATAGATAAAACGGTAGGTAATATTGCGCCAGAATAGAGGTAGATTAATTGTTAATTTTAGTGATCTGGTGATATTTAAACTTTATATGTCTATTTATATTAATAATAATAAAAATTAATTCACATTTTAAAAAGTATATTAAAAAAACAAGCAGTTAGAAATGCTAATGTTTAGGTATAAAAATTTAATAAAAATCATATATAAAAAAAAAAAAATATATATATTTTTTTTTCAAACTATTGTTAAATAATATAAAAGTTTTCCAATAATGTAAATTAATGAACACATTTATATGATACTGATAATTTCATTTGTAATTTCAATAACAATTATTGTAATATTTTTACTTCATTATATTATTAGCAAATACTTTGCATAGCAATAAATTCAATGTCATATGGATTTAATTGACTTAAGAAAAATATTAAAAAATTTTAAAAAAAACTCCAAATAGAGTTTACATGAAACAGTACATAGTGAAGACAAAACTAATAATACATCAAATCTGGTTAGATATAGAAGAAAATACAGATATCAAAGATATCAAGAATTTAAGGTTGGAATTTGATAGTTTAGTAGAGCAGATAGAAAAATATTTGCAACCTAAGTCAATAACAGAACAATTAAACAAGCCCATAGACAATATTGAAGTAAAAATGGCTAATTTTGATTTAATTTCAGCTTCAAAAATAATACCAGAATTCACTGCTAATGCTAAAAGTTTATCAAACTTTATAGGCATTTTACAATTTTATTCTGAATCACTTAAAGATAAAATCGAGAGATCCATCTTACTTCGGTTTGTTAAGTCAACTAAATTATCTAATAGAGTTAAAAACAAATTCATTTCAGAAGAAGAAGACGACACAATATCAAAATTTATTCAAAAGCTGAAAAATATCTATAAACCTAATCAAAATCTATTAATCTATTAATCTAGTCCAGAATAATTTAGCACGTTTGCGACAAGGTACCCAAACTGTTGCACATTTTGTTTCTAAAATTGAGGAACAAATAGCAATTTTAAACCAAATATATATAGCTACTCAGGGTGACCAAAATAAACAAGTAATAATGAAAATGACAGATCTCACAGGATTAAATGCATTCAACAATGGACTCAACGATTGACTTAGGAATATAGTAGCAGCAGCAAGGCCAACTACTCTAAACGAAGCTGTACAAATTGCTCTAAGTGTAGAAACACAAAATAGAAGCATGATACAACAGCAACCAAACAGGAATTTTCAACAAAGGAACGGATTCTCGAATAATTACAGAAATGCGAATGGAAATTTCAACAACAATTCCAATAATCAAAAAAACTGGAATACCCCCGGTTCACGAATCCCGGGGCACAACCTAAAGCAGTATCCAAATCACAACCTAGGTCACAACCAAAACAATGGTTACAACAATCGAAACAATTACAACCAGAACAAAAACAAATAATACATTTTAAAACAATAGAAAACATTGATAATAGTATTAATGTTAAAACTTCTTGTAGCAATAAGTATATAACTTTATTAGTAGACACAGAGGCAGAGATATCAGTAATAAAAGATGGTATAATAGGGAAGAGCAATTTTGATAACACAAAAAACTGCCAAATAAATGGCATAACAGGAAAAACAACCACAGAAGGTTTAATAGATATAAATTTATTTTTTGATGGTAAAACAATACCTCACAAATTCAATGTCACAAAAGATAATATAAATTTACCTATAGATGGTATATTAGGTAAAGATTTTTTGATAAAATATAATTATGAAATAAATTATGAAACATGCGTATTAGTGATCTCAAACTCAGAAGATGAGATTGTCTTACCCTTGAATATAAAAATAAAAACCATTAAAAATATCAAAATACTGCCCAGGGTAGAAGTAATTCAAGTAGTTGAACTAAATACAAAAGAAGACAGTTTAGTCTGTGGAAAAGAAATAGTGAAAGGAGTATTCATAGCTAATTCTTTAATATCTGCCAAAGGTATACTAGAGACACACCTGTAGAATTAAAATGTGCAACAATAGAAATAAAACCATTAAACAATTATAACATACTTTTATATAATTCTAATCGAAATTCATATACATTTGAAAAAATTAAATCGAAATTAAAGATTGATGGTTTAGATAACATAGCCAAAAATTCAATATTGAATATTTGTAAAGATTTCCAAAACATTTTTCATATAGAAGGAGAGAAATTAACTATAAACAATTTTTATGAACAGCACATCATTCATTGAATCAACAATAGATAAAACACCTATATATATAAAGAATTATAGGATACTGAACATTCAAAACGAAGAACTAGAAAATCAAGTAAAAAAGTTATTAAATGATGATATAATAGAACCATCAGTAAGTCCTTACAACTCACCAATTTTAATAGTACCAAAAAAGGAACAAGAAAAATAGAGATTAGTTGTAGATTTCAGACAGTTAAATAAAAAAGTAGTAGACGATAAATTTCCACTAACACGTTTGGAAGATGTTCTAGATAAGTTAGGTAAGGCGAAATATTTCTCT
>NC_051847.1:239324398-239338877 GCF_002237135.1 Teleopsis dalmanni | reverse complement strand
CCAATGGCTGGTTTCAGCGAGCGTCCGGGCCAGTTCTGGGACCATAGACATTTTCCAAATGTCGATCTGCCTTAGCGGCTGCTGACCGCTTCCGTAGTTGCTCCAGGATGGCTTCGCGATCTTCGTCCAAAATTTGATTTTTCAAATGTCGATCTGCCTTAGCGGCTGCTGATCGCTTTCGTAGTTGCTCTAGGATGGCTTCGCGTTCTTCGTTCAAAATTTGATTTTTCAAATGTCGATCTACCTTAGCGGCTGCTGATCGCTTTCGTAGTTGCTCTAGGATGGCTTCGCGTTCTTCGTTCAAAATTTGATTTTTCAAATGTCGATCTGCCTTAGCGGCTGCTGATCGCTTTCGTAATTGCTCTAGGACGGCTTTGTGATCATCGTCCAAATTTCGATTCTCCCGATCGGTTGATTCCTGTATCAACAGTTGAATCCTGCGGGCTTCCTCGTCGCTTATGATTTCTCCCATCCTGAGTTATGTATTATTATTATTATTTATTGTTTTTATTATTATATATTTTTTTTTAAATTTCTTCTCCTCTTTTATGAGGATACTTGGTAGTTGATGGTTGGGTTCTATGCTGTCCAGGAATCCTTTTCTTCGGCTCCAGTTGGCAGCAGATAAATAATTTATTCGAAGCGGCTGATTATATAAAGTCCCTTTCTTATTAAATTATTTTAATGTCTTGAAATTAGTGCTTGTGACCGCGCGATTCTTTATTATTGAATTTGGCTTTTTGTGATTTAAAAATTTTTGGGTTACTTTTAATTTTTCACCACTTTGTTATTCACTTTATAATCCACCAAATGTTTTATTCAAATAGCACTTTGATCACTTTCCGAATAACACTTTTTATCAAGGTTTTCTTTTCTCCTTTTTTGGGATATTTGTTAGTTTTTAATCCACTGCAAACACCTTTGTTATCGGGTGTTATATATTGCAGGAATTTTATATTTTACACTCGCGTCGCGTACTTTTTATGTTTTTTGCAATTGTGACGAGTGTCCCTTGTAAAAATAAGTTAATATGTAATAATGGCAGGATCGCCATGTAAAAATAAGTTAATTGTTTTATTTGATTTCTCCACTAGTAACGTCAATTATTTCATTCTTAATAAATAAAAACACCTTTATTTAATTTGTATTTAGTTTGATATTTTATTTAAAGTTATATTGTCTTTTTTAAAAATACTTAGAGAGGTTACACTGATACGTTAGTATCTGGAGATTATCGAACTAAGACTGAACTAAGACTGCCTTCATTTTCTTCGTAGAGATCGAAGTCAGCTTGGTTTATTACTTAAAATCTATTTACAATTATTAATACTTAAATTCTATTGGTTATCATATGATTTCTTATATACTAGGTCAAACTATATTTAATTATTTGTGGCAACCATATGTGTGCCAACTGTAATTAGGGCGGTTCATATTGCATGCACATTTGCTTGCAATATGATTACAGCATTGAGTATAAATATTATAGAGTAGCAATCTCGTACAAGCAAATTTTTGTATGAGGTTGCTGCTGCTGGCAACCTTTTTGCACTCAAAAAACACTCCATTCTCTTCATGTCTTTTTTTCTAAATTGCTTTGGAAATTAAAGTAAAGACGATTCTCTCAAATAACTTTTTTCGTTGTTTGTTATTTTGATCAGTGCTTCTGCGAATTTATTATGAAGGTAAATGCAGGAAAAAAATATTAGTCCAGCCTTTTTGTGTGCTTTCATATAACATATGCACTTTATTAGCGTACATATATGTTTACATATTTGTATTGTACTTCTCAGCCTGTATGTTTGTATTAATTTTGCATCCAATGTTAAGAAATTGTAAACGTAAAAAGAATTTCGGCTTTTTTTGGTTTCATATCAGAAACAATGCTATTATTATTTATGCTTTTAAAGATAATTGTGCGTTTCTATTATTTTAGCATTAATTTTGATGACTCCATCACCTTCTAAATTGTTTCAGTTCTGATTTAAAACTGTTTTTAAATATACATATGTATATATATATATAAAGGCTTACTACTTGGTTCAGTATACACATATGTTATTAATATCACAGTTTTATCGTAATATTACAATTATTTATAGTATTGTTTCGACCATTTGACTTTTTCAACGGCCCATTGACTATGTTTGCGAAGTAAAATAACAACCATAAAATTTAACAACTGTCTTCTGTGCTGATTGCAATCATAAACCAGGCAGGAGTCAATGACACACAGCTTTCAATGATCTTTTTTTTGATATCAAATTCATCTGGTTTTGTTTTAAAAATGTTCTTAAAAACAGATATATGTTGACAGCTTATTTGAAAAAATTCATCAAAAGGCGGTAATAAACTCATGAAATAGGTTATATTGCAGTAATTCTTATAGAACAGAAACAATTCTGATGGTGCAGTTATAACCTCATCTTCTTTCCGTATTGACTTAAAACATGATTGACAATCGATTTTTAGTAAAACTTTAAATGCGATATATCCTAGAAAATAACGAAACGATGGAAGCTCAGTTTCTGTTATATCGAAATCTGTTGAGCTATAGCTCACTATACAATTTTCAATCAATGTTTCACTACAATCAATTTCCGAATCATCTTCTTCAGTTATACATGAGATAGTATTTGTATTTGAAATGCCATCCATTACTGCGTCGAAGGTGTGATCATCTTCTACTATCTCACAATTACCATCAGGAGAAGCAACAATGATTTTTCTGGTCATTACTTTAGCTAAAATTTGATTGACTTCGGACACCGAAGGATGTTTATTGTATCCTCCCTTTTGTCGTAAAATTGAAAAAGTGTTTCCCAGTCTGTCTTGGCATAAATAATTTGTCATTACAAAATAAATGTCATTATCTTTTGCAAAAACTTCTTCTGTAAGCTGCAACACAGCATTTAAAGTTATTTTAATACCTTTCCAAAAATACACCTTTTTTGTTGAGTCTACAAATTTTAATGATCCAAAGTATATCAAAAACTCTTTTATGTAATTGAAACTAACGCTATTTTTTTGTAACGCACAACAAAAAGGATTCTTTGAGTAGAGAGTGGTGGAATTCATACAATCAAAGATTTTGTCCATTTTTTCTACAAAATTTGCTGTTGCTAAAGCGTCTTCTTTAGATGAATTGGTAAATCCGTCTGTTTCAACCACTGTTTTTATAGCAGCATGCACCGTTCTGCTAAATAACTGAGTTGCGAACTTCACCTTCATCTTTTCAAAATTTTTCGGAAAGATGTGTTGCCTTGTTAGCTTGGGGCACAATTTTGTTACAGCAGTATGCTCCCGTCTCCACAATTCTTTCAATACATTAAAATTTATAATGCCATCTGATGCTTTTATATTTGTAGTCAGAAGTCCATTTTGCACACATTTAATTAAATGTGGAAAATCAAACATACAATATACTTTAATATTGTTAAAATAGAAAAAAGGTTTTTCTGGACTAACCTGAAAGCAAGAAAATGCTTTTCTATTAGCTGAACCTTGATCGCATATTATTACGCGTACCGTTATACCAGCTTCTTGTAGGAGCTCCAAATTTCTTAAAATTATATTGCTGAGGCAATCTCCTTCTAAACCATTTTCTGACACAAAATAATTAAGAATTATTGACCAATTAGAGAAAAGACCTTTGACAATAAATAGACAAAGGCTTTTGGCAATAGTTTTACTTCTAAAAAAGCCAAGTTCTTCAAAGCCATCTATTTGGCCTAAGTTACCGTTGTAACGTAATTCTGGCCTTAGTCTCGTTTCATCAACAACCAATATTGCAAAGTCCTTATCAACTTGTCTTAGTGTGCTGGCTTTCTTTTTCAAGCTTTCGAAACCTGTATTTAAAAATCCTGGCTGCAAATTTTTTATAGGTGACCAATTGTTAATTGTCTTTTCATGTGGCAAATTAATTTTCAATTTATTTCTTAAAAATATATATGCCGATCGAGATACGAGAAACATATTTTGAGCTACTAGTTTTGTATTCTCATCATATTCTTTCTGTCGCGCTTTTAGGATCATTTTACAAAAGTTTTTGGTCTCAATATTTACATTTGCCACAGAGTCGATGGCCTGAACTACAACGTTTTTATTTGCAGTAATTTTTGTAGTTTTTAATAGTTGTAACTTTTTCTTTAATTTTATGTTTTCCTTAAGAAGATTGACATATTTCCTTCTGTATGTGTTTGCGCATTTAGTTTGCATTTCGCAATTGCGGCAGAATACTTCATCTTGCATACCACCTATATCGCCAAAGTTCCTTGGTGGTTGCGCAAAATTGTCCGCCTCTTCAGCTACAGTTCCTAAATTGTGTATTGGGTAAGCACCTTTTTTCAAGAAACGGCTGCCTATATCTGAAGGTGCAAAATGCATATCACAAATTTTTAACTGCTTTTCATACATTTCCAAAGGAATGTCACATTTTTCACGCCAAATTTGTCCCAATACATTGTCACTTGGGGGAAATCGAAATAATTTTACAATTCGATTCTAGTTTAGTGCGCGACAAATAACTGTTAAATTTTAGAAAGATGACATAAGCCAAAGAAAATTTGCTGAAGATATTGGTCGTCAATATTCATCTGTGCAGAGAATTACAAATAACTTCAAAGAGAAAAATTATGTGAATATCCGTAGACTTTTTCTACTATGTGTATATAATTATACATAAATATATACATATATATATATGGGAAAATAACAAATATATGATAATAAGCCCAAAACTAATAAAATTCATTCAAAAAAAACATGAGTAGTTATTTCTAGGAAGTTCTGAAACAAAAACAATAACATATGCATATGCCTATGCCTATGACCATAAAGTAGAATATATTCCTCTATTTAAATTCGGTGCTGAAAAGTGATATTTAGTTTCTATTAAATATAAAAAAAGTAGAGTACAAGGAAACAAAATCAAAACAAAAAACTTACATGCACGTGCTCACTATATTATAGAGCGCTGTAGAGAAATGCATTTTGCTCTCTATTTCTTGTTACGTTGTTACCCGCGCCCCCACAGACCCATTAGGCAAATTGAGTTTATTTTCAGATTTCTACTCTATAATATTTATACTCAATGATTACAGAAAATACCCAATACAGTTCATATGCTCTACAAACCTAAACCCAATTAGCCAAGCGCATATTGAAACAATTAAATATGCGGCAGAATTACTGACTCATAAAATACTTGAATTGACATTTTTAGGTATGTAGTAACAAACACTGATTTAAGTGTTTTTGGGTATTTGTGTCACAACAAATGCCGCACACTTAACATTGTGTGTAGTCATGGTTTAATATGACACTACACCCTGCTCGGGCGCTAATTATTTCATTCGAGTTCGGTTATGTGTTTTAAAAAAGATAAATTTATTAATGGGTAGAATTCGCTTCTAACCCTCTTAAAACCGTACAAAAGAATGAAAACTTAAAACTAACTTAAAACTAAATGAAAACTTCAACGTTCTACATATTACGATATTTACTCTAAAACGCTTAGCCGACAAAATCCAACCAAGTGAGCGATGCTCTTGCTTTTATATTCAAATGATCTGAGCTTACAAATAAAGCTTTTTACTCAAAGCTTGCTCAGATCGTAATTTAAATTCTACTTGTTCTCTATATTTTCTCTTACAAAATAACCTTCTGTTTTATACTTAACCCTACAAAGTGAGAGCATGCGATAACATGTATATATATATGTTTATATTTCTAAATACAAATGATATTTGTAGGAAAGTTTTGTATTTTTTTTTTTTTTGTACAAATATTTTAAAGAAAACATGTACATAAATTTTGTTTTTATCGATTAAAAAACATAAAAAAAAAATTTATTTGCGATAAATAAAACACTCGAGTAAAGACTTTTAAAATTTATGTTTATTGGAAAATATTACGTGTGTTATAAATGTGAGTTTGACCAAGACTGACTTCTAAATCTTCTAAAAAGAGCTTTAGAGCATCAGATCTTGTGTCTTCTTATATTTATGCTTAAAATGCAATAAGTTAAGGAATGCAATTATTGCATTTTGTGTTTATGTTTGTTTTTCACTGTGGCGCGGTGAATCAAAAGACACTTTGTATTCAGCGGCACAGGATGTTTATGTTTACATTATTGGTGCTTATTAAATATTGTCCACTATGGATATTTATTGTTAGATATTTATACATTGTTGGATATTTATACATTGTTGCCCATTATACTGTACTGTGTATGTGAGGGGGCCGTAACTCATATATCACATTCATCGCATTTAAACTCTCTAAGATTACAGTACAGCCGGCAAAACAGCAGACAAACAGCAGCATGTCATTATTGCCTTCGTGTTACTTGCTTACTTATGTATTTGCTCCTCTCTCCTCTCTATTGTAGTGTTTTGGAATTTTGTTTACCACATATCCTAAGGCAGTTGATGGTGTTGGTATTTAATATGGAGTATGCAGGCTTTTTTTAGTTTTATTATAAGATAATAATCAAAACATGATTTGATACGCACAGGGTCATCCATTAAAAGAGATGGACTTTTTTTAATATTATATATTTACTTTTTCTTTTATTTGTTTATTGTGTTTTTAAATTATTATTGAATATATTATATTATTATTGTATGTTTTATATGTTTTATGTGTTTTTATATTAATATTAAAAATATTAAATTTTTATTGTATGTTTTATATTGTTATACTCGCGAAAATAATAGTACACAAGTTTATGGTTAGATCTTTATTTTATAACTGAAAATAACAATCTTAAGACAACCTTAAAATGTATTGTGCATTGTCTAAGTCTGTCTAAGTGAATCTTACTTATATTGTCCTTATTGTCTTGAACTAATGCGTTATTTTTATTATCTATATTTACTATCTTAAATGGGCCCTTATATAAACTATCTAATTTATGTCCTACTTGTTTAACTAATACTAAATCTCTTACCGATACTTTACTACTAAGTGCATTCCTATCATATAAATTTTTACTTATTTGTTTTCTATTTTCTATTGCTTTTATCGCGCGTTTATTTGCGTTTTGTAAACGAAATTTTATTTCTTTGTCGTACGCTTCAATATTATAAACGGGATCTATTTCTAAAGTGTTAAGAAAGTCATAGATGGTGGGCGATTTACCGAAAACCAATTCATAAGGACAATACTCATGTACAATTGAAGGTGTAGTGTTATAACAATATGTAAAATATTGTAGCCAGTCATCCCAATCCATTTTTCCTATGGAAATGTAGGATCTTATGTACTCGTTAAATGTCCTATGATTTCGTTCTACTGTACCTAATGATTGATGGTGGTACGCGGTTGACGTAGTATTTTCTACCTTTAATAGATTGCATATTTCATCGAAAATTTTATTTTTATACTCGGTACCCATGTCTGTAATAATTTTTTTCATAGGCCCGTAAGTCAGTATAAAGTTTTCGAATATTGCTTTTGCTATTGTTTTTGCACTTTTTTCTGCAATTGGTACCGATACCAGATATTTTGTTAAGTCACATATCATTGTGACTGCGTATGAATTACCTTTTTCCGATTTTGGAAATGGTCCAATGGTATCTATCAAAACTACATCAAAGGCAGCAGTTGGTGTATCGGTTATTATCATTTCTGTTTTTGTTTTTGTCAAAGATTTATTTCTTTGACACTTGTCACATTTTTTGACATATTTAGTGACATCTTTAGTAATGTTTTTCCAGTAATAATACTGTCTTATTTTATTCAATGTCCGCGTGATCCCTGGGTGGCCTCCCCAGATTGGATCATCATGGTATTTTTGTAATATTTTTATTTTAGTAAAGACACAGGGTGGCAGGATCGCCATGTTATACTCGCGAAAATAATAGTACACAAGTTTATGGTTAGATCTTTATTTTATTACTGAAAATTACAATCTACCTTAGACTACCGTAAAATGTATTGTGCACAACCGCAGATATGCCTACGTAAGCATTAAAATATAAGCATTAAAATATTGTTGTTTATGGAGTAGCATGCATTCATGGGTATGTATCTAATAACATAACTTTGTTGCGCAAGCGATATTGTTGCTTGGGCGATAAGCGACATAAATATGCTAGCTAAGCACATTCCATGTTGCTGTTCATAACAAAGTATATCTTCAATGCATATACGCTACGATATGTTCATTGTGTTGTTATATTATTATTGAATATATTATATTATTATTGTATGTTTTATATGTTCATTGTGTTTTAAATTATTATTGAATATATAATATTTTTAGCATGCTTTCGGCGATGATTTCTTAATTTTTTTTTTTTTACAATCTATATAGCATTATACATTTGTCGTGGTTCTTGTGAGAGGAAAACACACATGAGGTTTAGTGTACAACCTTGTTGTTTTATATAATTCTTAAAAAGCGAATGCATTTTATTTAATAATAATATAACTAGTATAATAAATGTTAAATATATAATAGTGCTAGTGCTGTCAGTATTGATTGTTGTTGTTGCTGCATTATTGTTGTTTATTACCTCCTCTTTGGTTTGAGTACCACCCATTATGAATAATTTCGTGCAGCTGCTGTTGCAAAGTTGCTTTATTTTTGCCTTCTGTAATTTTTATTAATCTTTTTAATTCTCTTTTTTCTTTTATTAACTTCCACTTTCGGCCACCTCTTTTCTGTTGTGGTCTCTTATGTTCTTCTGCTATTATTTCCTTGGTTCTTCCACCAGGATTTCTTCTTCGATATTCCTCTAAGGTTGTGGGTTTTGGACTCACTTCAGGATTGTCTAGAATTGCTTGTTGCTAAGTCTTTAGAATTTTTGCAAATGTGTCATCAATCTCCTGTTGTGACATTACCAGTGTTATTTAAAAAAATTTTAAAATAATATTAATTATGTTAATTTTTTATTAAATTGTTTACATAATCTATTATGTACTGGTGTTTATTTAAATGCTTATTGAGCATTATTTTTGTGTGGAAACATTTACCACAAACAAAACAATTAAAGTTATTCATATTTTTAATTTTTAAACATATATATTATTTTTATTAAAAAAATTTTGCATGTTCAAACCATGTTATTGTTTAAGAAAACATGTCTTATGACATATTTCTTATAATGGTTGTTTATTTTCGATAATACTAAAAATAATAATAGAATACGTATAAAATACAATAATGTCTTTGTATCAGCTACTTCGTTGTTATTGTTACTGCTGTTATTATTGTTGTTGTTTATCACCTCTTCCTTCGTGGGTTGGCTGCCCATTCCTTGTCTCTTTTATTCTTTTTTTTATTGATAGTTGATCTTCTAAACATGTGGCAAGATTAAGTTCTCTATACAGGATTGCTAGTTGCTTCCTTCTGTTATACTGCTTTCCACCACGTTTTCTCTTTGGCTTCGTTGGTGTCTTCGGTACTGGTGCTGCTTTAGTTTTCTGTTGCCTCGCCTTATACTGTTCAATAGTTAGAGGTTTCGGGCCAGCTGTTTTATCGATTGGTATATATTTAGGAGCTTCAACAGGAAGACCGTCTATTCTTTGAGGAATATATTCTTCAACCTCATCAAAAATGTTCAAAAATGTTTCCCAAACCTGGTAGATGTTTCTCGATTCCTCAAGCAGAGACATACAAAATTGATGTATGTTGTTTACGTATTTAAAGTTATTGTAAAATCAAGAGAGAATGTCCTAATCTTCCCTTGGGTAGATGGCTCGACTTCGACTAGAAGTTCACTAGATTCGAGTGGTCAGGATCGCCATATAATGATATAAATATATTATTATATTGTATGGCAGGATTGCCATATAATGATAATATAATAAAAACATGTTTTTTTTTATTATATTATTTAAAATTTAATTCCTGGATTGCTTCAGGATCAGAATTCTTTACGAAGTTATTAAATTTCTTATTAGAATTAGCAGGAAGAAATCTGCTAATTCTCTGAAAATGAGATTTAGTGTAAGCTGCTAGAGCTCAGTTTCAAATCTGAATTTTATTTGTAATATTTGCTTCCAAGTGCCGTTGTTTGGTTTTGCAAAGGATATTTAAACGCCGATATTGTTTGGCGATCCTTTTGCTAACATTAATTTTTATTTATTTAAAAGTCAAAAAAAGTTTTGCTGTTCGGAACCCAGTGCGCTTCTATTGAGTGCACTTCTAGTTCTGATTTTTATTTAGTTTTTCACTTTCGACTTAACCTAGGTACATAACGACGCAGCGTATGTACTTTCTTATTTACTAAATATTTTTAACAATTATATATGTATTTTAGTATTATTTATATTAATATGTATTTTTATTTATGTACAACACGACGCAGCGTAAGTACTTTAATATTTAATAATTTATTGCTAAGTAAGCGTCTTCGATTCCACTTGTATCGAATACGCTTACTGTTGATGTTGTTGTATATGCGGTCAATGCCTGGCAAGCATATGGTTATATCGAAGGCAAAGTGCCGCCGATATGTGTGGTGTCAAATTCCTTGTGTGGAATTGTGCATTTGTTTGTAAACAATGCAATGCGCTTGGAAACAATTAGTGTATTTTTGTATACACTGCACATTTAAATATAGAACCACTTATTATTATATTAATTGTATGCATTGCCAATATAACTAACGCATATACATTACACCTCCTTTTTGGGAAAGAATAATGCCATAACGGGATTATTCTTACTTTCTTAAATAAAGTTTTAGTTTTCAATAGTTTTATATAATTATATTTAGTTTAGTTATATTTATTTGTGTAATCACTACATTTATTTTAACTTATTCATTGTACAATTTTATTCTATTAGTATGTACTAATTGCTTCTTATTTTTATTGTTTCTTATTTCAATGTTTCCATTGTTTTCTATACTTTCTATTCTATAGGGACCCGTGTATTGACTATCTAGCTTATGACCTACTTCATTCCTAAGTAGTACTTTATCTCCTATTTTTAATTCTAATTGTTCACTATTTCTATCATAGAGCAACTTCTGTTTTAATTTAGACTTATCTAAAAGTGTTTTGGCTCTAGTGTGCGCTATTTCTAATCTATATTAAATTTCTTTACTATAGTCATTTACATTATATAATGGACTTATGTTACTAATTGTATTGAATTTATTGAAACCTTTAGAAATTTTTCCAAAAATAAGCTCGTATGGACAATATCCATGCACCACTGATGGTGTTGTATTGAAACAATATGTGAAGTATTTCAACCATATATCCCAGTCGTTTTTATCGACTGATATGTATGATATGTACATATTCATTAAATGTTCGGTGACTCCGTTCCACAGTTCCGAGTGTTTGATGGTGATGAGCTGTTGATGTTATATTTTTGATTTTTAAATATTTGCATATATCCGTTATTAAAGAATTTTTGTACTCTGTACCCATGTCCGTAATGAACGTCTTCATTGGACCGTATAAAAGTATAAAATTTTCAAAAATTGCCTTGGCTACAGTATTTGCACTTTTATTTGGTATTGGTATAGTTACTAAGTATTTTGTTAAATCACATATAAGTGTGACAGCATACTCATTGCCATTCTCAGTTTTAGGTAATGAACCAATGGTATCTACCAATACTGTGTCAAAAGAGCCTGTTGGCGTATCAGTTATTGTCATTGGTATTTTTGTATGATTATGAATTTTAGATTTTTGACATTTCTGACATGATTTGACATATCTTGATATATCTTTGGTCATGTTTGGCCAATAGAAATGTCTTTTAATTTTTTGTAACGTTTTTGTTATTCCGCAGTGTCCACCTTCCACTGGGTCATCATGGTAATTTTTTAAAGTTTTTCTTATTTCTTCCTCTTTAACCAGTTTGGTCACCTTTGGCAGTAGCGCTACTGTTAAATTTTTCAATAATTTATTGCCCTTGGCCTTAAATTCATTTATTGAGACAAATTCGAAAATTTTCTCACTAGGTGCCATTTGTACTTTGTTGATGCGATGTTTGCAGGTTAATTTCTCTAACCTTGGGAATAATTGTCCTAAGTCAATTTTCCCATTGACAAACAGATCATCAATTATTATTTTTTCAATAATTTTATTTCCACGTTTTAAATAACAGTCGTTATAAGTCAATTTCAATTTTATTTGTTTTCTGACGTCAGTACTGTTAATGACTTCGTATATATGGGGCTTTTCGTGCTTTAATTGTTGGTCGAGGGTATTTATTTCTTTATTTTGTTTGGTGGTTGATCTAGTTCTCATTTTGAGAATCTTTATAGATTTTTCATTCATATCTTTAAAATCGTCTATCGTAATTCTCGATAGAGCATCGGCAATGTAATTTTCTTTGGCTCTGAGATATTCCACTGTGAAATCGTATTCTTCGAGATCTAATCTCATTCGAGTTAGTTTTGAACTCGGGTTTTTCATTGAGAAAAGTTAGGTTAATGGGCAATGGTCAGTCTTAATTAAGAAATGTGTACCATATATATATGGTCTAAAATGTGTTATAGCCCAATGAATTGCAGTAAGTTCTTGTTCAATGGTTGACTTGTTACTTTCTCCTTGAGTAAAAGTCTTTGAAGCGTAGGAGACTGGAAGTTGTCTACCATCATGCTCTTGGCTGAGTACTGCACCACAAGCATGCTTGCTTGCATCAGTAGTGATACAGAATGGTTTTTTAAAATCTGGATACTGTAAAATAGTTGGATTCATAAGTTCATTTTTTAGATAATCAAACGCTTTTTGGCAATCTTGAGTCCATTGAAATGGAACTTTCTTTTTGGTTAATCTCGTTATATGTCGAGAATAATCAGAAAAATTTTTTATGAATCTTCTATAATAGTTACAAAAAGCAACAAATCGTCTTGCTCCATCAGCATCAGTCGGTACTGGGTAGTCTCTGATTGCTGTGTATTTATTGTCATCCGGAAGGATGCCTTTGTTAGTGCATTTATGACCGAGATATGTAACCTCATGCATAAAAAATGTGCATTTGTCAGGATGTAGTTTAAGATTGTACTTCCGACATAGCTCAAAAACATCTGTCAAATTTTTAAACATATGCCTTTCAGAACATCCGAGTACAACTAATAAAAATGCTCATCATCCATATATAAAAATGCTTGAGATGGTGTTAAACCAGAAAACGCAAGAGTCATCATGCGTTGAAAAGAATTTGGAGCAATTTTCAATCCATATGGGAGTCGTTTAAAACGATAAGAGCCATTTTCTGTAGAGAAGGATGTAATATCTCTTGAAGATTCGTGTAGCTCTATTTGATGGAATCCAGACATTAGATCAAGGCATGAAAAATATTTAGCTCTTCCCAATTGATCAAGGATGTCTTCTATTCTTGGAAGAGAAAATTTGTCTGCAATCAATTTTTTATTTATTTGACGGTAGTCCACTACTAACCGCCATCTTTTCTCATTTGAACCGGGTAATGACTTTTTAGATACTAATAACAAAGGACTATTGTAGTTTGACATTGATGGTTCTACTATGTCATCATCTACCAATTTCTTTGCTTGTTTTTCGACTTCTGCTTTGTGGGTATGTGGTATTCTATAGTTTTTTATGTAGCTTGGTGTTTTATCGCTTAACCTTAAACGCTGTTTGTAGAAATTATTTACAGAAATTTGTTCATTTTCTAAACCGAATATGTCACTGTAATTTGTACAAAGTGTTGTTAACTTGTCGCTAAATTTATTAGGAAAATTTTGGATAATCTATTTATGATTTCTTTAGTTCTATGGTATGAAGTATCTTTTGGTTGTAATATATCATAATTTGATATTTTTTCAGTTTTTATATTTTTAGCTTTTAAAGCTGTGATTGAACTATTTGTGTTGAGTATCCTTATAAACGCATTATTACCTTGAACTATAGTGTTTGCAATAAACACACCAGTAATTCTTGGTTTGGCACCAATAAATCTTCCTGTTCTGCGCTGAGGTATACTCTCCTAATTACTTGAGATCTTGCTGGTAACATGATAAAATCATTGTCACAAGTGTTTTTAATTGGTATGGCAATATGCTGTGGAAAACATTTTGGTCGTAAAACGAGCCATTCTTTATTTTGCATGAAATCGAGTTTACAATTAAATTCTCTTAGAAAGTCCATACCGATGATTCCATCGCATGGTATAGGAAAATCATCTTGTACTGCATAAAATTTATGTGTTACTAGAATATTTTCAATTCTAAGATCTAACTGTGTAAGACCCAATGATTGGATCGAACCTTGGCCTATACCGCTGAGGGTTGTTACCTCAAATTTATTTACTTCATATTTATCTACATTTGCGATTTTTAGTAGAGAGACGTCTACTCCTGTATCTACTAATAGGGTTAGTAATTTATTAGTGGCATTATTAAAAAAATTAACAAACACGCCCAGGTTAAGGTTTAAGCTATATATTGTGTTATGTTTTAATCTCTCAGAGGCTGGTTCAGGTTTTCCGAACCAATATTGTTTTGGTTAGTACCATCATTAGAACTAGTTATTCTAACAT
>NC_051847.1:239314051-239324298 GCF_002237135.1 Teleopsis dalmanni | reverse complement strand
AACGTAGTAGTCCGACTCGCTGATGGCTCACCACGGCATGTGAAAAACATCATTGATACGTGCTTGCAAATGGGAGGAGATGAATACCAGGTGAGTTTGTTAGTATTGGATGGAATGGTTCATGATATTGTTTTGAGGATGGACTTTTTATTCACAGCATCAGGTACGTTCGGTATAGGGGAAAATGTTGTCAAATTTGGTCAATTTTCAAAGACCAATTTGAATACGATCTTGCTAAATTCCACATTTGAAGAGGAGCAATATATAAAGAGGTTCCTAGAAACAGAGTTAGTTGAATTTGAAAAAATGGAAAGACTTTCTAACATTACATCGCATTCAATCACAATGAAGGACGATTGCCCCATCAAACAGAGGTACTATCCGAGAAATCCGGTGATGCAAAAAGTGTTGGATAATGAGATAGACGAACTACTCAAACAAGGTTGTATTGAACGGTCACATAGCCCATATAGCTCTCCAGTCGTATTAGTAAAAAAAAAAGGACGGAAGTTGGCGGCTGTGTATTGATTACCGACATGTCAGTGCTCGTTCAAAGTATATTAGCAGTCTGGACTTAAAAAGCGGGTACTGGCAAATTCCTATGGCACAAGACAGCAAACAGTACACGGCGTTCACAGTTCCTGGACGAGGGTTGTTTCAATGGCGGGTGATGCCTTTTGGATTACATTCGGCCCCTGCAACATTTCAGAGAGCCCTTGATAGTGTCATTGGCCCCAACATGGAACCCCATGCGTTTGCTTATTTGGAGACATAATAGTTATTGGACGCACATTGAAGGAGCACACGGCAAATTTGAAAGAAGTTTTTCGATGATTGAAGGCAGCGAAATTGAAACTGAATGTTAAAAAATGTCAATTTTTCACCAAGGAAATCAAGTATGTACTTAGGGCATTTAATAACATCTCAATGCATTCACACCGATCCAGAAAAAAAAGCTGCAATCAAAAATCTCCCACCCCCGTGTAACATTAAGGAGTTACGAAGGTGCATTGGTATCGCTGCGTGGTATCGCCGGTTTGTACCTCAGTTCTCCAGTACTATTCAACCGCTAACATTGTTGCTGAAAAAGAGTAAGCGATGGCATTGGACAGAAGTACAACAAGAAGCATTTGATAAACTAAAAGAGAAACTTACTAGTGCCCCGTCTTAGAATGTCCAAATTTCAACGAGCAGTTCATATTGCAAACTGATGCTTGTGACTTTGGGCTAGGAGCGGTATTAACACAGACAATATCAGGAGAAGAAAAGGTTATCGCGTATGCAAGTCGTACTCTAAATTCAGCAGAGAAAAACTACACAACCACTGAGAAAGAATGTCTGGCAATAGTCTGGGGCGTACGTAAGATGAAGCAGTATTTAGAGGGATACCACTTTGTAGTTATCACTGATCACCTGGCATTAAAATGGCTAAATAGCATCGACAATCCTTCTGGTAGAATTGCGAGGTGGGCCTTAGAACTGTAACAATATCACTTTGAAGTACAATATCGGAAGGGAAAATATAACGTAATTGCTGATGCGCTGTCCCGACAACCACAACCCACATTACCTCACATAGACACGAATAATGAAAGTGATCGTTACTGTGGATGGCTACTAAGTTTGAAGAAAGCGGTGTGAGAAGATCCTGCAAAATACCCTGATTACATCATTGAAGGTGAGCAGTTATATCGCCGGATCCCAAATAGCTTTAGTAACGAAGGGCAACCGTGCTGGAAACTGTGCGTACCTCGTGATTTGCGTCTTCGAGTTCTGAAGGAATGTCATAATAGCGTCACAGCGGGGCACTTAGGTAATCAGAAAACGATCCTTCGTTACATCGAAATACTTTTGGCCAGGAATGTATCGCGACATTAAAGAAGTGTGCGGAAGTGTGATTTATGCTAAAAATACAAGGTCAGTCAACAACCTAATACAGGAAAGATGTTAACAAGTTTACCAGAAGAGCCATGGGTAACAGTATGTTCAGATTTTATTGGGCCCTTACCACGCTCGATTAGAGGAAACACGGTGGCTCTAGTATTTTTTGATAAGTTCTCTAAATGGGTGGAGATCATACCAATGAAGAACGCCACGATGGCCGGAGTTAAAAAAGCCTTTAGAGAAAACATCATGGCACGGTTTGGGATCCTGAAGATCTTGGTCACGGACAATGGAACACAATTTACGAGCAAGATATTTCAAGAGTTCTTAGTCGAATTGGGCATTCAACATCAACATACAGCCCCCTACACACCTCAGGAGAATCCAACGCAAATCGTACAATAAAAACAATGATCGCTCAGAACTCAACAGTTGACCACCGACATTGGGACGAGTGTTTACCCGAAATCACGTTAGCGATAAACTCCTCGATTTCGTCCTCAACAGGTTTCAGTCCGGCATTGTGATGTAGGCCTGTGAGGGAATAGAATATTTAATCCAATAAGAATGAAGTAAATGTTACAGACATTACCTCGAACTTCCCGCGATGTCCATAAAAAATCAGCCAATGTCTCTGCCTGTGGTGTTATTTTTTTGGTTAGGTGGCCGAGCAAGTCACCATTCGACCTCGCACCTGTTCATCTCATAATGTTTTTTTTTTGTTTGTAAACATTTTTCTTTTTTTTATATATAAATATATAAATATTGCATTGCTCGCACAGACAAAATAATATATAAAAATCGTGTAAAAGCTTTTGTTTCGTTTTGTTTTGATCGATATAATTGAGGCGAATTAGGTCGAAAGCTGCAGTAAAGTTTGACTTAGATATAAAAGATGGTATTGCCAAGTACAAATAATACACTGATACACTTAAGACAAATTTTAACTTTATTGGAAGGAAAAAATAAAGTAAGCTTTCTTAGAGGTCATCACCCTCAAACAAATAAATAAACACAAAACAATACCAGCAAAGCCAACTAGGAGAGTGGTGAAAACTTTTCAAGGGCAGTCTACGGTAACCAAAGAGTTAACAGGATCACTAACGTGGCAGGAGGATTGTTCAGTTAGACAAATTGACTATAAAAGAGCCAGCGGAGGCTTGATTCGGTCTCTTGTATTTTGGTGTTTTCTGAGAACGGCAAGTGGGACATATCAGTTCATGTTCGTTATTAAAAGTCGACAAAAGAAAATTTTTTTTTAAATTTAATTTATGAAAAGTGAACAAAGTTTCCAAATCAATTAAAAATTGTTTTTAAACTTGACTAAAGTGAATAAAAAATCCAAAAATTAATTAAAAATTTTTTTATTAAATGTTGATTAAATTGAACAAAGATTCAAAGTTAATGATAAATTTTATTCAACGTTGATAAAATTGAATAAAAATGCAAAATAGATTATAATTTGTATTAAATTTTATAAAAAGTGCATAAAAACGCAAAATTTTAACAAGAATTTGTTTTATTATTAAATTTTATAAAAAGTGCATAAAAACGCAAAATTTTAACAAGAATTTGTTTTTATTATTAAATTTTATTAAAAGTGCACCAATTCATTAAAAATCTTAGTATAAGCAAAGAATCTATAGCACAAAGAAGTGCCACGCTCATACAAACGAAATACCCACTTTATTTTGCTGGTGGATTTATAATAAATCCACCCAACCTCATGCAACAATGTTCGATCGAGTCACAACTGGTATGATGTTCAGTTCAAACTCATTGCAACCCACAATTGTTTTTATACGCCTGTTTCTTTTACCCTTCTTGTTTTTATTTGTCTATTTAATTAATATACATGGATTACGCTTTGAATGAATATTTTCTACCGCACTTTCAGTAAAACGAATAGGAGACATACTTTCATCATCTAATATTGGATTTTGTGTGCTCCCGGATTTGCCATCATCATTCACACCGATCTTTTCTGTTTCAAGTAGAAATAATTCCTGTTGTTGTTATTTATTTCGTACATCGTAAAGTTCTTCACCGAAACTTTTATCTTTATCTTGTAAACATGTTTTTTTTGATGGCCCGCCACCAAAATTAAACAGGTCATCATCACTATCATCATTATCAGTAAGTACTGCAATGATTAGACGTTTATAGGCTTGCTGCGTCTCCAAATGAGCTGTATTACTGCTCCGTGGTGGCGAATTATCTATTTGCACACCTGATTTTTGCTGAAAACCTTCAACTGTAGTTTTTTCTTTCCGTGTAGTTATAATAGGTAAAGGCTTTGGTTTCGGTTTGGAAATTACGTTTTTAATGGGAGATTTTTTGCCAGTTACTTTATCACTTGTCTGCATACTTTTTTTTAATTGAAATAAATTCTCTTCTTCATTACTGTCATCACTGTCATTGATAACAATTTGATTAATTTTGTTCCGTTTACGCTTTGAATGAATATTTTCTTCCGCACTTTCAGTAAAACGAATAGGAGACATACTTTCATCATCTAATATTGGATTTTGTGTGCTCCCGGATTTGCCATCATCATTCACACCGATCTTTTCTGTTTCAAGTAGAAATAATTCCTGTTGTTGTTGTTTATTTCGTACATCGTAAAGTTCTTCACCGAAACTTTTATCTTTATCTTGTAAACATGTTTTTTTTGATGGCCCGCCACCAAAATTAAACAGGTAATCATCACTATCATCATTATCAGTAAGTACTGCAATGATTGGACTTTTATAGGCTTGCTGCGTCTCCAAATGAGCTGTATTACTGCTCCGTGGTGGCGAATTATCTATTTGCACACCTGATTTTTGCTGAAAACCTTCAACCAAAGAATCTATAGTACAAAGAAGTGCCACACTCATACAAACGAAATACCCACTTTATTTTGCTGGTGGATTTATAATAAATCCACCCAACCTCATGCAACAATGTTCGATCGAGTCACAACTGGTATGATGTTCAGTTCAAACTCATTGCAACCCACAATTGTTTTTATACGCCTGTTTCTTTTACCTTTCTTGTTTTTATTTGTCTATTTAATTAATATACATGGATTAGTAACGAAGTGAATGGTAAAGAAATCCCTCAAATAATTTTTCTATATACTTTGTTGCTTTATCTTCTTGTACTGGAAAGGCCCATATCATAGGAGTAAAGAGTAATAGAATATATTATTTTTTTTATTGCAACAAATGATGCACTACAAAAACCATTATGTATGTACAAATGTGATATTGGAGACATTAAGTCTGCAGTATATTAATATGTATGTTTTTATTGCACATTTGTGCATATATTTTACCTCAAAAGGAACTACTTCTTAATAGTTTGAATTTTTGGTGACTTTTTGTGATTATTTTAAAAAATATTTTTAAGATTCATATAAAAGTGTTTGAAAAGTATTTTAAAGAAAATAAAAATATTAGAAAAGTAAGAAAAATTATATTGAAAAAATGTATAGAAGTCACTAAAACCACTAAGCGCATGAGTTTGAGGAAGTTTGAGGAAGTTTGAGGAAGCGCATGAATGCTATTTACAAAGGATTGAAATGTTAAAATTGGAAAAGTCAGAAAAAGGAAAAAATCAGATTTGAGACATAAATAAATTTGTAATGTGTTTTTACACTACAATTCATACCAATAGCAAACAGGTAATTTTGTTTCATATGCTATCAAATTCAAAAACTTATCAAATGTACACAATTTTGACTTCGTCACTGAAATGCTGTTTGATCGCTTGAACATTTTACAGCGAACAAACACACAAACATGCGTATAATGTAATACAGAGGGTTGCATGTATGATTGAATACGTATGCAGTCGGGCTTTTGTCAGCCTTACTTGACTCACATATAGGTTTGAACTGAACATCATACCAGTTGTAACTTGATCAAACATTGTTGCATGAGGTTGGGTGGATTTATTATAAATCCACCAGCAAAATAAAGTGGGTATTTTGTTTGTATGAGCGTGGCACTTCTTTGTACTATAGATTCATTGGTATAAGGTATAAAAAGTGAACTGAATTCGGAAATAGCTAAATATTTAACAAAAATTGTTTAAATTTAATGAAAGTTACTAAAGTTCAAGAATAGATAAATTTTTAACAAAAAAAAAATTATGTAAAATTAATAAAAGTATGAATTGAAAGATAGAAAAGAAGTCTTTTTTTAAGAAGAAGAAGGAAAAAGTGCTATAACTGATCATAAGAATTTGAATAAAAAGCATCACACTCAATATCTAACAGACGTAAAAGGAAACAACAGGAACTGAAGGACAGTAACGGCGACTGGATCCACCGTTAGGATACAACGGTGGCCAGGTATTCCAGCTATTAAGGATACAATTTGAATAAAAGAAAAGAATAAAAAAAAAAAAAAAACTTTAAAGCTTTAACTGCATAATTTCAATTATTTTTTTTTATTAAATTTATTTGATAGTTATTATTAATCTTATATTAAATTAAAAAAAAAAAGAAAAAAAAAAAAAGATATATATTTTATTTGGTTGTTTTATCATTTACAAGAAGAAAACTGTTTTGAATGACTTGATAACTATAATTTTTTTTTGTTTTTGGGTCAATCTGTAACATCAAAGAGAAAAATATCAACATATCAGAAAAGAAAAAAAAAAAATCCATTACAACCACTGATGTATAAATATTTATTTCTTTGTTTATTTGTTTGGGATTTTTGAATTTATAACTAGGTCACACACACACACACAGCGGTGGCTGAAGTGACGTCATTTCTGCGGCTGCAAGGTAAGCTATGAAAACAAATAGCAAACGTAAAAGAGATAACTAATTTTCTCAGTTAAAAACTGAGTGTTTTATAATTAAATATTTTTTTCTTTTGGTTTCATGTTTATTATCAGTACTACAATTTTTTTTTTTTCTCTTTTCTATTCTTTTGTTGGTGTTTTGGTTAGGGAAGTTTTTTTTTGTATATACACCAATTGTCACCATATTAAGTATAACAAAGAAAAAAAAAATAGTTGTTGAGAAAGGAATGAATAAAAACCTGGTAATCACAGTAGGTTTATTATATTATTTTTGATAAAAATATATATATATATTGAAGACATTAGTGAATATTGTAAATATTTATACATGCATAAATATTTAGTAAAATTTTATTAGAAAAATATGTATATATGAAATTCTTTGTAAATATCTATATATGTATATGAAACATTGTAAATATCTATATAGGAAATATTGTAAATATCCATATATGAAATAACGTAAATATCTATATATGAGGAAATATTTGGTAAAATTATTATTACTAGTTTGAAATTATATTATAAACGTCATAAAACAATTTCTGTATTTATAGTACAGTAGAATCGCGGAAAAGTTAACTCTCGAAAAAGTTAATCTCGCGGAAAAGTTAACAGCATTTCGGCGTCCACGTAGCGCTCTAAAAAGTTAACTTCGAAGTTAACTTTTCCGAGCGTATGAATTTTTTTTTTGAAATCAACCGTTTCTTTGCCGACACAAGCCAGTGCGAGCTCTAGTTTTGATTATGGGTATTCCCCGAATATTCTATTTTCTTTCTGTTTTGTTTTGTGCTCCAAACATATGTTTTCATTCTTGTCGCAAATTACCTTGATTGAATTGTTCGGTAGCGTTTGAGTTGATTAGTTGTGAATTTTTTATTAAAAAAATGTCAAAAATACAGAAAAAACGGCAAATCAGATTAAATTTGCAACAAAAAGTAGATATATTAAGAAAACTTGATGACGGTATTGCGGGAAATCGAATAGCGCTGCATTATGGTGTGTCTAAAGTAGCCATCAGTAAAATAAACAAAAAACGCCAAGAAATTTTAAAAACAGTGGCGGCCACTTATGAAAGTGCAGAGAAGAAAACACTCCATAAGTCGGAATATCCTGATCTGGAGGTAAACTTGTACAATTGGTTCCTGAATCAACGGCAGCGTAATTGTGCAGTGACTGGTGCCATCTTAAAATCAAGAGCTAAACTCGAATTTGAAATTCTGTATCCGGGAAAAAAATTTAGTGCAAGTGATGGATGGCTGGCAAATTTTAAAAAACGGCACGGTATTCGCCTTCTCAAAATTTGTGGGGAAATTCTTTCGAGCGATACACCGAAAATAACTCCGTTTGTTTATAGTCTACGAGCAAAAATCAATGAAATGGGCATCTCCGACTCCCAACTATATAACGCAGATGAATCTGGACTATTTTATCGTTTATTACCGGACAAAACATTTGTCGCAGCAAACGAACATGCCGCACCGGGAAGAAAACCTGTTAAGGAAAGAATTACATTTTTGTTGTGTGCAAACGCAGATGGTTCGCACAAGTTGAAGCCGTTGGTGGTCGGTAAATCTGCAAAACCACGTTGCTTTAAGGAATTTAACAATCCATTGGAATACGCTCATACAAGCAAGTCGTGGATGAATGCACAGTTATTCTTCAACTGGTTCCACAATTCATTTATAAAACAGGTAAACTTATTTTTTGGTTTCATTTTTCATTTCTAATGAACATGACATAAAAATTTTTGAAGGTTCGCAAATTTTCTGTTGAAAATAATTTACCACCAAAGGCATTGTTGCTAATAGACAACTGCACGGCACATAAGCCAATTGACAGGCTGAAGTCTGACGATGGAAACATTGTAGCCATGCATCTACCACCGAACGTAACAGCGGCTTTGCAGCCAATGGATCAAAATCCCATAAGATTGGTTAAATTAGGATATCGCTCCAAATTGTTATGCAACATTGCCGCGCAAGAAAACGTTCTGGTGGAAAATATTTTGAAGGCACATTCAATTTGTGACGCCATATCGCTACTTAATTCAGCATGGGAAGAATTGCCGCAATCAATTCTTATAAAAGCGTGGAATAAGATAAAAAAGTGGGATGATGATCAATACGATAGTGAAGATGATCTTCCGTTGTCCAAATTTATTAAAGCAAACGATGTTTACGACGATACAGTTCGAGAAGTTCAATCGTTAATGTTGAAAGTGGGAAATAATCTTAACATCAGCATTGACGATATAGAAAATTGGAACAAGGATGAAATTACGGAAGATATGGAACATTTCGAAGTGTGTGATAGTGACAATGATGATTCAATTACCGAGGAAGATATTCAACAACCGAAAGTGAGTTTCTCGAAAGCAGTTAAAAGCATCAATACCTTGATAAAATGGTCCAAAGACAACAACGATGCAAATCAGGTGGCAGACCTTATCAGTATGCGCACAAAAATGGTCAAGAATTATTACACCAAAGAAAAAAAACAAACAACTCTCGACTGCTTTTTTAAACCAACTGGTACAAATTAACAATTTTCCTTTTGTAATGGCTAAAACATAAACAAAAAAAAAAAGGAGCTATTTCTAAGCAAATCTATGCTTATTATTGTAGTTTTTTCTTTTCTTTATGAATTTTGAAAACCGCTTGGAAAAGTTAACAATCTCGAAAAAGTTAACAACCCCAAAACGGAGCGGTTAACTTTTCCGCGATACTGATACTATAATAAAAAAAAAAAACACGTTACAAGAATATATTTTTTTATTTATTATTATTTTGTTTATAACTTCATTATGAGATTTTGTTGAATCTATATAGAGGGGTTGTGTTAGTGCGACGTTCCAATCATTTTTCCTAAGACAGAGATTCCTTAAAAAGAAATTGTATTCACCTATTTTCACGTGATTTTAAAAATGCAACATTTTACGAACAGCACTCAAGCATTACCGGATGTATTACCAGTGTTTCCCACATTCAAAGAAAACATGGCGATACAAGCTGGTGCTGTTAAGAACATCAACTGGGGAGTGGAAGAGTCCATCATGACTGAAATGAAAGCGGTAGGGTTACCCAGAGGTAGGACCAGCGACCTAGGTGCAAGCCTGGCGTATACCGAACTTCCTAAGGCAGCTGCAGTAGTAGTGACCATCAAGGGCAAGACTCTCCCCATATTATTCGATGCGGATTTTTTTAAATTTAAGAAACCCAAATAAATAATAATAGCTTTAGTTATATATATATTTTTTTTTTTTTGCGTGGATATATTGAAGTAATTTAGGTCAAGTAGAATGAATTAGATAAATAATAGTTTTTTTTGTTTTTAAGCATTGAAATACTTAATGAAGTTAGATTATTATGTGAATATCATACTCATTATTTGAATATTATTATATGAATACAAATAAATGTATAAATGAAATATTAATGGATTATAGATAGATTTAGTTAGGATACGAACTAAAAAAAAAAAAAAGATGGCACGATTTTTATTTTTTGTTGTTGTCTGCAGCGATTCCTCAGTTGCCAAGAACCCCACCCCAACACCGGCGA
>NC_051847.1:239305899-239313951 GCF_002237135.1 Teleopsis dalmanni | reverse complement strand
TATTATTTTTTGCTATTGTTATTATTTCTATTGATTTTCTATTATTATGAATATATTTAATTCATTTATTTAATTTAAATTAAGTATAAACTTTTTTTTAAATTAAATTGTATATAAATAAAATATAAACTTCAATTATATTATGTACATATTTTAATTATTTTATAAACTGTATTGTTTGCTGCACTGCATTAACAGCATTTGCAGTGAAGCCATCTATTGACAATTGCATATAATCTATACATTTAGATCCATTTTTGTTGTACTATCAAACTATAAACACATCTGGACGAGTAGATGTCATATGTGGAGTTATAGCGTCTTATGTGCCAATGTCTATCGTTATTATTGTTAGGGGATGTAGCACTGCGATCGTCGGGTCTATTGTGCCCATGTCTATCTTTAACTTGTATAAAAATTTTTATGTATAAGGTCCCTTTTCTCACAGATCTGACAGAGCTGTTACGCTTCATAATTTAAAACATATCTTCGTGCATTGACTTGTAAGGTTTCAGTTGCATTTGTTCTTCTCAACATTGTCAATATGCCGTCCGTTTTAATCTTTATTTCTGTTTAGTGGTCTGTTAAGCCTCCACTGGTCTGACATACTTATAAACAACGATTTTATCCATATTATCACAACGATCTGTTATATGTGCGTAAGTGGGATTTGTTATGCAAGGCCACTACTCCTCAACCCAACTTAATTTCGGGTACTTAATATATATATATATTTTTTTTTATATAAATTTTAGTAAATTTTTGTTGTGCACTACTGTATTATTGCCAATAAAATTGGTTTTAAATCTTAAGTGACACATTAGTATACGAGTATCTTAATTATCAAGTGAAATAGAATTAAATAAAAAATTATTTGTCTAAAAATAAAACTCGGTTCCACTTTGGCCCCATACAAAGCTAAAGCAAATAGAAATTCATTTTTTAATTGATTTTTTATGAGTATAGGTATAACAAGTGTTTTAATATTTACAACAGATGGGCCTTTTCTGGTTATTGATAAAAGAGTACAATATGAATTTGAGGACATATGATAAAATAATTCTCTTCTAATGATGTAGGATAAAATGTGCTTTTACTATAGAAAAATCAAGTAATCGTCTACTAGAATTTCAAAATAATATCACTGTCGGATAAGATGTGTCGGCCACCAAGAATATAATTATCTGAGGTATCCGCTTTTATATTCTATCCATCCTTGATGGATAGGTTATAACAGGTCTGTTATGTGAGAAATAAGAAAATATGTTTTTAATGCTCCTGATATGATATTATAATATTGTATAGCAGATGAAAAGGAGGTGTCTTATTTCTATGTTATGAGATTAATTTCAAATATTTGAAATCTTTTCACAATTGCATATGGGGCTCATATCTTTTATTCTCTTTCCTTTCTCAGCCAATGTTTTTATTGGAAACAGATTATAGTGTTTAAAATTTAGTCGGAAGTTATTTTTGAATTAAAATATTTAATGCTTTAATTTAAATTTCAATTAAAAACCAATTTTTCGATAACAAAAACCTTTGGAACAAATTGTGTGCACGCACAGGAAACCAATAGCCAAGCACAGATACTCATACGCTTGGCATGCACAGAGAAATGCATTTATAAGCGCCATTGCATATGGTATAGGCACGCACGAAGGACTGCATTCATTGCAATTATAATATGCAAGCCTACACTTACATGTACTCAGATACAAGGATTTACACAAATGTAGGAAATTATATGGGTTTTGGACATATTTATAACAATAAAGTAAAAAATCCTTGTACTTCATGCTGAACCATTGAAAACACTGACAGTGCCTATTGTGTACTCTCTTGAACATGTTGACTATGTTGTATGTAATGAAATTTTACTGAACGAACAAATGTACCAGGATAAGCATATTGGGTCAAATTGTTCAAAATTATATTTAAAAAGAACTATCAACAACTGATTCATGTTCTGGCCAAAACATTACACAATACCAAACATGCTCTTTTGAGCTTGTAAATGTAGTCATATTTATTATTTCGGACCCTTGTATCCTAACACATATCCTAACACATATCCTTATAATATTCAAAATAGTATGAATGTTTTGTGTTTCCACAATTTTTGCATATCATAACACATAAAAGGCAGTTTTAGGCAATACCAAGTGAAGATACATTTTTTTATGGGTTAATAGAATTATTGTCAGAATAGAGAATAATGAATTCAATAATAATTGAAAGTAACAAAAGTAATATTTTTATAGTAAAAAAATGATTTTGAGCTCTCTGTGGGAATATAATTTATTAAATAATCGTTCCGATACCTCAGTTTAGCGTTGTTCAGACATAGACTCGAAGGTTTCCCGAAGAAGACTGCAGTAGCAATCGTACTAACATTGCTAAATGGCACGACTCCCCACTTAAGTATAAGTGAACCAACCTGTTAAGTTTTTGAATTTAGTCATTAACAAATTTTGCAGGATGACAGCGCAATCAGGTTGTTAAGGAAAAGCGACGCAAAAATAATGAATCTTCTCTTAGCCAATCGTGGATACTTAGGCATGAGGTGGAGTTTAGTTTCCTGCTTATCAACATTGCCTTAACCACGAGAAAAGTGTTTATAAGCTATACTCAGCTCATCTTTCTAGCACGCAGTGAGTTATCAGTATCGTTACCATTGTACTGAACAGGTAGCGCTTTAGTTGAAGCAGTTGGTATGTTCAGTTTGGATCAGGTCAATTTCACGAACTCTCAGAGGTATTCATCTGTACAAAATTGTTTAGTTGTACTCAAATATTTTTGTTTGATTGTTAGTTTAGCCGTTGCAAGTTTGTTTTACACCTACCTAAGATATGTCCAGGTACACATATGAGGTGAACAGTGATACGTTTAGACAGCTCGTTAAGAGAACCCCGACCCAAACTGTTGATGACGTAAATATGTTCCTTCACTAGTTAGTCAGTTCATTAGTTAGTTAATTAGTTCATTTATGCTTAAACAATTCTATAGAAAATCTATAAAGGGGTTCAATGTCTATAACCCAGGGTCATGAAAATATTAAAAGAAAAACCGAATGTGAGTAGACTTTATGTCATCTCTTAACATAGGCATTATATTCTGTCACTGAATGTATAGAATAATAAAATAGTCTCTTACTCTGTGTTATTCTCTTACTCTGTGTTACATACGACGTATACGACAAACGTTTTTTGTTTAGCAGAGTTGGTCTCTGGAACAACTTGCTAGGATAGTTAGCCTCAACTAGATCTTGTAGTTAGTAAATAAACAGAATAACTATAGTAAAAAATAAAAATAATTGTTTGTGTACGCTTTTTCTGAAATTTCTATTGTTACTATTTTTGAGGCGGTAACGTAACGAGGTGTAGAATGACAATTTTTACACTTCTCTACCGTAAAATGTCTGATGATCTGACTAAGCCTCTATTGTGATTGACTTCGAATTTATTCCAGTATTATTTTACCATGGTTATTCTGCATTTACAGAGCTTTTAAAGGACACTTTACTTTATGTAAAAATTTACATAGAATTTTGTGATAAATACCTAGAAATTGTGTGTCAGCAACATTTAAGCAACATTGTTTTGTTGTAGATGAATGGTGTTGCAGTTGCAGTTGTAGTTGTCGTGGTTGTTGACGCATCACTCATAGTTATAGTTAGTAGTGTTGTTATGAAATGACCAACAATGTGACAACGCAACGCCTCCTAGTATTTTGCTCATTGTGACTGGTCACTTTGTCGGTCATAGTTGGTCATTGTTTCGAGTTTTTTTTTTTTTTTGGCTTATATTTTTGTGGGTTAAAAAGTGTGTTTAAATAATGTTTTTCCTGTGTTGTTGTTTGTGGTGTGACAAGATTTTTGAGTGGGTTTTAAGGACAATAACAACTGCACGTGCAGTTTGTTGTAGGATTTCCGTGTGCTTGTTTGGATTATGTATCCTTTTTTTTGGTTTTGTCATCTGTGGAATTTTTTCACTACCTTTTTGTTGTTATTGTTGGCTTTTGTTATTGTAGGGCATTTGGTAAATAAAGCTGTTAACTACTTTGGTAAAAAGTTATTTAAACAATTGTTGTTGGAGCAGCATATTCTCTGCATGCCCTCTGCATACTCGTCCTACACATCCTTACACTTACACTTGGATGTAAACACTTCTACGTAATTGTTTGTCTACTTTATATGGAGATTTTTTGCATATCCTTGTTGCACGTGCTGCACTTTTTGTAATCCTTGTTGTTCTTTTTTAAATTGTTTAATGGCAACACTATAAAGGATTCGTTGACATTTACATGCTTAAGCCATTGTTCTAAGTTTTTGTGTGCAATTATTTTTATATTGTTGCACTTTTCAGTTTTGTTGCTGTCGTTGTTGTTGTTGTTGTTGTCGTCATTGTTGTTGTTTTTGTGAAATTTTTTTGTTGAAAATTCGTTTTCATTCGTTGCTCTTTAATTGTTCTTTGCTCTGCTCTTTTAACATTTATTTACTTTAGTTCTGTGTAAGCTTGTGTGTTTTTTGTGTACTTTTCGGTGCTTTTGTGTGTGTCTTCTGTTTGGGTTAATTCAAGCGTTTGTTGTGTAAATAATGAAATTGCAGTTATGTTGCATCCTGTTGTCATACTTTTGGTTATGAGCACACAGCTTTTGTGGTTTTCATGTATGAAAATAGCATTTATGAAATTTAATTAGAAAAAGCCTTTTTTTTGAAACAAGATTATTGCTACTTGTAAATGCAATATGTTATGATGTCTAAATGCGTTTCTGATACAAATATCACATGCATGTACTACTTAGAGGTAAGAAAGTTTCAAAATCAAGTGAATTTCATATTAAAATTCAAATGAATTTGAGATTTATATTCTTTAAAGTGCCATGGTACATCCGCACGAATGACATGCTAAGAAACGTTAGCATAGATCCGGTAAAAAAAAACATAAGGGACAGAGCTCTGAAGCTATATACGTTAACCGACAGGCTGTCCTACTTACCACTATCTAATCTCAGACTACTCACTAAACGCACGGGGCGGTACGCAGATCTTAGATTAATCATTGAATACTCACGAAGATTATGAGGAATACTCAAATTAGTCAGTGAGATGGGTAGGACTCTGCAGAAACACTCTAGCCAACAAAGAGTAAAAGTGCCCAAATGTACTTACTTGGAAAAAACTCAACATAAGAGATTTATATTTTCAATTACATTTATCGGGTGAAATATGTCCAATTTCGATTTATAAATTTGTGCTCTTTTACGTCATGTATTTGTCTCAAAATAAGTTGTTAAGCTAGTTATTATAACTGTAGATATAGTGAATTATTTGCAAATAAATTTTGATAAAATAAATTCGTAAAATGTTTCATAAATCAATTTCAAAACTTTGATGTGTGTCTATAGGTTGTCTACGGATAGCATTTCCGAATTGTGAGAACTTAAAGTAGTAAGAGCAAGACAGTAATATTGTTGTAATGAGCACTTTTCTCTTTTCTCTCATAAGAGTCTGAAGTTTTTAAATCTATTCTGTGATATTAATACGCGTACCACCAGCTTTAATGGAAGTCTGAACTTGTTACTTCTATGTTACACTATTATCACTACTATTCGTACTATTTTTATTACCATAACTACACTGTTACTACCACTATTACTATTGTATTACACTAGATAGATCTATTTAAAGGTACATAACGTTCTTTCTGCTTGGATGAAATCACTAGTTATATCTTTGATGATTTCATAACAACACTACTAACTATATTCATCTACAACAAAACAATGTTGCTTAAATGTTGCTGACACACAATTTCTAGGTATTTATCACAGAATTCTATGTAATTTTTTACATAAAGTAAAGTGTCCTTTTAATGCTCTGTAAATGCAGAATAACCATGGTAATATAACAGTGGAATAAATTCGAAGTCAATCACAATAGATGCTTAGTCAGATCATCTGTCATTTTACGTTAGAGGTACATAATGTTCTTGGATCATCCATGTTTTAAATAATTTGATTTGTCGCCTTGAGTTTCGGAAACACTTCAGACTTACAGTTTTTTGGAGTATTTAAGATAAGTGTGTTAACCAAATCTTCCATCTTGGTTAGATGCGAAACTCATTTAAAATTTTTGCTACTATGTGGGCTGTAGCACCCGGTATGAATACGCAACACCACGCTGAATGAATGATAATCCAATACCAAAGTCATTCTTCCCGGGTAGAAGAAGAATGATTGGTTGGGTATTAACCAAAACCACTACGAATTCGACCTTATATGGTCAGAACAGCAGAACCTGCGGACCTTTCTGACCGCCCGTAGTACCAGAATGTCACCTATGGTCAGGCGTCGCAAGTGGAAACTATACTCGCTACCATTTACACTCCATAACACAAGTGCTAGATTGGCTCTGGGATTTTAGTCGCCTCTTACAACCGGCAATCCCAACCGCGGAAGAATTCTGTTCCCACATTCTGCAGGCGATATTTAATGACAATTCGAATTTTTACCGTTGAGATAAAATAAATATAATATATTTGTACAGAAATCAAGTAACAAATCAGTAACTAGGTATTTAACAGCCAACGAAGAAAGCAGGTCATTGATTATAAGCCAACGAAAAAAGCAGGTCACTGATTCTTAATTCCCTGATGATCTCGTTACTGTTCATTTGTGTTCTTGAACTTAATTATGTATTTATCGAATTTTTAATGATTTTAGGTATTTTCCTTATAATTAAATTTTCTGAACGTATGCAAGAGAACGATTTTCTGGTATTGATAAAAGATTAAATATCTTAATACTGCGAATCGCTTCACACATCCATCCAGTTTTTTCTATTGCCATAATAAAATTGTAAACTATGTCGATATATTCTCCATCTTTACTTTCCAACAATTTTTTACGTCAAAAAGTCTGTCGGTCTACAAACGTGTTGCAGCATTTTATGATGCATGAGAGATGATTCACATCCATTACCAGCAAAACCGAGATTGAAGCTTATGGAAGATATTGGATTAAATTTAAGATTTTTATCATTATTATACCATATTAGAGCTGCCCGTATAAGTTTATGCTTGTTAGTTAGAAATTTGATCATTCTATATTATTAAATTTATCGTATCTGAGTATATCATTAGTTCGTAAAAATATTTTTTTGCATTTTTTTTGGTATACAATTCGTATACATAACTTAAATCATCTTTCTTAAATCTCATCTTTCTTCGTCAACTTCTTAAAAATTTCTTTAACGTATTTCCGACTTTATATTCCCAACTAATTATATTTTTTCTTCTTCTTTCCTTTCCAATATCTTTTTACTGCATATACTTGTAAGCAATTGATTGCTCCTGGCAGATGTTCCAAAATGTTATTCGAGTGTGTGTGTAAGCTACTCGCTTACTCCAGGATACACTTCTGCATTGTGAAAATATAAATTGCTCTGGTGCTCATACGTCTTGACTCTTATGAAAAACATTTTACATAATTTAGTAGTTACCTTTAAATTGTTTGCTTCTTCCTGCCGTGATTATGTTTATTTGCTTTTGAGATGTCAACGTCCTTTGGGATATTAAACATACAAGTGGAAACATCACATTTATTATGAAAAGTATACTATTTATTCCTTTTGATGCAATATGGAGATATGAGTAGGTTGGTTACATTAATGCATGCGTATGTTTATATGTGAACACAAACTTTTAATACATAAATATATATATGTTAGGTATATTACGGGTTTGAAAATATGTGAAATATGACTCAGGGAATAAATTAATACAAAATCATTTAAAGGAAAAGTATAATTTTTGTTTCTACAATTTTTATATATCTAATTATGTGCGAATCCATTCATTCGATTCTAATTAAGTAACGTCAAAACTTGCGATAGAGTTTATTATTTAGTTGGGTATTCTTGGCCAAAATAATCAGATATGGGTGCTATGGACTTCGGGTAACATTACTGTTATTAATTCTCATCAAATTATATTAAAACTGTCAATAGAGTATGCTAATAACCTCAATATTCTTAACCAAAATATTTAA
>NC_051847.1:239288276-239305799 GCF_002237135.1 Teleopsis dalmanni | reverse complement strand
CACATAGGTATAATAGGCAATAAGATTAATAAGTATGGAAAACATGTACTGCTTATTTAGGTAAATGTGCTTTTCAGCAGGATCATTTAAGAGTAAACATTCCGCAAATTGGAATAATTGGAATAATAGCACACCAATTTCCTTTCATAAAAAAAATCAGAAAAACCCGATAACTGTGGACGCATATTTACCGTCTTAAGAACTTGTACAGAATAGTTCAATAGTTCGAGCAAAATTGTATTATCTTGATGGGCTAAAAAATCATCTACATATCAAATGAAACAGATAGAATTGTGGTATTTGATAACGATGTAGTCCTAATAAAGGAAAATATGAAAGACTTACATGGTATTGAAGTGGCAAGTGCGGTTTATAATCTAAATATTTCTAATCAATAAGGTAATCCCTTAAGATATTATCGTGTACGATGATACATATCATATTATCGTGAACAAGACTCAAAATAAAAATATACATAAGTATAGAATAAGGATGGTAAAGAACAATCAACAGAAAATTGAGCAGATCTTTTAATGAACTAAAACCTATTGCACGCGATAAGCATAGTTGAAAATCTTTTGTAATTAGTTTAATTAATTAATTTAATTAATTATTAATTAATTTTCAAAAATGTCAATAATATTGGATACGAATATGTTAAGAGAAGTGAAATCGCAAGTCAAAGACAGGGCTGTAGAGTCTGGAACACTTGTCGAATATACTGACTTTTAAGGTAGAGACTATAACAAACATCATCAAAATATAGCAGACGTACACAAAAACAGAAACGCAGACTTTATGTTTCACCACAACTAAATTTAGAATTTATAGACACTTCAAAAATACGAGATCTAAAACGAACTGAAGTGGTGAAGAGAATGTTGAAATAAGTGAACCTTAAAGCGATTCTTGTATTTGACAAAATATTGAACTACAAAAATCGCATATAGTAGAATCGTAGATTTCAAAATCAACTGGCGAATATAAATAAAAATACCGAAAAAGGTTAATAAATGTTTTGAAACAAATAGCGGAATCTTGACAATAATTATTTATGGATTTAATAATATAAATAAACAAAATTATTTAATAAATAATAAAATTTGAAGATTTTTCAATACCTAAACGTTGTCATGTGCTTCATTCATTATAAATACAATAATTCCAAAAAAGGATCTTTCAAGTACAATAACTTTTAAGTACCCCGAACATATAGCAATACCCAGCCACATTAATAACTATTCTCAAAATGGATGTCTTCATTTCTTATGTCATCCTTCAACTCTGATAGTATTAAATCTCTTCCATACTTTCACATTCCTTACAAACTTACAAATGAAATGAAATTTGTTTATGTATTCCTAAGCCTTTTCGAAAATAAATCTTAATTACAAATAAAGTTTTGATGTGATTATTCACTACGGAAAAAGTGAAACTCATAAGCTCGCCAGACTACATGTGCCTGGAATAGTTACGAGCACATATAAAAAGAGTTTGCCACATGTTGTGTGAAGGATAGATTACCTCCGCCCGAGGCACTTTTCTACTTTCGTAGATGTCTGCATGTAAATGAATCATGCATGTGTACATAATTTATATCTTCTACAGGCACTCGCACCCAAGCAAAAGTATCTCGCATATACATTTTCGATTGAAGTTAACCAAGGGAAGATCAAATGACAACAAGACGCATGCAAATTATGTAGAAAATGTCTGCTGCAAATTTCAGAAAGTAAGCATAAAATATTTGAAGTACCGAATTCGTACCGAACTTTAAGTTTATGGGAAGCATGTCAAGTATTTTGGAAATACCAATTGCAATTTATTGCTCCCCATTTACGTACTTCACATGTTGACTACTCGTTAGAATTGTTTGCAGATATGACCTCAACTCCCATTTTGGAAGCCACTCATATGAAAGGGAATTCGCTGAAGAAAACGAAAAAGGGAAAAAGTATTTAATGTTACACGTTTTTGGGGATTGAATTCTATTTAAAAAGGGTCTTTCAAACATAAAATGAAAGAAAACTCGAAATATTTTATGGCAGATGAGGTAAATTTTTAAACTGTTTGAACAAGTGCTGGGCTTGCTTTTAATGGAGGGATTGCTAAGGTTATTATTTGTAGTAACAGATTTTAATATGAAATTAGTTTCGTCCTGATAACTTCAAAATGGCTTAAAATATGTATGTACTACAAATGTACATTATTATATACACAAATATATATTTTTCGTTATATATTATTTTTTATATTAAATTTGATTTCAACGTCAATATGACTGTATAGTAATTATTGCATTTAATAGAGAGGTTTCGAGAAGTAGGAAACCACCACATCTTTATGTTTTCATATATAAAATACAAAAAATAAAATTTACACATCTCACTTTAATTACTATATAATTTGTGATTGCTAAACTCAACCATAGCTAAAGATGAGTGGAAGAGAGACCAACCCTGGCACATACCAAAACATCTCTAGTCAAAAATATGCCTCCAAAGAACAAGTATTGTACTAAGATTTTCAAAGTCTGGTATCAACGTGCTTATATCCGTCAGAATATAGAATATTGTTAAATTGATATGCACACGATCTAGCAAGGCGTCCTCAACTAAGACTTTTGTAAAAATTATCAAGATGAGGACTTAGAAGAAACTATAGAATACTTATTATGGTAATGCTTATTTTTCTTTAGACCAAGATCATAATCCTAAGACTATAAAATGAAAAATTTTTAGTAATAAACACAATCAACCTAATAAAATTTCTAAGATCTGTAATTGAAAATACTTTAGACGAAATGTCTGTGGAGATAAGTTAAATCTGCCATTCTTGAACTCAGTCAGTCTCAAACTAATTTAAGTTCCAGTACAATTGCTATTATAATAATAATGAAAATAGTAAAAACCAAAATACATTGTGACCGAAAAGTTTCCGGTCATAAATAAATAAAACGCAAAATTCTTAATCTTCATCAATATTTATTTTATCTCCTTCAAAATATGCTCCATTAGAAGCGATACACAAATGCCAACGTTTTCTTCCAATCATCAAAACATTTTATAGGCGCTTTCCGGTATGGCTTTGAGTTCCCTCTGCGAATTCTGTTTTACGTCTTCTATGGATTCAAAACGCGTTCCTCTGAGTGGTAATTTGAGGTTGGGAAACAGGAAAAAGTCACACGGTGCAAGATCAGGTGAATACGGTGGCTGTTCGATGGTATTTATTGAATGTTTGGCCTTAAAATCGTTGATAATGTTGAACAAATTGAGGTGAATCGGAACAAGCCGGGCGTTGACACGTCGCATACACAAATTGTCCACCAAAATCAAACGAGCCATCTCACGACCGATGCCTAGCTCTCGTGCTATCTCTCTAACACTCACATGAGGATTTTTGAACACGATTTCCTTTGCCTTTTCAATGTTTTCGTCGGTGGTAGAGGTCGAAGGTCGTCCAGAACGCGGCATGTCTTCGACGGTCGTACGACAGTCCTGAAAGGCTTTGTACCACTCATAAACTTGAGTTTTCGATAAAACTGATTCCCCATAAGCCTTTTGTAGCATTCGCAACGATTCTGCACACGAAATTTCGTTCGAAAAACAAAATTTGATGCAAACTCTTTGTTCAATATTTTTTTCCATTGTTTTTTTCGCAACGCACTACTGAGGTGAACTGGTTTCAACAGCTGCCGTAAACGAACTGTCCGACAGATCGCCGCTCATTTTTGGCATAGTAATTAAGGACAGTGCTGCCAAACTACATAAACTTAAAATATCGAAAAATATACAGCGCGCGAATTTTAAATGAGAACCTCCGAAAACCTTTCGGTCACAATGTAATTAACTTATCCTTGCCAAAAAAAATTCAATACCCTTCACCCACATAGTTATACCTTTAATCAAAATGGCCTACTATATAAGTCGGTACTAAAATATTTAAATTAAATTTTAAAATTTCTTTTACTAATATTATTATGATATATTCAGATTATTATGATATTCAGATCAATTTTCATATGATAAGGTTTAAAATATGAGCTAAAATATTCGATTGTGTTTTACTGTGTTGGATCTTTTACAGTAAATTATTACTCTGTTATTCTTTTACAGTAAAACTCTTATAATGATTCCCATATAGCTTTTTTTATTTGTCAAACAAAAGGTTTACTTCCTGTATTTATGGAATTTGAGGGATATACGTTACTATTTTTTATTAAACATATTATTCTTTTGGCTATTTTAACAACATTGTTAGAGGTTTTCAAAGCAGAATTAATGTTTATTCAAAAAAAACTTAATTTTATTTTACATTTTACTGTAAAAAATGAACCTTTTAAAATGAGACGAAATAATCTCATTCGGAAAATAAATTGCTTAGGGACGTTGAAAAATTATTTTAGATAACAATAGGTAAAATTAATGAGCCAAAATAAATTTTTTTAACAAATACGAAAAAAAGCTTCCGGGCACATTAATTACGAAAAGGCACCTTATAACAAAAAATATTCAGAACAGAAAAAATCCTACAACGAAATATGCCAAAATAAATTATAGACACTCACATGTACCCAAGAAGTGAAAGTGAATTTCATGGTTCACAATCAAAACAGAAAACCAAAAAGCTAAACAAATTACATATCCGAATAATAGCAGCCATTTTAATAGAGTCAGAAATAGAGAAAAATAGGTAAGTAAAAATCCGTAACGGACAAACAAAAAGAAAATTTAAATCAGTTGGCAGCATTATTTACCTTTATTTGCTTCTTTTGGCCTAGGGTGAAAGTAGAGTTACTTTCGCTAAAATAAGGCACATACATGTGCCAAGTAACACCACACGAACGAAGCATTATGAAACGCCACCCTAGCCCCAAAAATAATGGCACACAAGCATCCAGGCAGGCGGGCAAGCAGGCAGGCAGACACGACAACTACGACGACGAAGCAAAAACATCTGAAACAGCAATAGAAAACCACGTACGAAACGTCTGCAGACAGATTAATAATGAATACTTCCATAAACTCTTGGTATTTGCATACACACAGTCCGTATCCTCCTGTCAACCTCACTCAACATGGCAGTCTTCTGTGCTACCCCAAAAAGAATTACTGCAAAAACCTTCACTGCTTTGCACAATGGCAGCCATGATTTTCGAAATTAATTCAACTTTGTTTTCTTATTGTTCCAGAGAATGAACAACCACCGCAGACGAAAAATTAAAATTCATTGAAATCATTTTGTAAAAAGTAGCAAAAATTAGAAAATTCAAAAATAATAGCAAGAAGGGTTCACGAAATTCACATTTTCCATGGCTAAGGATACTAAGGAACGATGTACTCATTTCATATTCTTCTAGGAAATTAGACTGTCGATAATATTACTGGACGTATAGTACATTCAATATCATGGTTGCTAATACGTGTACGCTTATAGTAGCACAATTCAAAACAACCCCGTCCAATTGAAATCCACCCAACCCAGTGTTCCAAGCCTGAGCCGTTCTACACACAAGTGCAGAAAATATTCAACCCTTTTTCACTGCATTAACAGAAATTTATGTGAGGAACATGTAAAACCGGTTTTCTTACCCGTAGGATTTGTTGTTGGTGCCATTGTTTTGTTCGTGTTTTTTTTATTTTTTTCTCAACTTACTACTGTTTTTTATACTTAAAACACTTCCTTTTTTGAGAATAAGAATAGTTAAAAGGAATATATAATTTAGAAGAATTTTTTTTTATAAAAACTAAATTAAAAATTAATTAATTTAATTTAACTTAATAAGTTACCTGAAAAATAAGAAACGCATAAATTAATTATTATAATCAAATGAAAAATTCCATTTTCTTTAGTTTATTAGTTCCTTCGATCATTGTACTTAACGGAAGTAACGGGCAAACATGTAAAGAATTGGAAACCTTTATCTTGGAACCAAAAATTACCGATTGCCACTTAATTATTAAAAATGCACCTTTTTACTACTAAAAAGTGACTGTTTGCTAAGGAAATTGTGATTATATGATCACCGGATCAAATTTTTCCGAAGACGTCAAATCATCCAATAACAGATCTGATATTTTTTTAATTGTTGAATTGAATGATTTAATTATTTTAGACAATTATTATTTTTATTTTTATGAAAACAATTTTAATACATTATTTAATTTTAGAATTATTTTCATATACTGGATTGTTTGTGAAATAGCATACAGAACCCAGATCATTATTTATGTTATTTCACGAACAATCGACATCAACAAATAGATTAACATAGTTCGATAACGACCTTGATTGAGAATTGTTGATTTATCACTTCAGTGTTCGGAAAAGTATGGTCCGATGATCCAATATAGCACCACACTGTAACTTTTTAGGAGTGATGAGAAGCTTTTTCATTAATTTGAAAATTTTCCACAGCATATAACTAACAACTTCGGTTGTTTACAGTTTCATTTAACATTAAATGTACTTCATCTCTAATAACGATTTTTTTGCCAAAATATTCCAAAAATGTAGAAAATATTAATTCCTAAAATTGGCCTTTTAAACATATGCTATTAGTCATCCACATTTCTCTTATCAAAGTCACAGTATTGCCATATCGGACCACCTAAAAAGGATAACCAATTAAACACTTTTCTGCTTCACATGTTGTTCAATTTATAAGATTAGAAACTGCACAAAGATTCAAATTGTTATAGCTCTAACTATTCATAAGACTATTGGGAGAATTATAAAGTTAATACCGGATGGTCTATAGTCGGCATACCCATAGGAGAGCATTTGGGTCGAGTATTTCTTCAAAAAAGTGCATAAGTTTAATACTTCAATATTAGAAAAAATAGAACAATGCTTCCCATAGTTCTGATTGATTAATAGATATTGGAATAATAATCTCCAGGCTTTATGGTATTCATTTAATTAAATTTTTAAAATTAAAATATTATGTTTTTTTTAAATATTTTATATCCAGCTACAGATCACTTTTTTTTAATTAAACGTTTATTTAATATTTTTTAATGTATTTTATATAGTGGTATATTTTTTATTTTAAAACTATTGAACAAACGTTTGATTTAAAAAAAAGGTGACCTGTGCCGTATATAAAATATATAAAAAATCGTTATTAAAATACCAGGTTGAGAAAAAAATTTAAAATAAATGTATAATAAATGTACTTTTCAGTTAATTTTAATATATACTATTATTTTATTTTTTCGCTGATATACCTGAATAACGTTTTCTTATTTATATTTTCTAATTTGACGTTCCTTGAGAGTCGTCTTCAGGACACTAGGATTATTATTGATTTTAAAATCTCCATACGTCCTCTTACTTTCATTGTCATTATTAATATATACTTCGAAACGCATTTATTAATTTTTTTTTATTAAAATAAAACTAATAACAACAACATATTCGACACATACCGAACATAGGGTCTAAATTTGTTTCAATCACGAGTGCTAAATGGATGTGATAATGACAAAGAAAATAAGAGCAATAAATTCGAAAGAGCAAAATGCATAATAGAAGTAATGAGAAGACAGTTAGACTTCATTTCACTTATACCTGCAAAGATTTTAAGCAGAGCAAAAGAAGACGAAGGGTATAGACAAAAAGTGACAAATAAGACAAGCAAGCACCAGCTGAAAAGCACCAGCCACTCCAAAACGCTCACCTGTTAAAATAATTGAATGCAAAAAAATTAATATTAAAATTACACTATTATTTAAGAAAAATAAATAAATAAAATAAATTTTGCTTATTTAAGTAAAATGTATGAAAGCAAGATCATACCTTTTAGCAGCTATCGTTGATATGATGAGGACAGTTATTTTTTATATATTATATTAAATTTACCGTATTTTAGTAAACTGATTCATAGCACGAAGCATACACTTAATACAATTTAAATTAATATATTCAACAATTTAAAAATAGATTCACAACAATTATTCATTTATTCATAATAATAAACATTTGCATTTTTCAAAACTTTATTATTCAATAACTATTTATGCATGTATTATAAATACATTTTTATATTATTTATATATTAATATATTATAATGTATATATTATGTACATTATTTGTTATTAATATATTATTTAAAAGTTGAGTTTTTGAGTTTTTGTTAATAACGCACAATAAATTATTAACAAAACAAACTTTCCTTCTAAAATCTTTCTTTACAACTGAGATCAATGCAATTTGTCAAAATATTAAATAAAAACAGAAAAAAATATTAATTTCTATTTTTTGCAAAGGCTAAAATTAATTGTCCTAAGAGACTTATATTTTTCTCTTTAAACTATTAAGAGTTAGAATTTTTTTATTTACCCATAACACGTTTACCGTCTTAAAAGAAAATGAAATTAAAATCAAAGAAAAAGCATTAAAAACATAGACTCTTCATTTATTTGTAATCAATATTTCTTTTAAAACAATGAATAAACCTTTTTTATATACTTACATCAAATATCAGACAAATTAATGCCGCTAGTTAAGAGAAGAAATTATGTAGTAAATCAATTAAGAAGGAGATAAGTTTGTATGTTGTCCCTTTCAGTATTTCATTTTGCCTGCAGGCGTATATACAAATTTTGAAAAGTTATTAACGCAAACACAGGTGTATTTGTAAAGCTGCAAATATTTTTTTAATATCAAACTGCGTTAGAGTCGTTTGATTTTGATATTTGACCTCGAATGTTATTTGTATATTTTTGTTTTGGTTTTACAAAAAGCATAACATAACCAATATTATAATTGTGTTGTTGTTTTCATTTGGATATTGATTTTAGCAGATTATATATTATTTAGAACCGCAAGAGAATTCAAAGGAAACTGAAATTATTGGAATTTAAAGAAACGAAATAAAATTGGTAATAAAATTTTATTATTATTAAAAATAATAATGTTTATGAATAAAAATAATTTAGAAAATTAAATAAAATAAGTATATTTTATTACATTTTTAATAATTTTTAAAGATTTTAAACACTTACTATATGTAAAGCGACCATTCAGCTTTTCCTAACCGCAATAAGCGGATTTGTAGAATAACATAGCATAGCTTCTTTGTAAAAAGCACCAGAATGGTCGCTTTACATATAGTAAGTAAAACAATATGCAGTACAATATGTCTCTACAAAAAGAGTAGCTTTGAAAAGAAATAAAGAATAGGCAAACCCAAAAAGTTAAACTTTCAATTCGTTGAACTTGTGTTTCCAAAATAAAGCTGTAGTTTATAAGCTCGTTCTAATTTAAAGCACGGCAAGTGCTTTGGTTGTTGTCACTAATTAAATAAAAATATGTGACAAAACCTGGAATTTGAGCGTTGAAAGTTTGTGCAGCCTTGGCTTTTTGTGGATAAACACGATTAGTCATCGCTTCTAATTTGACAGGCACGAGTTCTAAGCCTGGCACTTGCAGTCCAAACAAATTATATACGGACTATAAACTAATTAACTAAAATTCGATTATTTTCTAAGACCACTGATGAAGAGTACTTGGCAATACTCGAAACAGCGTTGTATGGTCAGCCAAATTTCAATAAAATTAAAAATAAATTTTTGTGTTTGTCCTTTATTTCTTTCTTTGTTATTCGAAAACCCTTCTGAAATATAATATTAAAAACTATGCAGAAAATTTTGTAAAACACATCAGTGGAAAGCATAAGAAAATGTTTAACAAAACTCCATTTTAGAGCAATTAAGGTCATTTCACATATTTGAAATTATATATTAATTAGTATTTAAAACTTAGTTTGATTTTTTTTATTTTATTTACAAATATTTTATTTGGGTCCTAAACAGGACCATTTAGTACCACATTGTATTTGGGTCCTAAAAAGGACCATTTAGTAACACATCGTATTTGGGTCCTGAAAAGGACCAATTGGTAAAAGTTGAACTCAAATGAATTATATATCTCTTAACATAAAAGTATTTGGGTCCTGAAAAGGACCTTTGTACAAATATTTTTGTATTGTTGATCGAATGCTATTTCACTTCATCTCAGTCTTAGGTTTAGTCATCTTCATCTGAATCTTGCACATCAGCAATCAATACTATGGCACCAATATTATGGTTCAAGATATTCTGTGCATGTAAAATAGCTTCACGGACCATATTTTCCATATGTATGAGCAATAAATCTTGAATATTATCTTCCATGACTGCGGGTTCATTCTCTTCTTCCTGTCTGATTAAACGATCATCTCTTTTACCACGACACATGTTTTCGTTTATAAATTTATTATAGATACTTCTTGTCTATTCGAAACCAAGTAACTTATTAATTTTCTTAAAGAATACACTCAGTATTTATAGGAAAATGAAGGAATGAGAAAAACTGATCATTTATATGGCTACCTGTTTATTAGTAGTCCTGAAGGTCAAGAATAGACTTTCTTGGAATTCTCATTTATGTTTGTTTAGTAGTATTTATTATAGTAAAGGAAAATATTAAATTGTAACATATGCTTTTCATAATATTATTATTTATTATTGTTTTTCCTATGTAACTTCCAAGAATTATCTATAGAGATTTTTGACCTTTCTGTTGGGATAACTAAAAAATTCTTAGACCAGGATATTGAAAGTGAAAGTAAATAAAGTTTATTTATTTTACAAGATAATATTAAATTAAGTATAAGTAATTTATAAAATAATTTTTGAACGGGCTAATTTCAATACAAAATAAAAACTATAATTAATATTTATATTTAAAGAAATTATGAATTATACAATATTGTATATATACGTATTTGAAATTTTTATATAATACAATATTTTCATAAAATATAATTTGTTTAAATATAAATAATAAATTATGGGTCTTATTTTGTATTTAAATTGAAATATACAATATATATTTTTGGTTACAAACAAAGAATGCAAGTAATTTATATAACAAAAATAGTTGTAATAAAATTATAAATTATTTTTCAGTTACTAATATTATGTTAAATCTATTACTATTAATATTAGTATCAAAAATATATAATTTTTAATATATATATAAAATAAATATTATTTGTTTTTAAAATATGTATATGATATTATTCAAGATATGTATATTATATATATCATTCTATATTACAACCTTCTTTCGTCACCTTAGAATTGATTTATAATATTTCTTCTATTAATAAGATGATTCCATTTTACTTATTAAATATAATAAATAATACTAAACTCCGAAATAGAGGTCATTCATTAAGTTTAAACATATCGGGGATAATAGGGATAGATATTGGACATAATGATATGTTGCTGGAAAATTTAACATAAGTGATATAATGTTAGTATTAGTATTTAAGGTTATTTAATAAAATTAATTTTTGCTAAGTATAATTTAATGAATTATTATAAATATGCACTGCATATAATATATATAGTATTTATTTAAATAATTAAAAGTTATTAAAAAACATCGATTTCATGCTTACGGATCAAGGGAGAACAATAAAATAAATTTATTATTTAAAAAAAATTATCCAATTTAAGCAGGAAATCATACCGGTTATTGGATTTATTCAGTATAATTCGAGCTGAATTATTCAATATCCAGTGTTGAGAAGTTTTCTTCCAGACCTACTGCAATAAACGTAAAAATAAAACTTTATATTGACAGTCAGGTGGTCATAAAACCAAGAAAGGACCAAAACATTTTTTCCAAAAAAGTATATATGTGCAAAAGAACTATAGATTCACTGGGGACTGCAAGAAAAATCCATATGTACTGCATTTGCATGGAAGGAAAAAAAACACTGCATAGAATGCTACTTAAACGAATTTAAACTAATAATTCATTGAAGACTGAAAGGACGTACTTTTTAAACCAGTGTTTATAAACAACAGATGCTAAGATCTGGAATGATATATAAACGATCTTCAACGCTAATTCTTTAGGAGGACTGCGGAGTAGTGATTGGCAATAAGTATTAATAAGCTATGTGTAATCCTATCGTTATCATGGAAATATTAAATTGCTTAGTATAACACACTGACAACCAGAACCACTAAGGACTTGAACCTATGGACCTATCTATTTGTATTGACAGAGTATATTTCCTCTTAAATTGTGTAATTAATAATTATGTCCTTGTCTTATTGTAATCAAGCAGACTAATAAATTTAAACTAAATGTTAACCATAAAATGCATCAAAAACCAAATATAAGAGAACCAAAAAAAAAATAAAATAAAATGAAATTTAAACTAATTATTTAAATGCTTGGTTGACTTTTCCAACAGTAAACCAAAAAATGTATCTAAATAAGTTGGAAACGTGTTCCCGCATACATTTTAACTAAAAACTAAAAATCCTACTTCTGATTTAATTGCATCTAACGCAATTAGAATAAAGCCAATGAAAGTTGGACGTGAATCCTGCGAGCCCTACGCACGCAGGACAATGGGTGTGTGTGAGTGAAGTGCGGGTAATGCGGAAACTAATTTAACTAAAAACTATTTTATATTTTGCTTCAACAAAATTATATTTAAATATAATAAAATAAAATAAAATAAAATTATTCAGTGTGAAAAATGAGAATGGAAAAGTTTTTGTTGTTAGATATGTTGGAAAATAAAAAATGGTGGAAAATTCTACTGACGCCATTGGGAAACCTAATGAACACAAATGAGTAGTGGCAGGCAAAGGAAAAAAGGATGAATTTATAACATTTGAAGTCAACAGGACGAGTTTCCATGTAAATGAAAAGAAAAAACTTTTTACATGGAAAAATTAATTAGCGTAGTTGCCTTAGAGATAAAAAGTTGCTGAGGTGTAACCGAAAAATTATAATAAATTCTAAATTTTTTTTCCGTTTTTATTTTTGTTTTTATTTATTTTATTATAGAAATAAAACTGATGAGGTACTGTTGACATTTTCATATTGCAGAGACTTTATATTAGAAATGTAACATTAAAGGTTTTCGTTTATGGTTCTGCTCAAAAAGTACTCGGATTTTGTAAATAAAACACACAAATTTAAATTTTATTCCAAATTTATTTTATCTCTTTCAAAATATGCTCCTTCTGAAGCGATACACATATGCCAACGCCTAACCCAATCTTCCATACACTTTTCGTAGGACCGTGAAGGTATGGCTTTTAGTTCCTTCAGCGAATTCTCTTCTACCGATTCAATTGACTTAAAACGCTTAATTTGAGTTTCGGGAACAGGAAAAAGTCGCACGGATACAGAACTGGCGAATATGGTGCCTGAGCGATGACAGTGGTGCCGTGTTTGGTCAAAAAATCGCGTACAACCAGAATTTTCCATAGTAAGAATCGCTAAATGCACTTGAGGTAGTCTCACATTAACAGGTGCTGTGAACAAACTAATTGACAGATGGCGCTCAAACTTGTATCAAATGTCAAGAGAAAGGGTGTACCAACATAACAAAAAATAAGATCTGTTGCTAAAGAAATAGTTAACAAACCACATAATCCGGATACTTTTTGAGTAGAAGGTACATAAACACAATTGTTTTAATTAGATATTTTCAAAAAGAGTTAAATGGTTTGATTTATAAAATATGTTAATAATAGCTTTGTTCTCTCTTTTTAGTATAATTTTATTTATCTGATTTAGGAAGATTAATTATGTCTATCTATATAACCCGATATACTCACATAAGTTTCTACAATTTCAATAAAGTCATCTTTCTATTAATGGCTTTACTAGGAGTTAATAAAAAATAAAGTAGTATATATATATATATTACATAAATAAATTTATATTGAATATAAAAAATTGTGGGTAAGGATTATTTTTATGGATTAATAAATATTTTATTTAATTTATGAATATTTATTAAATTTTATTATTTACTAAAAAATAAATAATAAAATTATTTTAAATATAAAATTTTTGTAAATATGTATTAAAGGGGACAAAGATTATGGGTAAGGATTATTTTTATGGATTAATAACCAAAAAATTAATAAATAATAAAATTTTATTGTTGTAATTTACAATTGCATCTACGAAGAATTTTGTTTCTTTCGTCAAGGCGATCGTTAAAAAACAAATAAATTAAATACATATAATAAAATAAAAAATTGAAATCTGACAAGTGGATTCAGTAGGACTTCAAATATTTTAGCGAATAATGGGAGAACACATTCCGTATTTACCGGAGAAAACTGAAAACTGCTGTTCCGAACCACTTTGCGCTGATGGTTCGGGATGAAAATATATCTTTAATCTCTTCAAAAATGTTTAAAAATGCAGTTCCCAAGTAAGTGACGACTTTATTGTTAAAATATATAATAGTTTGCTTATTTAATCAAAAATCAAGTTAAATTCGAAATTACATATGTTACGGTTGCTGTGTAGTATTCGAAACATATAATATATATATCCGTATATAATATTTCTATGAATGATATGAAATGAACATATAACATATAAATAACTTGCAAAAAAAAATCTACTGTATCAGAAAATCAATAAATTTTTATTGATGATTTGTTTCAATATATTTGTAGTTTATATTTTTCTTTTTATAACAAATATAAATATAACCACTTCTACTCAAATATATCTCTTCCAGTAGAATATAAACATTTTTATCATTTAAATAAATTTTTCATTAACCGACTTCACTTTTTTAAAATAGTGAGCAACGTTACACAAATTAGATGAAATTTACTGGGACCATCAAATCAAGTAGTAAGAGCAGATCTTTCTTGTATCGAAAGTTAAATATATAAAAAATTCATTAGTGAAAAATGTTATAAATAGCGTGAATAGCGTTTTTTGTTAAATGAAAACAAACACATATTCCAGAAACGTCTTTTACGTTAATAATTGAGTGATAGTTGATAACATCAAAACCGATGCAGATATTTTCATAAAACATAGCTTAACTCCATTTTAGAGAAATTCAAGTTAAGATCGTTTCACATATTTGAAATTATATATTAATTAAAATTAAAAACTTAATTTGATTTTCTTTATTTTATTTACAAATATTTTATTTGGGTCCTAAAAAGAACCATTTAGTACCACATCGTATTTGTGGTCAAAACTCAAATGAATTAAATATCTCTTAACATAAAGGTTTTTGGGTCCTGAAAAGGACCATTAAAAAATAAATATTTTTGTATTGTTGATCGAATGCTATTTCACTTCATTTCAGTCTTATGTTTAGTCATCTTCATCTTAATTTGATTTTCTTTATTTTATTTACAAATATTGTATTTGGGTCCTAAACAGGACCATTTAGTACCACATTGTATTTGGGTCCTGAAAAGGACCAACTGGCAAAAGTTAAACTCAAATGAATTATATATCTCTTAACATAAAAGTATTTGGGCCCTGAAAAGGACCTTTGAATAAATATTTTTGTATTGTTGATCGAATGCTATTTCACTTCATCTCAGTCTTAGGTTTAGTCATCTTCATCTGTATCTTGCACATCAGCAATCAATACTATGCCACCAATATTATGACTCAAGATATTCTGTGCATGTAGAATAGCTTCACGGATCATATTTTCCATATGTATGAGCAATAAATCTTGAATATTATCTTCTATGACTGCGGGTTCGTTCTCTTCTTCCTGTCTGATTAAACGATCATCCCTTTTACCACGACACATGTTTTCGTTTATAATATTATTATAGATACTTCTTGTCTATTCGAAACCAAGTAACTTATTAATTTTCTTAAAGAATACACTCAGTATTTATAGGAAAATGAAGGAATGAGAAAAACTGATCATTTATATGGCTACCTGTTTATTAGTATTCCTGAAGGTCAAGAATAGCCTTTCTTGGAATTCTCATTTATGTTTGTTTAGTAGTATTTATTATGATTGAGAAAGAATTTAATTATGACATATGCTTTTAATAATACTTTTTATTTGTTTTTGTTTTTCCAATGTAACTTCCAAGAATTATTTATTGAGGTTTTTGGTTTACCTGTTTGGATATAAAATTTTTCAACCTGCAAACCGAAAGTGGAAGACGTTTATTATATTCTACAAAATAATAGTAAATTAAAATATTTATATTAAAAATAAAATTATAAATAATTTTTAAAATGTTGATATTGTATTAATTTAAAAATATTAAAATTAGTATCAAATTTTTGAAAATTAAAATATATAATTTTCAGAATATATTTAAAATAAATATTATTTGTTTCTGAAATATATACATAATATTATTTATGATATATATATTATATATACCACACTATATGCAACCTTCTTTAATTATCTTAGAATTGATTTATAAAATTGATTTTATTAATAAGATGATTTCAATAATTGGACTCATTAAATATAGTAAATAACAGTCAACTTCGAAATAATGGCCATTCCACAAGTTTTAGCATATTAATGACAGACTCATTGGGAGTCATAGGGATAAATATTGGATGAAATGATATATTGCTAATAAATTAGTGCTGCGAATATTAGTGTTGTGAATAGATCAAAGAATTCTTTAAAAACATAGGAAATAGACATTAAAGTCAGTTCACCATACAAGAAGACGCAGCCATACTAGATCTTTTAAAGGATCTTATTTTAAACAAGTACACCACTTAGCATTTTAATTAAACGAACAATATCTTAATTCACATAAACATTTTTGTCATTTGAATTAATTTTTTTTATTTACCGACTTTATGTGTATATGAAAATGAAGAGCAGCGGGTATATTGCAAGGGCTGAGTTCTCTTATTTAAAATATAATATGGCATAGCAAACTTTATACAAATTTAATGACATATACCGGGTTTCTGCACCATCAAATGAAGTAGTAAGAATGTGATTGATTTTAAATATGATTATGATTTTGGATGCCAGAAGATATAGGTTTTTAGGGAAATTTTTCTATGATAGTTTATCAGACTGTTCATCGGTGAGACGAAAGACCTATTAAATACTCTTCTATACTAGGGTTCTTACAAGGAATGTGGTAGCAAAACGGCAAAAATCGCTATTTGAGGTACATGGAAGTTAACCATGATTCTGGATGACGAAAAATCCTCTCCACTAATGAAAATGAAGATACAGTACATCAAATGCTGTTGGGTAGCAAAATATATTGAGTTGGATGCCCAAAACCTCGCATTGACTTGATAGATCCATTGCGATTCCGGGTTGGAATCATTAATATAAAATGTGTGGGTCATTAGCTAATTTAAAGAAGTAGTTCACTCTAACATCAGGGAGCAAGTTAAGCGGCTCTATACTAATGACTGAAAGATGTTCAGATGCAGTTTCCTTGCCATTTGGTTACTTCTCTTTTTTTACTGCTGGTGATATCTAGCTTATGCGATTTTGTTGTCTATCGTTTTCTTGTGCTATTAAATATTTTTAAGAAATGGGCAGTATGAGGAGTTTGCTTTAATGATTGCTTTCATATCTATAATAAAGTTACTTGTGTAATTTGTTTTTTCCGATTGTTGTTTGTTCTATGAAAACAAGTTTTATCGCTTTCTTATCTGCCAATATTTTAATTTAAACCATACTATGTATAATTATAATAGTA
>NC_051847.1:239268744-239288176 GCF_002237135.1 Teleopsis dalmanni | reverse complement strand
TTTAAATAAAGTGTATGTTAACGTTGTTTTGGAATGAGAATTTGCATAATTGTACTGATTCAATAAATAACGCCCGATCTTAAAGATCACTGTTCGCATATCAACTTAAACGTCGGTTATATATAATATGATATTATATAATGAATAAGATAGAGATGATCTCACAATACATATAGTGTCTGTTAGCGTTTATTGTCACAATTTACTACAACAGCTGGCTACAAAAAATTTATAGTAAAAGTTTTCAAGTTTAGTAAATACGATTGATTTAAAGTATTTATTTATGCACACAAAAAGTTTAAATATTATGTTTAAATAAGTCCGAGACCCAACTCTCATACAATCCTATTGCACATATATTCATTTAGTATATTCAAAATACTATCCGCAAATAAAAAAGAACTAACATAAAGTAACAAAGGACAGATACTGACAGTAGCAAAATATTTAATATTTATTATTTATTTTATAATTATTAATATAATAATAATAATCTGATATCCGATAAATGGAACGAAAACCTAAAAGAAATATTTAATGATGCAATTTTCCATGGACTCAAACTAAATAAGAAAATTAAAGTGTTATTAAAACGGGAATTAGATATTGTATTGAGCGGATATAATATAGCGAATATGGATATTAGATTTGAATTTTATAAAAAAATTATTTTAGAAATGAAAGAAAATGTTTACAATTTGCAAATTCTTTAACATACGCTGCCAATATAAAAAATTGGTCTACATTCAAGGCAATCTTATTCATTTTTTGAACTACCTACATTACAGATTATTTTCCAAAAAATCATTTTTATATAATATAATTAACATATATCTGTAAATTATATTGTTTATTTAATGTGATCATAAAACAGGTCCTAGGTTGTTATTTAGTATCGTAATAATTTAGAACAAGAATTAAATACGACGGTTATATTTTATAATTTGCTAAAAGTTCATGTGAGCATTATATTATCTATGTGTTAACAAATATTAAAGTCAAATAATTGCTAAAACCACGCTTAGGGAAAAGAATAGCAATAGATTTAAACTCAGTATCTTTCAGCTCAGCTCTTTAACTAAAACCTCAAAATATTTTGATATAAATTTTCTAAAATAATTTTGTCATATATTTAAGTTTATAAGGCTTCTATATCCGCAGCGATTTGTTCGATTATATTTTACTTCTTCAGAGATTAGAGCTTCAGTAAAGTGAATCAAGTTTACAATACAATGTTATGTGTCTTTTTTTCTAAAGGGAGATAGTACATATTATTCAGAAAAAATATTTGTGTTATACAGTAACATATCGCTGTAAAAATATCTAAACACAATTTAGATTTCACGAAAAATAAATATAACTACAAATATAAAATACAGTCTATCGTAGAAAATTTTTTTTTTATTTGCTTGAAGAGTTCTAAACTCTTGAGTATTATTAATAAAAAGCGCTATTATTATTATTACTCTGAACAGTATTTGATAATCTAATTCACAAATATAAAAATATGTTAATTCATTCATTACACTCCCAAATTAAACTATTCAACAATTTCATTTGTTTCTACATTAAATTTTTTACTTAATATAATTAAAGTTGATTTAATACTTTTTAATTGATCGAAATTTTTTTTATGTTAATTAACAGCTGTGAATATTTCATTAAAAAAGTTGTTTTACTGAATAAATAATTTAAGGGTTGAAATAAAAAAATTTCAGACGACATCTGTTGTCTAAAAACTGAAGCAAAATCCACCCTTAGAACTTTCTAAATAACAAAGAACAGCTTTTCTAAAGCATGTTATCAAAAGCTCTTTTTGGTGAAACCATTTTAGAATTTACTTAGTTTAGAAAAAAAAAATAGAATTATAAGCATGTATATAAACTCAAATATATATTTCTATATACATATATTCACACACACACACATACATACAATAGGAAATAAATTATTTCACATAAGAGTACCTTTGTTTGATTTCAAATTTTGTTTAAGATTACCAGAAGCATAGGTTTTTACAACAAAACTGGTGAAGAAAATCATAGATGTTAACTAAAGGATGAGTTTCAGACAATTTCGGCAGTTCTTTTGAGATGCGAATTATTAATCAAAATTTTTTATTTGTCAAATAAAAACAAAATAATTATTTAATAATAATTTTAAATCTCTGAAATTTCTATGTTATCGTTTTGCAAAGGTGATAGCCTGATTGGTGGAATCGGTTTGGATACTTTTTGCATTGGATAGCACTAAAATCACTACGTTTTATCGACAGAAATAATTTTGTATTCGGAGTTCTAAGTTTTATTGGACTTTTTAATAAAACCCTTACAAGCACTGGAAGAAACTTTTGATGATTCGTCAATTTATGTGTATTAAATCTGGCAGAAGTCTTTCTCTGCGCTTAATATAAATATTATAAAATTGATGAACTCTACGCAAAGTTCCAAAAGGCAATGAGATTGTATATTAAATTAAATATATTTATTTAAACATGAAGAGAATACTTTTAAAATCTACTTGAGGAATTATAGTAAACATCTCTATACACATATCAAGGAACTAATAACAGTAGTAATAATACATTTTACTACGAGTATTAAGGCAAAACCTATTAAAGCAGTACATTAACATATAAATGCACCACAAATGCGACCACATAGGTATAATAGGCAATAAGATTAATAAGTATGGAAAACATGTACTGCTTATTTAGGTAAATGTGCTTTTTAGCAGGATCATTCAAGAGTAAACATTCCGCAAATTGGAATAATTGGAATAATAGCACACCAATTTCCTTTCATAAAAAAAATCAGAAAAAACCAGATAACTGTGGAGACATAATTACCGTCTTAAGAACTTTTACAGAAAAGTTCAATAGTTCGAGCAAAATTGTATTATCAGTATGGGCTAAAAAATCATCTACATATCAAATGAGACAGATAGAATTGTGGTATTTGATAACGATGTAGTCCTAATAAAGGAAAATATGAAAGACTTACATGGTATTGAAGTGGCAAGTGCGGTTTTTAATCTGAATATTTCTGAGCAATAAGATAATCCCTTAAGATATTATCGTGTACGATGATACATATCATATTATCGTGAACAAGACTCAAAATAAAAATATACATAAGTATAGAATAAGGATGGTAAAGAACAATCAACAGAAAATTGAGCAGATCTTTTAATGAACTAAAACCTATTGCACGCGATAAGCATAGTTGAAAATCTTTTGTAATTAGTTTAATTAATTAATTTAATTAATTATTAATTAATTTTTAAAAATGTCAATAATATTGGATACGAATATGTTAAGAGAAGTGAAATCGCAAGTCAAAGACAGGGCTGTAGAGTCTGGAACACTTGTCGAATATACTGATTTTTAAGGTAAAGACTATAACAAACATCATCAAAATATAGCAGACGTACACAAAAACAGAAACGCAGACTTTATGTTTCACCACAACTAAATTTAGAATTTATAGACACTTCAAAAATATGAGATCTAAAACGAGCTGAAGTGGTGAAGAGAATGCTGAAATAAGTGAACCTTACAGTGATTCTTGTATTTGACAAAATATTGAACTACAAAAATCGCATATAGTAGAATCGTAGATTTCAAAATCAACTGGCGAATATAAATAAAAATACCGAAAAAGGTCAATAAATGTTTTGAAACAAATAGCGGAATCTTGACAATAATTATTTATGGATTTAATAATATAAATAAACAAAATTATTTAATAAATAATAAAATTTGAAGATTTTTCAATACCTAAACGTTGTCATGTGCTTCATTCATTATAAATACAATAATTCCAAAAAAGGATCTTTCAAGTACAATAACTTTTAAGTACCCCGAACATATAGCAAAACCCAGCCACATTAATAACTATTCTCAAAATGGATGTCTTCATTTCTTATGACATCCTTCAACTCTGATAGTATTAAATCTCTTCCATACTTTCACATTCCTTACAAACTTACAAATGAAATGAAATTTGTTTATGTATTCCTAAGCCTTTTCGAAAATAAATCTTAATTACAAATAAAGTTTTGATGTGATTATTCACTATGGAAAAAGTGAAACTCATAAGCTCGCCAGACTACATGTTCCTGGAATAGTTACGAGCACATATAAAAAGAGTTTGCCACATGTTGTGTGAAGGATAGATTACCTCCGCCCGAGGCACTTTTCTACTTTCGTAGATGTCTGCATGTAAATGAATCTTGCATGTGTACATAATTTATATCTTCTACAGGCACTCGCACCCAAGCAAAAGTATCTCGCATATACATTTTCGATTGAAGTTAACCAAGGGAAGATCAAATGACAACAAGACGCATGCAAATTATGTAGAAAATGTCTGCTGCAAATTTCAGAAAGTAAGCATAAAATATTTGAAGTACCGAATTCGTACCGAACTTTAAGTTTATGGGAAGCATGTCAAGTATTTTGGAAATACCAATTGCAATTTATTGCTCCCCATTTACGTACTTCACATGTTGACCACTCGTTAGAATTGTTTGCAGATATGACCTCAACTCCCATTTTGGAAGCCACTCATATGAAAGGGAATTCGCTGAAGAAAACGAAAAAGGGAAAAAGTATTTAATGTTACACGTTTTTGGGGATAGAATTCTATTTAAAAAGGGTCTTCCAAACATAAAATGAAAGAAAACTTGAAATATTTTATGGCAGATGAGGTAAATTTTTAAACTGTTTGAACAAGTGCTGGGCTTGCTTTTAATGGAGGGATTGCTAAGGTTATTTGTAGATGACACAAAATACTTAGTAACAGATTTTAATATGAAATTAGTTTCGTCCTGATAACTTCAAAATGGCTTAAAATATGTATGTACTACAAATGTATATTATTATATACATAAATATATATTTTTCGTTATATATTATTTTTTATATTAAATTTGATTTCAACGTCAATATGACTGTATAGAAATTATTGCATTTAATAGAGAGGTTTCGAAAAGTAAGGAACTACCAAAACATCTTTATTTTTTCATAAATAAAATACAAACAATAAAATTTACACATCTCATTTTAATCACTATTTATCTTCTGATTGCTAAACTCAACCATATCTAAAGATGAGTGTTAGAGAGACTAACCCTGACACATATCAAAACATCTCTAGTTAAAAATATGCCTCCAAAGAACAAGCATTCTACTAAATATTTCAAAGTCTGGTATCAATGTGCTTATATCCGTCATTATAGAATATTTTTAAATTGGTATGTACAAGGCGTCCTCAACTAAAACTTTTGTAAAAATTATCAAGATGAGGACTTAGAAGACTATAAAATACTTATTATGCTAATGTTTATTTTTCCTTAGAACAAGAGCATAATCCTAAGACAATAAAATGAAAAATTTTTAGTAATAAACACAATCAACCTAATAAAATTTCTAAGATCTGTAATTGAAAATACTTTAGCCGAAATGTCTGTGGAGATAAGTTAAATCTGCCATTCTTGAACTCAGTCAGTCTCAAACTAATTCAAGTTCCAGTACAATTGCTATTATAATAATGATGAAAATAGAAAAAGGCAAAAAAATTAACTTATCCTTGCCAAAAAAAATTCAATACCCTTCACCCACATAGTTATACCTTTAATCAAAATGGCCTACTATATAAGTCGGTACTAAAATATTTAAATTAAATTTTAAAATTTCTTTTACTAATATTATTATGATATACAAACTATACATATTCAGATCAATTTTCATATGATAAGGTCTAAAATATGAGCTAAAATATTCGATTGTGTTTTACTTTGTTGGATCTTTTACAGTAAATTATTATTCTGTTATTCTTTTACAGTAAAACTCTTATAATGATTCCCATATAGCTTTTTTTATTTGTCAAACAAAAGGTTTACTTCCTGTATTTATGGAATTTGAGGGATATACGTTACTATTTTTTATTAAACATATTATTCTTTTGGCTATTTTAACAACATTGTTAGAGGTTTTCAAAGCAGAATTAATGTTTATTCAAAAAAAACTTAATTTTATTTTACATTTTACTGTAAAAAATGAACCTTTTAAAATGAGACGAAATAATCTCATTCGGAAAATAAATTGCTTAGGGACGTTGAAAAATTATTTTAGATAACAATAAGTAAAATTAATGAGCCAAAATAAATTTTTTTAACAAATACGAAAAAAAGCTTCCGGGCACATTAATTACGAAAAGGCACCTTATAACAAAAAATATTCAGAACAGAAAAAATCCTACAACGAAATATGCCAAAATAAATTATAGACACTCACATGTACCCAAGAAGTGAAAGTGAATTTCATGGTTCACAATCAAAACAGAAAACCAAAAAGCTAAACAAATTACATATCCGAATAATAGCAGCCATTTTAATAGAGTCAGAAATAGAGAAAAATAGGTAAGTAAAAATCCGTAACGGACAAACAAAAAGAAAATTTAAATCAGTTGGCAGCATTATTTACCTTTATTTGCTTCTTTTGGCCTAGGGTGAAAGTAGAGTTACTTTCGCTAAAATAAGGCACATACATGTGCCAAGTAACACCACACGAACGAAGCATTATGAAACGCCACCCTAGCCCCAAAAATAATGGCACACAAGCATCCAGGCAGGCGGGCAAGCAGGCAGGCAGACACGACAACTACGACGACGAAGCAAAAACATCTGAAACAGCAATAGAAAACCACGTACGAAACGTCTGCAGACAGATTAATAATGAATACTTCCATAAACTCTTGGTATTTGCATACACACAGTCCGTATCCTCCTGTCAACCTCACTCAACATGGCAGTCTTCTGTGCTACCCCAAAAAGAATTACTGCAAAAACCTTCACTGCTTTGCACAATGGCAGCCATGATTTTCGAAATTAATTCAACTTTGTTTTCTTATTGTTCCAGAGAATGAACAACCACCGCAGACGAAAAATTAAAATTCATTGAAATCATTTTGTAAAAAGTAGCAAAAATTAGAAAATTCAAAAATAATAGCAAGAAGGGTTCACGAAATTCACATTTTCCATGGCTAAGGATACTAAGGAACGATGTACTCATTTCATATTCTTCTAGGAAATTAGAATGTCGGTAATATTACTGGACGTATAGTACATTCAATATCATGGTTGCTAATACGTGTACGCTTATAGTAGCACAATTCAAAACAACCCCGTCCAATTGAAATCCACCCAACCCATTGTTCCAAGGCTGAGCCGCTCTACACACAAGTGCAGAAAATATTCAACCCTTTTTCACTGCATTAACAGAAATTTATGTGAGGAACATGTAAAACCGGTTTTCTTACCCGTAGGATTTGTTGTTGGTGCCATTGTTTTGTTCTTGTTTTTTTTATTTTTTTCTCAACTTACTACTGTTTTTTATACTTAAAACACTTCCTTTTTGAGAATAAGAATAGTTAAAAGGAATATATAATTTAGAAGAATTTTTTTTTCATAAAAACTAAATTAAAAATTAATTAATTTAATTTAACTTAATTAGTTAATTATTATTTAATATATTAATATTACATTAATTAAATTCAGTTATAATTACATCATCCTTAACATACCTGAAAGATAATGAAAAATTCCATTTTCTTTAGTTTATTAGTTCCTTCGATCATTGTACTTAACGGAAGTAACGGTCAAACATGTAAAGAATTGGAAACCTTTATCTTGGAACCAAAAATTACCGATTGTCACTTAATTATTAAAAATGCACCTTTTTACTACTAAAAAGTGACAGTTTGGTAAGGTGATTGTTATTATATGATCACCGGATCAAATTTTTCCGAAGACGTCAAATCATCCAATAACAGATCTGATATTTTTTTAATTGTTGAATTGAATGATTTAATTATTTTAGACAATTATTATTTTTATTTTTATGAAAACAATTTTAATATATTATTTAATTTTAGAATTATTTTCATATACTGGATTGTTTGTAAAATAGCATACAGAACCCAGATCATTATTTATGTTATTTCACGAACAATCGACATCAACAAATAGATTATCATAGTTCGATAACGACATTGATTGAGAATTTTTGATTTATCACTTCAGTGTTCGGAAAAGTATGATCCAATATAGCACCACACTGTAACTTTTTAGGAGTGATGAGAAGCTTTTTCATTAATTTGAAAATTTCCCACGGCATATAACTAACAACTTCGGTTGTTTACAGTTTCATTTAACATAAAATGTACTTCATCTATAATAACGATTTTTTTGCCCAAATATTCCAAAAATGTAGAAAATATAAATTCCTTAAATTGGCCTTTTAAACATATGCTATTAGTCATCCACATTTCTCTTATCAAAGTCACAGTATTGCCATATCGGACCATCTAATATGGATAACCAATTAAACACTTTTCTGCTTCACATGTTGTTCAATTTATAAGATTAGAAACTGCACATAGATTAAAATTGTTATCGATCTAACTATTCACAAGGCTATTGGGAGAATTATAAAGTTAATACCGGATGGTCTATAGTCGGTATTTCTTCAAAAGAGTGCATAAGTTTAATACTTCAATATTAGAAAAAATAGAACAATGCTTCCCATAGTTCTGATTGATTAATAGATATTGGCATAATAATCTCCAGGCTTTATGGTATTCATTTAATTAAATTTTTAAAATTAAAATATCCAAAATATTTTATATCCAGCTACAGATCACTTTTTTTAAATTAAACGTTTATTTAATATTTTTTAATGTATTTTATATAGTGGTATATTTTTTATTTTAAAACTATTGAACAAACGTTTGATTTAAAAAAAAGGTGACCTGTGCCGTATATAAAATATATAAAAAATCGTTATTAAAATACCAGGTTGAGAAAAAAATTTAAAATAAATGTATAATACATAAATGTACTTTTCAGTTAATTTTAATATATACTATTATTTTATTTTTTCGCTGATATACCTAAATAACGTTTTCTTATTTTTATTTTCCAATTTGACGTTCATTGAGAGTCGTCTTCAGGACACTAGGATTATTATTAATTTTAAAATCCATTCGTCCTCTAACTGTCATTGTCATTATTAATATATACTTCTAAACGCATTTATTAATTTTTTTTTCAAAATAAAACTAATAAAAAACAACATATTCTACACATACCGAACTTAGGGTCTAAATTTGTTTCAATCACGAGTGCTAAATGGATGTGATAATGACAAAGAAAATAAGAGCAATAAATTCGAAAGAGCAAAATGCATAATAGAAGTAATGAGAAGACAGTTAGACTTCATTTCACTTATACCTGCAAAGATTTTAAGCAGAGCAAAAGAAGACGAAGGGTATAGACAAAAACTGACAAATAAGACAATACTGAAAAGCACCAGCCATTCAAAAACGCTCACCTGTTAAAATAATTGAATGCAAAAAATTAATATTAAAATTACACTATTATTTAAGAAAAATAAACATAAAATAAGAATATGAAGTCTATGACAAATATTTTGCTTATTTAAGTAAAATGCATGAAAGCAAGATCATATAACGTACCTTTTGGCAACTATCGTTGATATGACGAGGACAGTTATTTTTTATGTTTTATATAAAATGTAAACTGATTTAAAGCACTAAGCATACACTTATTACAATTTAAATTAATATATTCAACAATTTAAAAATAGATTCACAACAATTATTCATTTATTCATAATAATAAACATTTGCATTTTTCAAAACTTTATTATTCAATAATTATTTATGCATATATTATAAAAACATTTCCATATTATTTAAATATTAATATATTATAATGTATATATTAATATTATGTACATTATTTGTTATTAATATATTATTTAAAAGTTGAGTTTTTGAGTTTTTGTTAACAACGCACAATAAATTATTAACAAAACAAACTATCCTTTTAAAATCTTTTTTTTTAACTGAGATCAATGCAATTTTGTCAAAATATTAAATAAAAACAGAAAAAAATATTAGTGTCTATTTTTTGCAAAGGCTAAAATTAATTGTCCTAAGAGACTTATATTTTTCTCTTTAAACTATTAAGAGTTAGAATTTTTTTATTTACCCATAACACGTTTACCGCCTTAAAAGAAAATGAAATTAAAATCAAAGAAAAGCATTAAAAACATAGACTCTTCATTTATTTGCAATCAATATTTCTTTTAAAACAATGAATAAACCTTTTATATATCAAATATCAGACAAATGAATGCCGCTAGTTAAGAGAAGAAATTATGTAGTAAATCAATTAAGAAGGAGATAAGTTTGTATGTTGTCCCTTTCAGTATTTCATTTTGCCTGCAGGCATTTTTTGAAAAGTTATTAACGCAAACACAGGTGCATTTGTAGAGCTGCAAATATTTTTTTAATATCAAACTGCGTTAGAGTCGTTTGATTTTGATATTTGACCTCGAATGTTATTTGTATTTTTTTGTTTTGGTTTTACAAAAAGCATAACATAACCAATGTTATAATTGTGTTGTTGTTTTCATTTGGATATTGATTTTATCAGATTATATATTATTTAGAACCGCAAGAGAGTTTAAAGGAAACTGAAATTATTGAAATTTAAAGAAACGAAAAATTGGTGATAACATTTTATTATTATTAAAAATAATAATGTTTATGAATAAAAATAATTTAGAAAATTAAATAAAATAAGTATATTTTATTACACTTTTAATAATTTTTAAAGATTTTAAGAAATATTTGCAAGCCTTAAGGAAGAATAAAAAACAAATTTTATTTTAATAAGATTAAGTTTGGAATTGATAAAATCAGTTCAAAATTATTATTTTTTTAAATTTTAATGTGTTTATAAATATTATTGTTATGATAAAATTTTAATTTATCTGTTAAAATACGAGTATATTTTTTATTTATTTACTTTTTTATTCGTTAACAGCCCTTGTTGAAAGGGCGGGTAGGTACGATTTAGTTTTTAAATGTCTTTAAAAATTATAACCTTTATTTATATTTTTTATACCCGTTCAGAAATGATTATTCGATATAACCATTGCATTCATCATTATTTATTTAATGAAACCAAAAAACCAAAAATTTGGAAAAAAAATTTTAATTTCAATTTATTTAATGCTGACTTATAATTGTATTTCTGCAAATAAAAGAAATACAATATCTGATATGAACTTGTCTTAATAATATCACCAATCATTTTATGTCTTAAAAATAAAGAGAGCAAGCACATTGAAGAAGAGAAATTTTCTTTTTTAGCAAGCAGCCAAACAGAAGAACTATTCAAACATATTTGCTTCTATTGACATGTAAATTGCAAATTTCCTTTTATACCATCTAATAACAAACATAACATTAACATGAACTAAGAACATTAACACTGGAATGCATTAATACAGTTTTTTACTGTTAGTTAACAGAAACATTTGCACATTTTACTAAACGTTTCTATAAGTTATAAAAGCAAGAAAACTATCCTTAAGAGATCTTTTTGTCGCATAAGAAGAAACAACTATTTTAGAAACGTCTTTTATGTGTTTAGTATTTAGTGTTTATTTGAGGCAACTACAAAAACTTCATCTGCATATATCCTGAAAGAATAATATTAAAAACTATGCAGAAAATTTTGTAAAACACATCAGCATAAGAAAATGTTTAACAAAACTCCATTTTAGAGCAATTAAGGTCATTTCACATATTTGAAATAATATATTAATTAGTATTTAAAACTTAGTTTGATTTTTTTTATTTTATTTACAAATATTGTATTTGGGTCCTAAACAGGATCATTTAGTACCACATTGTATTTGGGTCCTAAAAAGGACCATTTAGTACCACATTGTATTTGGGTTCTGAAAAGGACCAATTGGTAAAAGTTGAACTCAAATGAATTATATATCTCTTAACATAAAAGTATTTGGGTCCTGAAAAGGACCTTTGTACAAATATTTTTGTATTGTTGATCGAATGCTATTTCACTTCATCTCAGTCTTAGGTTTAGTCATCTTCATCTGAATCTTGCACATCAGCAATCAATACTATGGCACCAATATTATGGTTCAAGATATTCTGTGCATGTAGAATAGCTTCACGGACCATATTTTCCATATGTATGAGCAATAAATCTTGAATATTATCTTCCATGACTGCGGGTTCATTCTCTTCTTCCTGTCTGATTAAACGATCATCTCTTTTACCACGACACATGTTTTCGTTTATAAATTTATTATAGATACTTCTTGTCTATTCGAAACCAAGTAACTTATTAATTTTCTTAAAGAATACACTCAGTATTTATAGGAAAATGAAGGAATGAGAAAAACTGATCATTTATATGGCTACCTGTTTATTAGTAGTCCTGAAGGTCAAGAATAGACTTTCTTGGAATTCTCATTTATGTTTGTTTAGTAGTATTTATTATAGTAAAGGAAAATATTAAATTGTAACATATGCTTTTCATAATATTATTATTTATTATTGTTTTTCCTATGTAACTTCCAAGAATTATCTATAGAGATTTTTGACCTTTCTGTTGGGATAACTAAAAAATTCTTAGACCAGGATATTGAAAGTGAAAGTAAATAAAGTTTATTTATTTTACAAGATAATATTAAATTAAGTATAAGTAATTTATAAAATAATTTTTGAACGGGCTAATTTCAATACAAAATAAAAACTATAATTAATATTTATATTTAAAGAAATTATGAATTATACAATATTGTATATATACGTATTTGAAATTTTTATATAATACAATATTTTCATAAAATATAATTTGTTTAAATATAAATAATAAATTATGGGTCTTATTTTGTATTTAAATTGAAATATACAATATATATTTTTGGTTACAAACAAAGAATGCAAGTAATTTATATAACAAAAATAGTTGTAATAAAATTATAAATTATTTTTCAGTTACTAATATTATGTTAAATCTATTACTATTAATATTAGTATCAAAAATATATAATTTTTAATATATATATAAAATAAATATTATTTGTTTTTAAAATATGTATATGATATTATTCAAGATATGTATATTATATATATCATACTATATTACAACCTTCTTTCGTCACCTTAGAATTGATTTATAATATTTCTTCTATTAATAAGATGATTCCATTTTACTTATTAAATATAATAAATAATACTAAACTCCGAAATAGAGGTCATTCATTAAGTTTAAACATATCAGGGATAATAGGGATAGATATTGGACATAATGATATGTTGCTGGAAAATAAATTTAACACAAGTGATGTTAGTATTAGTATTTAAGGTTATTTAATAAAATTAATTTTTGCTAAGTATAATTTAATGAATTATTATAAATTATTATTATAAAAGTTATTAAAAAACATCGATTTTATGCTTACGGATCATAGGAGAACAATAAAATAAATTTATTATTTAAATAAAATTATCCAATTTAAGCAGGAAATCATACCGGTTATTGGAATTATTCAGTATAATTCGAGCTGAATTATTCAATATCCAGTGTTGAGAAGTTTTCTTCCAGACCTACTGCAATAAACGTAAAAATAAAACTTTATGTTGACAGTCAGGTGGTCATAAAACCAAGAAAGGACCAAAACATTTTTTCCAAAAAAGTATATATGTGCAAAAGAACTATAGATTCACTGGGGACTGCAAGAAAAATCCATATGTACTGCATTTGCATGGAAGGAAAAAAAACACTGCATAGAATGCTACTTAAACGAATTTAAACTAATAATTCATTGAAGACTGAAAGGACGTACTTTTTAAACCAGTGTTTATAAACAACAGATGCTAAGATCTGGAATGATATATAAACGATCTTCAACGCTAATTTTAGGAGGACTGCGGAGTAGTGATTGGCAATAAGTATTAATAAGCTATGTGTAATCCTATCGTTATCATGGAAATATTAAATTGCTTAGTATAACATACTGACAACCAGAACCACTAAGGACTTGAACCTATGGACCTATCTATTTGTATTGACAGAGTATATTTCCTCTTAAATTGTGTAATTAATAATTATGTCCTTGTCTTATTGTAATCAAGCAGACTAATAAATTTAAACTAAATGTTAACCATAAAATGCATCAAAAACCAAATATAAGAGAACCAAAAAAAAAATAAAATAAAATGAAATTTAAACTAATTATTTAAATGCTTGGTTGACTTTTCCAACAGTAAACCAAAAAATGTATCTAAATAAGTTGGAAACGTGTTCCCGCATACATTTTAACTAAAAACTAAAAATCCTACTTCTGATTTAATTGCATCTAACGCAATTAGAATAAAGCCAATGAAAGTTGGACGTGAATCCTGCGAGCCCTACGCACGCAGGACAATGGGTGTGTGTGAGTGAAGTGCGGGTAATGCGGAAACTAATTTAACTAAAAACTATTTTATATTTTGCTTCAACAAAATTATATTTAAATATAATAAAATAAAATAAAATAAAATTATTCAGTGTGAAAAATGAGAATGGAAAAGTTTTTGTTGTTAGATATGTTGGAAAATAAAAAATGGTGGAAAATTCTACTGACGCCATTGGGAAACCTAATGAACACAAATGAGTAGTGGCAGGCAAAGGAAAAAAGGATGAATTTATAACATTTGAAGTCAACAGGACGAGTTTCCATGTAAATGAAAAGAAAAAACTTTTTACATGGAAAAATTAATTAGCGTAGTTGCCTTAGAGATAAAAAGTTGCTGAGGTGTAACCGAAAAATTATAATAAATTCTAAATTTTTTTTCCGTTTTTATTTTTGTTTTTATTTATTTTATTATAGAAATAAAACTGATGAGGTACTGTTGACATTTTCATATTGCAGAGACTTTATATTAGAAATGTAACATTAAAGGTTTTCGTTTATGGTTCTGCTCAAAAAGTACTCGGATTTTGTAAATAAAACACACAAATTTAAATTTTATTCCAAATTTATTTTATCTCTTTCAAAATATGCTCCTTCTGAAGCGATACACATATGCCAACGCCTAACCCAATCTTCCATACACTTTTCGTAGGACCGTGAAGGTATGGCTTTTAGTTCCTTCAGCGAATTCTCTTCTACCGATTCAATTGACTTAAAACGCTTAATTTGAGTTTCGGGAACAGGAAAAAGTCGCACGGATACAGAACTGGCGAATATGGTGCCTGAGCGATGACAGTGGTGCCGTGTTTGGTCAAAAAATCGCGTACAACCAGAATTTTCCATAGTAAGAATCGCTAAATGCACTTGAGGTAGTCTCACATTAACAGGTGCTGTGAACAAACTAATTGACAGATGGCGCTCAAACTTGTATCAAATGTCAAGAGAAAGGGTGTACCAACATAACAAAAAATAAGATCTGTTGCTAAAGAAATAGTTAACAAACCACATAATCCGGATACTTTTTGAGTAGAAGGTACATAAACACAATTGTTTTAATTAGATATTTTCAAAAAGAGTTAAATGGTTTGATTTATAAAATATGTTAATAATAGCTTTGTTCTCTCTTTTTAGTATAATTTTATTTATCTGATTTAGGAAGATTAATTATGTCTATCTATATAACCCGATATACTCACATAAGTTTCTACAATTTCAATAAAGTCATCTTTCTATTAATGGCTTTACTAGGAGTTAATAAAAAATAAAGTAGTATATATATATATATTACATAAATAAATTTATATTGAATATAAAAAATTGTGGGTAAGGATTATTTTTATGGATTAATAAATATTTTATTTAATTTATGAATATTTATTAAATTTTATTATTTACTAAAAAATAAATAATAAAATTATTTTAAATATAAAATTTTTGTAAATATGTATTAAAGGGGACAAAGATTATGGGTAAGGATTATTTTTATGGATTAATAACCAAAAAATTAATAAATAATAAAATTTTATTGTTGTAATTTACAATTGCATCTACGAAGAATTTTGTTTCTTTCGTCAAGGCGATCGTTAAAAAACAAATAAATTAAATACATATAATAAAATAAAAAATTGAAATCTGACAAGTGGATTCAGTAGGACTTCAAATATTTTAGCGAATAATGGGAGAACACATTCCGTATTTACCGGAGAAAACTGAAAACTGCTGTTCCGAACCACTTTGCGCTGATGGTTCGGGATGAAAATATATCTTTAATCTCTTCAAAAATGTTTAAAAATGCAGTTCCCAAGTAAGTGACGACTTTATTGTTAAAATATATAATAGTTTGCTTATTTAATCAAAAATCAAGTTAAATTCGAAATTACATATGTTACGGTTGCTGTGTAGTATTCGAAACATATAATATATATATCCGTATATAATATTTCTATGAATGATATGAAATGAACATATAACATATAAATAACTTGCAAAAAAAAATCTACTGTATCAGAAAATCAATAAATTTTTATTGATGATTTGTTTCAATATATTTGTAGTTTATATTTTTCTTTTTATAACAAATATAAATATAACCACTTCTACTCAAATATATCTCTTCCAGTAGAATATAAACATTTTTATCATTTAAATAAATTTTTCATTAACCGACTTCACTTTTTTAAAATAGTGAGCAACGTTACACAAATTAGATGAAATTTACTGGGACCATCAAATCAAGTAGTAAGAGCAGATCTTTCTTGTATCGAAAGTTAAATATATAAAAAATTCATTAGTGAAAAATGTTATAAATAGCGTGAATAGCGTTTTTTGTTAAATGAAAACAAACACATATTCCAGAAACGTCTTTTACGTTAATAATTGAGTGATAGTTGATAACATCAAAACCGATGCAGATATTTTCATAAAACATAGCTTAACTCCATTTTAGAGAAATTCAAGTTAAGATCGTTTCACATATTTGAAATTATATATTAATTAAAATTAAAAACTTAATTTGATTTTCTTTATTTTATTTACAAATATTTTATTTGGGTCCTAAAAAGAACCATTTAGTACCACATCGTATTTGTGGTCAAAACTCAAATGAATTAAATATCTCTTAACATAAAGGTTTTTGGGTCCTGAAAAGGACCATTAAAAAATAAATATTTTTGTATTGTTGATCGAATGCTATTTCACTTCATTTCAGTCTTATGTTTAGTCATCTTCATCTTAATTTGATTTTCTTTATTTTATTTACAAATATTGTATTTGGGTCCTAAACAGGACCATTTAGTACCACATTGTATTTGGGTCCTGAAAAGGACCAACTGGCAAAAGTTAAACTCAAATGAATTATATATCTCTTAACATAAAAGTATTTGGGCCCTGAAAAGGACCTTTGAATAAATATTTTTGTATTGTTGATCGAATGCTATTTCACTTCATCTCAGTCTTAGGTTTAGTCATCTTCATCTGTATCTTGCACATCAGCAATCAATACTATGCCACCAATATTATGACTCAAGATATTCTGTGCATGTAGAATAGCTTCACGGATCATATTTTCCATATGTATGAGCAATAAATCTTGAATATTATCTTCTATGACTGCGGGTTCGTTCTCTTCTTCCTGTCTGATTAAACGATCATCCCTTTTACCACGACACATGTTTTCGTTTATAATATTATTATAGATACTTCTTGTCTATTCGAAACCAAGTAACTTATTAATTTTCTTAAAGAATACACTCAGTATTTATAGGAAAATGAAGGAATGAGAAAAACTGATCATTTATATGGCTACCTGTTTATTAGTATTCCTGAAGGTCAAGAATAGCCTTTCTTGGAATTCTCATTTATGTTTGTTTAGTAGTATTTATTATGATTGAGAAAGAATTTAATTATGACATATGCTTTTAATAATACTTTTTATTTGTTTTTGTTTTTCCAATGTAACTTCCAAGAATTATTTATTGAGGTTTTTGGTTTACCTGTTTGGATATAAAATTTTTCAACCTGCAAACCGAAAGTGGAAGACGTTTATTATATTCTACAAAATAATAGTAAATTAAAATATTTATATTAAAAATAAAATTATAAATAATTTTTAAAATGTTGATATTGTATTAATTTAAAAATATTAAAATTAGTATCAAATTTTTGAAAATTAAAATATATAATTTTCAGAATATATTTAAAATAAATATTATTTGTTTCTGAAATATATACATAATATTATTTATGATATATATATTATATATACCACACTATATGCAACCTTCTTTAATTATCTTAGAATTGATTTATAAAATTGATTTTATTAATAAGATGATTTCAATAATTGGACTCATTAAATATAGTAAATAACAGTCAACTTCGAAATAATGGCCATTCCACAAGTTTTAGCATATTAATGACAGACTCATTGGGAGTCATAGGGATAAATATTGGATGAAATGATATATTGCTAATAAATTAGTGCTGCGAATATTAGTGTTGTGAATAGATCAAAGAATTCTTTAAAAACATAGGAAATAGACATTAAAGTCAGTTCACCATACAAGAAGACGCAGCCATACTAGATCTTTTAAAGGATCTTATTTTAAACAAGTACACCACTTAGCATTTTAATTAAACGAACAATATCTTAATTCACATAAACATTTTTGTCATTTGAATTAATTTTTTTTATTTACCGACTTTATGTGTATATGAAAATGAAGAGCAGCGGGTATATTGCAAGGGCTGAGTTCTCTTATTTAAAATATAATATGGCATAGCAAACTTTATACAAATTTAATGACATATACCGGGTTTCTGCACCATCAAATGAAGTAGTAAGAATGTGATTGATTTTAAATATGATTATGATTTTGGATGCCAGAAGATATAGGTTTTTAGGGAAATTTTTCTATGATAGTTTATCAGACTGTTCATCGGTGAGACGAAAGACCTATTAAATACTCTTCTATACTAGGGTTCTTACAAGGAATGTGGTAGCAAAACGGCAAAAATCGCTATTTGAGGTACATGGAAGTTAACCATGATTCTGGATGACGAAAAATCCTCTCCACTAATGAAAATGAAGATACAGTACATCAAATGCTGTTGGGTAGCAAAATATATTGAGTTGGATGCCCAAAACCTCGCATTGACTTGATAGATCCATTGCGATTCCGGGTTGGAATCATTAATATAAAATGTGTGGGTCATTAGCTAATTTAAAGAAGTAGTTCACTCTAACATCAGGGAGCAAGTTAAGCGGCTCTATACTAATGACTGAAAGATGTTCAGATGCAGTTTCCTTGCCATTTGGTTACTTCTCTTTTTTTACTGCTGGTGATATCTAGCTTATGCGATTTTGTTGTCTATCGTTTTCTTGTGCTATTAAATATTTTTAAGAAATGGGCAGTATGAGGAGTTTGCTTTAATGATTGCTTTCATATCTATAATAAAGTTACTTGTGTAATTTGTTTTTTCCGATTGTTGTTTGTTCTATGAAAACAAGTTTTATCGCTTTCTTATCTGCCAATATTTTAATTTAAACCATACTATGTATAATTA
>NC_051847.1:239250793-239268644 GCF_002237135.1 Teleopsis dalmanni | reverse complement strand
AAAATCCTCTCCACTAATGAAAATGAAGATACAGTACATCAAATGCTGTTGGGTAGCAAAATATATTGAGTTGGCTGCCCAAAACCTCGCATTGACTTGATAGATCCATTGCGATTCCGGGTTGGAATCATTAATACAAAATATGTGGGTCATTAGCTAATTTAAAGAAATAGTTCACTCTAACATCAAGGAGCAAGTTAAGTGGCTCTATACTAATGACTGAAAGATGTTTAGATGCAGTTTCCTTGCTATTTGGTTACTTCTCTTTTTTTACTGCGGGTGATATCTAGCTTATGCGATTTTGTTGTCTATCGTTTTCTTGTGCTATTAAATATTTTTAAGAAATGGCCAGTATGAGAAAACAAGTTTTATCGCTTTCTTATCTGCCAATATTTTAATTTAAACCAGACTATGTATAATTATAATAGTATGTATAATTATTCATATTGTTGAATAATAGACATATTGTTCAAACTGGAAGCACTTGCTGAAGTTGAAGTTTCCTCTGATCACCTTTTTAAATAGGTGGAGAGAATCTATAAATGTGTAGATCTAATGTATCTGATTCATAGAAGTTTTAAGTTTTCAAATTTCAAATCGAATGTATTTATTCAGTTTTTTTAAAAAAGGGACCGACTAATATAGCGTGGTTACAATTCTGTTAAAGTGATCACAAGTAATTATTATTAGCTTTTTGAATTGTTTCATGACCAGTTCGAAGAAAAGCGATTTCATTTGAACAAAAAGAAGCATATATTTGTATTAAAGGATCATACGGTTGCAAACATATATACTATAATTTTTTTTCTTCCAAAATCAAGGAAGTGTTGGAAAAAAAAGTATTTCTGACTATAGAACAAATAACCATCTACATTATTTATTCTTTTGCGTCCTCTATTTGACATAGATCTCATCTAGATCCTTTCACATTTCTCTCTTCGAAGCTATTTTGATCCGATTTATTCTTATTATCCATTATTCCGTCAAGATTTATTTTATTTGTCGATTGTCATTCAAGTTACTTGATTTTTAGGTTATTCCGGCGGTGCTACTGATCTACTGCGGACCATTGCGCTATCGTTAAAACTCATTTTCTTACATTTCCACTATGAGTTATTTTGGTAAATCGATTGTCATGCCAGTCATTTAGTTTTTAGGGCCTTTTGATTGACCTATTGTGCCACCGTAAAAAACTCAAGCATTTAAAACTAACTTTGAATTGGGGAAAAAGCTTAAAATATCTCTTAAAGCAAAGTCCTCAAATTGCCTAAGAACCCCATAAAAGTAGCTTGCAAGTGGCAAACAGTGACAAAGCAGATATAAGACAAATATCTGCTTGTCTTTTTCACAACTACGACAGAAAAAACTTATTAAACAAGAGATTTAATCTTCTAGCTTTTTTCCCTAAATATCTAGCGTGGATGGGACAACAAATCTGTCATAATATTAATATCCATACGGTCACATTTTTTATATTTCATCTGTATTTGAATACAGAGGACTGCAAATCATGGAATTTTCCTATCTTGTATTAATTTTTTTAATATGGGAAGATTTTAACAAAGATTTATCTGATATCTAGAGATTAAATGATCATTGTGGTTCACCACTAAAAGTGTGGTGAATATATTTGCTTCCAGATTCATTTCGTCAAATAGTGTGAAGTCGTGTGTTAGAAATTTATAAAATATATTAAGCGTTTTCAGCTTAATGCATCCCAAAACTCATCAATTATCTTGAGAAGACTTAAATAAAATAATAAATATATAAAATAGAAACTTCAGTCATAGTAATTTAGAAAACTGTTTATATTAAAATATACTATAAAAATATTCCATAATAATAATAATTATAAATAATTTGTTTTTTTATATAAGAATAATATAATATTATTATTTAATTTAATATTAAGTAGTTTGGAATCAAACATGTCTTTTAAATTCTCCCAATACAAAACTCTATAATTTATTAATCTATCATTTAAATTTGCGCATAACTGTCATTTTTAATTTAAAACAAACAGACATTGTTTTTTATTGAAACTGATTTAGCCAAGCTAATTATGTGCTTCTCACACAACTAAAACTCACACGTGTTCACATGCATTTAAATGTTATTCCCACACAAACACACACACACACGTAATTACAAGCTCAGATATATTATATAACGGGATCGGTGTTATTTGTGCGTATCTGCCTTAGTCTTGGCTAAATGCAAATTATTAAATATATTATGGACCGCAACAAAAGCTACAGGCGTAAACTGCAGTTTCGCTTTCCCTCAAACCACAACTGTTGCCTATAGTTTTTGTCTTTCATTCACTTTTTGCAGAATTTGCTTTTTTAACACTTGTTCTTTTTGCTTCCATTTCACCTAGTCTAACTCCCCTCGCATGCACATACATATTTAATGTCGGAAAAATCATGTGTGCATAATTTTTAACTTATAACTAACAAACGCGTTATCTAGTTAGGGCCTAGACGACCCAACCAATATGCCAACTTGCTTACGCATCAATTACACTTCGACTTCGTACATAGCAGATCCCCTCGGTGCAGTCATTATCAAACTCTTCAACTTCACACCAAACGCCAAAACGAACAACAACAACTACTTACAAAATACAAAAAAAGGATAACAACAAAAAAGAGAAACGAAAATTCTAGAAACATAACAACAAAAAACCAAAAAATCTGGTCGCGTATTTGAAATGAAAAATAAAATGTGAAAAAGCAACCACAGTTACACATACATTTAATACAAACACACACCACACCACACCACAGTACACCACACCACACAAACAAACCCACATGTGTTGTGGAATGGCATCAGTATATGCACAAAATTTTCCAAATAACGGAATTTCCTTTTTATTTTATTTTCTAGGTTAGTCTTTTTTTGCTATAACATTATTCCTTTTTTTATTTCTACTATTCCCCCCATAGTGTAGCCAATCCGAATGCAGCAAGTAGGTGGAGCTTAAAAAAAGACAAAAAATTGCGCACAGAAAAATGAAAGCGAAAAAATGAAATATAAAAATACATAAGGTTTTTCCTTTTTTTCAACGTTTTTCTATACACATACATGTGAAAAACAAAAAAAGGAAATGCACATGAAAGAAAAACACAAAAAGCATACACAAAACTCGCCTCAATCCCTTTTTGCCAATGCCACAGTTGTGTCAGTGTGTCTGTGAGTGTGTGTGTGGTAAAAAGCTTTGTTCTCCACAAAATAAACTTCACTACAAAATACCCCATTTTGTGATAGAACTTCATACCAAAGCGCTCCACACGCAACCAAACACACACACACATAACACACAACCGCACACACATGCCTACACGCAAATATACACCACAATTGCATGCACTGCAGCCGACAACTTTTTGTGTTTTTGTGTATTTTCAATGTTTTTCAACATTTTTTTCACTCTCGACCAACAATTTTTCAAAATATAAAAACATGAAGTTTCTTCCTCTTCCTCTTCTTCCGCTCGATTTTTGTCACTACTGCCATTGTTTGTGTTCTAGCTGTTACTATTGTTTTTGTTGTTATTGCTGTTGTTGTTATTGTCTATTGTTTTGTTGTTGAATTTGTGATTTTATGAAGCACTTTTTTGTATTTAATGTGTGGGCTGCAAGTTGGTTATGAACGCCGAGTTTTGGGTAAATTGTCTGCTTCCGACATGTTTTCAAAGCATTTTCACCAACAATTTCATCATTGCCTGTATCATCATTATCAGCATAGCCATCGACAAAATTATTATCTGTATCAACAACAACAACAACAACAACATGGGCAGTAATTCTGTATTACCACTCCAACAACATTAACTAAGGTTGGTCCTACCACTAATGACGCTTCCTGTGGCTTTAAGCATATTTGCATAGAGTTTTTTTTTTTAAAAAATAAAATCTATAATTAACAATGGAAAGGAATATATTCTTTAAAGTATTTCAGTAATATCCTTAATTAGCTATAATATTTATAAATTGATTAAAGAAAACATATATTCAATGTATGATCCAGGTATTATTGGATTTAGGTATTCTATATAGCAACTATTACCAGTATTTTTACTTTTGTATAAAGATCCATATTATATTACCGCCATACTTAAGATATCTGTAACTGTTTTACTGTTATCTATCTCAAAGCAGCGAGAATCTATAAACTATATTGGCATCTTCGATTTATTTAATTTTTCTATATATTCACTAGTAGTGCTATACTCAGCTAAGCACTTCAATAATTACTTATAGCAATAATCTATTAACTTTATTGGCATTCAAAATCGAGTTGTTCTTTATATTATTATAGGTTAATGTTAGGTTATACCCAGAGAGATCCACTTAGACCTATTATGCTACCAGAGATATCTCTACGGGGCATCTCTATGACAAAGTTCAATTTTCTTCTATTGGAGTGTGACCTAATTGCTATATATTGTAGAGTCTTCCCATCTCTTATTAGGAAGAGAGACGACAAGTTCAGCACAGGAAGAACTCAATACCAATTTGCATGGTGACAATGATATTCCCAAATTGTTGAGGTGTTCCGAATGGTTTCCTGATTTAACTCGTCTGTTTTGCAATTACCAAAACAATCCCTATCCAGATTAAAGAAATATTAAACTGCGTCGACATCTCATTTAGAGATATGTGGCAGTCAAAGATTGTCCTAGATTTAAATTGCACTAACAGTACGACATTAAGCTAATAGGAAAAATTTTCGGAAGACAACTAAAGTTTTGAAAGGTCTGAAGCTCATAATAATAAAGCTCAAAACACCGTACAACGTTATATTCTTATCGTCTTCGAATATCCTGATTTTTTCCTCTTCAGTTTGTAAGAAAACTTATTTATTCAGTTTTGTTACGGCTTGAATTATTAATTATTCTATTGGGTTATTTTGCTAAATGGGAAAACAATATCCTTTATTTGGACTCAATTTGTTCTATTGAGCTTATTTTTTTTCACAATAATGTCATTTTCTTAGATCCTTATAGCTTTTTAAGTTTTTTAATGAATTTAGTTCGAATTGAGCCTTAAATTTTCGAATCCAAGAGAAAACAATCAATTGATAGTATTGTATTTTTGAGACCTTTATAAAGAATAAAATCTGCGGTTCTTTGGGGAAATATGGATGCAGTGTTGGTGTTAGTAAGAAAATTGTAATAATCTAAATTCCATTTCAGTTAAATTCGGTCACTCTGTATATACCCATATAGTTCCGATATCATCTACACTGCTTTGTAAAAAATTTGCAAAATAATAAAGCCATTTCAGGATAAAAGTGATAAGAGTTTAGCATTATTTTGATTTTTAAACCATATTTTATTTCATGATTGCACTTAGAAAAATAAACTACAATACATTAACTAAATATATTAATATTTTAGATAACGATTTTGGAAGAAACAAAACCATCACATCATCAAGGACGCGTATGATATTCTTATAGTTACACGTGAGTAAAAAGTGATAAAATTTTAAAAATAATAAAAATATTATTGTAGTTCTTTAGAAGTTGTTAAAAAGTTCTCAACTCTAATATTAATATTATGTATAATGTTAGGTATAATGTATATGACATTACATATACTTTAACCATATTTACTTCACACACGCATGCAGTAAGCACTCAATTTAGCATGCACGTGAACATCATTCTTAACAGGAGTCAAAGTATCAGCTAACAACACTACAAAAGCGGACAAACAACCGTCATAAAAAGAAAATATAGTAAAATAATGCTTAACTCCACCTTAAAAATACTTTGTACCGAGCTTCTTTTAGTCTCTCCTCCATCACTAGTTTCTGTTGAACAAGATCGAACAGTTTCCCCACACAATTCCCTTGTTCAAACGCAGATATAGCAAATCGCTCTATAGAGTATACTCTTAAAGAGTCTTGACCTTTTGTAAATAGTCATAATTACCCATAATTGACGTATACTACATTCTAACTCTTAGCTTACATAAATTTAGAAATGCAAGTACTAAGTTTGTTGCATTTTACTCCTTAAAGACTTTTACAGTCGGATGGCAGGAATGTTTTCAACTCGTTCTTATAAGATGGATTAAGTGGGTTTAGGTTTGATAGTGTAAGTTTCGATGCTTTCCATTCACAGAAAAAAAATTTTTATTTATATTTTCAATATTAAAAAAATACAATATAAAAATGTTTTAATTACAAAAATCACATCATCACATCTACAAGAAACAAATCTTACACATCAAATAAACTGGCATATCTTGAGAAAATAACTAATAGAGTAGTTGATCACTGGGTCACCCATTATGTATTTTGTTTTTTAAAACATCCTATCAAGAAATTCTGTGAAAGAAGTATCTTTATTAAAGTATTTAAGAAGTAAAAAAAAAGATTCAAGTCTTAGCGATTAACTAAAGACTATTTTATATGACAGAGAAGAGAAGTATTCACGAAGCAGGAATAAAACCTAATATATACCTATTACCAATACGGAATTGCTGTCCTAACTTTTTTAGTGTTACTTTCTTATATAAAGAGGTACATATATATAAAGTCGCATAATATACACAAGTATCTCGTCTTATATATCACATGTGCTCTATGTACATATCATCTTTGACATCTTATCATAATTTATGTACTCCTTCCTCCCGAACTACCTGCATATAATTTTTACCCTCTTCGAAAAGGAAGACGACTCTTAGTAGGACGAGTGCAACTAATTTGGAAAACCTTTTTGAACTTTTCAAAGGTCGACAGAATTATTTTGCCATCAATTGTACTATACCTACTATTGTCAGGTCCAATGAAGAACTTCAAAATTAATTTTGATTTCCCAAACTGTGAATTCTTGTCAAGCATGATGGCATGCAACACCCACAACAACATCCAAAGACACAATAGAGACACATGAAAGCATTTCGGTTTACATTTATTTTTTGAATGGCGATGCAAAGAGAAAAGAAAAGAAAGGCAAAAACAAAACGGACTTCGAGTAGGAAAAAAAGAAAACGGGAAAATCCACCTCAGAAGAGAAATTTTTGAAACCCTTAACGCCGACAAAATGAAATCCTTTTTATAAATGCAAAATATTTTCGTAAACGTCAAGTCACCTTGCCTACCCCCGCAGGAAAGGGTTAGCAACATTATACAAAATTACAGCAGCGAAGGCACTGTTGCGAGCGATGTAATGTTACCTTCTGCAAAATATGTAAATAAATGCAAAAAACAAAATGGCGATTTTTCACAACTTTTTTCTAACTTCAAACAAAAAAAAACAGAATAAATATGAAGAAAAAAAAAGAACAAAATAAAAATTAATAAGCAAAGAAAAGCATTTAGTTTGACAATGAATTGTTGAGCGCTGCTCCGCCGCTGTCGGCTTTTTTACACTCCGTACTGTACTGAATTTTGTTGACTGTGTAGAGTTAAGTGTTTCTTCTCTATGAAGAAATGTGCGAAAACAAAAAGCATAAAATTTAGCAAAAAAAACATTAACTTGATAAATGAATTTTGAAAAGAAGATATGATAAAAATCGTTAAAACAAAAACAAACAGAAAAAGAAAAATAAATATAAAAATAAAACACATAACCAAAATCCGAGTCCGAATCCAAAGCAGAAGAAGAAGAATTTAAAATGCCGAGAAAAAGCTCATGATTTATGGTTTAAGTTCGTTTATTTTGTTGGCGTTTATCGTTTGACGCAAGTATGCACGCGCATATGTGTGTGTATCTCGGTGTGTTACAACGAACACACATTTATGAATATGTGTGGAATGCACTTGCCTACGTTAGTGTGTGTGTATGTATCTGTTAATATGTTTGTATTTATGTTTAAGATAGGAAATATGCAGAGCAATAATGGCAAGGCGTTGAGAAGGAAAGAATTGCTTTTCAAAGTGTCTTTCACAGTCGCTTGGCTTTGTGGTAGAGTCATGAGGACTTTTGTACAGTAAACTATGGATTTCATTATTTTATGGTCATATGATGTAAAGTGTTTTAAATTTTATTTTCCTGCAATTCATGGATGGCATAAGAGACATCACAAGCGTCTATTCTTATATTGAAGTATTTTTTTTTTAACACTTTAATCATTTACTTTTACAATAGCATAAGATAATGTTTCATCTTTAACATATTTCAAAAAAAAATAATTTTATAAAAATTTTATGTCTGTACTCAGTTCCTTACTTTTTTAGTTGACCATTAAAGCCATACGGATTAGTGGCTGACTGTCGCCAATTGGTAGTACAGAACGCCCTCAAATCATTGCACACCTGGTCCTTCCTCCGAAGATGAGGACGTCCTTTACTGCATTTTCTACCCACAGTTCCCGAAACAAACACCTTTCTAATTGAAATATTTTCTTAAATTCGAAGGACAGAAGAATATCATAGTTTACCTCGTACAGTTAATCGTTTCATCTAATTCGATACTCGTTGTGAACGCGTAAGGGACCAAAGGTCCTCTTTTCTCTCGAATGATCCTAACACTTTCTCATCACTCTTGGTTGTTGTGTAAGCTCCTCCACCATACACCAGCAAAAGCATGATAAAAGAGTTGTAGAGCGTGACTTTCATTTGTCAACAGAGACATATCTTAGATCTCGACATATCTTGGTTTTAACTTTGAGATTTTTTTGTATCCACCAAGAAAAAAGTCTAATTGTTGTTAATTGTCTATTCTTTAATTAATAATTGATACTGATTCCAGGAAAGGATTATTCTTTGCCTCAACCATTTAAAATTTTTGAGGAAATGCTGTTGTTAAACAACAATTCATCAACAATTCGGCTTTGGCACAGAATATGGGACAATTGAGTAAGTCCATAAAAAAGTCTAATAGTCTAAGTCTAAGTCTAATAGTCTAAAAAAAGTCTAAGTCCATAAAAAAGAATTACTTAATAATTATTTAGTTCATTTTAGGGCAAAATGTACAACTCCGCTTTTTACTGGAGGTGGCTCAAACGTTTGATAAAGTCCGGCATGAGTGCCTGATATTTAAAATAAGTTAATTTTTTCCTGATAATATGCATAAGCTTTACTTTTCAAATATAGCCACTAAAAAATTTTAATTATGATGCAATTATTTTTAAAAGAAATTGATATAAAAGCTGGTATTCAATAAGAAAGCATTCTAGGCCCATTTCTTTACTAAATTCACACAGCCGGTCTTTATAGTGAAATTTGCGGAAGACATCGCATTTCTTAGTACACATAATGGCCACAAAAATGCATCTCGAATCCTTTCAGATCAGTTAAGTCTTTGGAAGAAATGATATGCAAAATGGGGCATCAAATTTGTTGTATTGCATCAACAATACACAGTCCAATATATTTACCGTGGGATTTATACATGTTTTGCTAATCGTGTTTTACAAAATATTGCTATTTATATATTGTATACTTAGTATACATTGTTCTTTTATTTTGTATAATAAATATTTATAACAATATGACAATATAGTTTCTGTAGCAACAATAAATTAGAAAGTAATTATGTTGTACTCTAAATTTTCATATTCAACCGGGCGTATGAGTGACATAATTTATGAAAATACTTTAAGATCTATCTTCTGATTTGATTAATTACACTAAAGTGAGTGTATGGCGTATGAGGAAAATAAATTTATATAAAATATAACAACAGCAAAGCTATTAATTACAGAGCATTAGTTCACTTCTGACAGAATCATCTTGGGTCATACTGTAGTCCTTTGGACTATGTTAAAAAAAAACTAATAAATGGGAGGATGGCAAGCAAAATTTTAATCTTTTTCGACAAGTAAAATTAATGAACACAAAATTAATGTTTAAATTCACTTGTTCGGAAAGCACATCCTCTTTGTTTTTTATTTAGGATATTATTTTTTTTATTTTTTTATTTTAACATATTTATTATTTAGACAAAGTACGTTTTAGATATAAGCAAATAATGATCTTTTTTTTAAATTTAATTTGAGTTCCTGTTTTGTTGTGGTTAACAAAATATTTTTTGTATCTTTTCATGTAACAAAAACGGCTTGAGGCGGATATTTGCTTCACTACTACGTGTTTGTATATAAATATATACATAAATATACAAATGCGTATGTACTTTTATTACTTAATATATTGTATGTTAAAGCCATGGATGCGTGCATGGATGCTTTTATGGAAAAATGCGTAGTTTTAGTCGCTTGGGAAAATGTTTTCCCTTTTGCATTTTTCATTTTAAAAATTTTCATTTTAATGAAATTCAGTTTTGGTGCCGTCGTATTTGCATTTTACGCGTTTGCACGCAAATTACCTTGTTTAGCGTATATTTCACATAATTTACTCCACGTATCCTTTTTCCGTAAGTACATTATTTACTTAGTCAGATAGTGTGAGAGTTTTAACAAAAAGATATGTGCTTTTTATATATACAAAAAAAAGAGACAAGTAAAAACAAATACAAAAGCAAAAACAACAACAAAACAAAAAGAAAAAGAAAACAAGTGTGGTACGTGCGGCTTTTTTGGATTATTTTTGCTTTTGTTTTATTTTTCCCTGAAATGCCGTGTGTGCTTTGGGAATATTAATTTTAGTTCAAACAGGGTGTCTAAGTATGAACTATAAGGTTTCTGAAATTTTAGAGTAATTTTAAATTTGCACAGTTCATAACAATTTCTATTGCTATTCGAAAGAGCTGTGTGGTGAGCCCAAAATTCAACTAAATAGAACATTAAAAATTTTTGTTGTTGTAGTTCATTACTATTCTAAACCTCTCTGTTCTAATTTATAGAAAAACAAATTAATGAACTATTTCTATTACAATAATTTTAAGTATTTTGGAGACTGTGCTGGCTTGATTATAAGAATATAGATTATATAAGCTTGGAGTGCCGACATTGTATATTAAAGCTCACTTGAAAATAAATAATGGCTTTTACAATACTACAGAATATCATTTCTTAAGTTTATTAACAGTATATTATTTTATATCAATTTACCAGTATATAAAACAAAGTTCATACAGGCTTTATTGACATGAATTAATATAAATATTCTTCCATAAAAAATATATATATGAAATAAAGCCATATATTATATATATATTAATATGAATATCCTTCCACTAATAAAGAAATATATATTAAAAAGCCATACATTAGGTGTATAACTATATGTGATTATCAATATATATAAAAAGGTTTATCTAAGCTTTCCAAAAATGCAAATTTTGTTTTAATTAAAATATTTTCCATTGTTAGTTATAACCTGCAATCATTTTTTTTGGCAATTTAAGGATTCAATGAGAAAAAAATTGTTTATCTTTTAATAAGAGCCCTTCATTGAACCATGTTTTGTTTTTTCGTAGTTTCTAAAGTGTTGAGCTGAAGAGCACTTTCCATTGATCGGCATAAGAACTAGTTTGATGAAGCAAAATCTGATTAATACAAAATTTGTGGTAGAATGTATTTTTTACTCGTTCTGCAACATGTAATCAAGCATTGTCTTGCAGCGAAATCACTTGATGTTGTTTACTGAATGGAATGGAATTGTTGTTGGTAATAGTTTAGTTTAGTTTTAGGAGCTCATAGTAAACCGATTTATTCTGATAACAACAAATGCACAATATCGCCTTACTTACATGAAAGTTTCATTTTACTATTGATATGAATGTTTCGCCTGAACTAAATGAAAAATGGTAAATCCATTTTTCATTGCCAGCTACAATTTACGCAAAAAATGCTAGTTTTAGTATCTTGTAAGCAAATAATTAAAAATCATTATGGATCTTAGTCGGTTCATGTGGTACCAACTCTTCTCTTTTTGGATTATTTTCTTTACACGTAAACGTTTGCTTATAAATTCTTGAGTGACATTTAACTGTTCTGTAAGTTATAGTTCTATTTATGCTAAGTTTTTCTTAAAAAATGCTTCCAATACTTCATCTTCGAACTTGTTTTGTTGGACAGAATGTTCTCTATCACTGACATTAAAATCGCTATTCCATTCAGTTAATATTAAGTTTCTTTTTTCTTTGAATTAGAGCAAAAATGTGATGCTTTCCGGGAATACTGTTTTGTTGGTACGAAATACGACATTTTTACATAGAATAAAACACATGTTGTTTGCACTTTCATGTAATAATGACAAATAATATAAGACAGCAACACTGCAAAAGTCTATAGTACCATTGTAAAGAATATTTGGAACAAAAGTTACCATAATCTCTTGGAAAATCCAATTTATAAAACCAATTTCAGAAATATCATATCATAATTCACACCCTATATTATATAGTGTAATGAAACTGATGTTAAAAAAAATTTAATGGTACGATTATGATTTTGATTTCAGTGAAATCAGATATTCATATAAATTCTTCCAAAAATCTTTTTCAATATCCGGCATTAATAACATCACATACTCAATAGAAATTACAATTAATATAAATAATAATAATATTTATAATATATTTATATTATATTATAAATATATATATTTATATTTTATTATAAATATATATATAAATATAATAATATACAAGGTGAGATGAAAAAACTGCAACAAAGTAAAACGCCATAATTTTTTCATTTTTTTTAAATTTTATTGAATGAAAGCAAAAAATGTCGGAAATAACATCAAATTTGAGAATCGGTTTAGATTTGTTCGAATTGGCCACCTTTGGCACGAACTATGGCCTTCAAACGGCCAATGAAACCATCACACGCTGCCCGAAAGTGGCTCTGCGGTATTTTGTCCCATTCTCGGCGAAGCGCTTGCTTGAGATGATCGACACTTTGGTATTTTTTAGTTCCAACCTTGCTTTCCAAAATACCCCAGGCACAATAGTCCAACGGATTGGCATCCGGAGATTTTGGTGGCCATTGTGCGGTGGAAATGAAGCGAGGAACCTCATTTCTTAACCATTCTTGGATGGCGCGTGCTGAGTGCGATGGTGCTGAGTCCTGTTGGAATGTCCAAGGTCTGCGGCCGAAATGTTTGCGTGCCCAGGGCTTCAGAACTCCCTCCAAAATATTTTCGCGATAGATTTGCGCATTTAATTTGACACCACGGTCGATGAATACGAGCGGCGAGCGACCATCGGCTGTTATGGCGGCCCACACCATCACCATGGCCGGCTTTTGAGTTGTGATGGCCAACCGAAGTTGCAAATTTTCAGCTGACCTCTCTGGCAAGTAAACACGATCATTTTGTTTGTTTACAAACTGCTGGATAACGAATGGTTTCTCATCGGAGAAAACCAAATTCGGCAGTTCACCACTTTCGGCCAAGCGAAACAACTCTTTAGCTTTTTCGAGTCTAACTTTTTTTTGCGCATCAGTAAGATCTTGCACTTTTTGGAACTTGAATGGCTTTAGTCCAAGCTCATTTTTCAATATTTGCCGAATGGCATATTGCGATATGTTCAGCTCACGAGCCATTTTTCGTCCACTGCGACGCGGATTTCGTTCAATTCGCTTTTTCACTTTTCGAACCATTTCTGCCGATGTTGCTGTTTTTTTTCGTCCACTTCCTTGACGTCGGGCTACGCTACCAGTATCATGGTAACGAGCGATGGTACGAGACACAAAACATTTATTCACTTCTAAATGCTGGAGGGCTCTAACGATAGCCACTTGTGGTTTTCCAGCCAAATGCAAAGCAATCACACTATCACGCTTGAATTCCATCACAAATAACTTTTTTTTTGAAAAATTCCCACCAAAATGCTTTTGTGCGCTTGTAAACAATATAATGAGCTGTCACTAGAATAAATCTGACAGCTGTGGGACGAGCGGTTTAGAAATGACAGCAGTCTGAAGTTGGTTGCAGTTTTTTCATCTCACCTTGTATATACATTATTATAAATATATTATATATATTTTTAATAATTTTATACAATATTTAAATTTAATTAGTTTGATAAAAACACCCTGTATTGTGTACATAGTACGCTGAGCATACTCACCATCTCACACTTTCGCCATTTACAATGTAACATTTCACAAAGCAAACAGCATAATGAGTATTCTCATATATGTGAGTATGTGTGCGTATGTGTGCATATATGTGGGTATGTGTTGTTAAGTAAATTTGTATGTGTGCATAAATAAATAATGGCCGCCGAGCCAAGTGTGACCGGCCAAAAGTGTTTTTCAAAGTTAATTCCAATTACGTGTTGCGAAATGAGAAACCATTAACTAAACTCAAACTACCACAAAACAGTTTTCATTCAGTGCTCGTTGGTAAAATGGCAGCGGTGGAGATATTTCGAAAATTCCACTAAAAGGAAAACCGAACCCAAATGTACATAGAAAAAAAATTCAAAACTGAAAAAGAAAAAAAAAACATTTTTTCACGTGCAGTACACTTCAAAGTGTACTACACGCAAAACCCACAATTCGGACGAGCGTTCAAATGCTGGAAAGAAAGCAGTAAAGCAGAAATGCGGAAAGGCACCAATAAAACCTATTAGGCGAGCCTCTAGGGTGAAACTTAAGCAACAATAATCAAACGATTGATAAGGACTATTCGTTTCCTTCATAAAGGAAACTAACATTGTTAGAAGTTAAGTCCAAGACTCACTATAAGACCTTTGGTATTCATGTAGTGAATGGAGAGTTGCTAATTGGAGTGGATAGCATTGAATTCCGACTAAATCAAGTGCGTATTGGTACAGCAAAATATAATGAAAACTTGGTTGTTTTTTATTGCTATGGAATAGAATCGAGCTGGTGAAGTTGCTGAAAGTATATATGACAAACTAATACTTAATTTAGTAGACTTGGACAATGCCAAGACGTTAACTGTTAGTTTTCGGTTAACTAAAAAATGATTATTTGATTGTAAACAAAATTATATATTTATTTCATTTCTGTTAAACCGGTAATCCTAGAGATTTCCTGGAAATGTAATTTACCACTCATTTTGTTGTATAGAACCCAAAATTATAAATCCATTTCGAACTTTTAATAGAGCATAGTATGCAATTCATAAAAAATCTGAGTTTTCCTATGGTATAAATACAAATAAGTACCAAGCTTTCATTAATTAAAATTCTCACTGCTCTCTAAAAATAATTGTTAAAATTATTTTTATTGCTACGTTGGCAACGCGTTTTGTATTTGAAGTCACTAGTTATTTAGTTTGTTTACGGTGCGCTATTTTATCAGTTCATTTCAACTGAACATGACATCGGCAAAGAACAAGAAATAGCCTCTTCAAAATCCTTTAAGTGGATTGCTGAAGTCTGAGAACGGCATCTACTTACGATTGTGATTACGTCTCACGAATCAATTTGTACCATTTTAAATATCTGTTTAGTGATGAGACGTGTTGTCACTCGACTAATTCGGAAGAACCAAAATGCATCATAAGGTTATCATTGCGAATGAAACTGTACTTCCCATAATATGAGCCAGGGCGACAGTTTTCTTTTTCCGAAACTCTACCACTTGTAGGCATTCATTTTCAATGAATATATAACATAAATGATTATACGCGACGAGTGCTGAAGTTAATTCCCAAAAGTGAGTTAAAGAAATGTTTTAATGGCTGAATTATTCATTAACATAAGGGTCTTATACTATGACAAACTTACTTTGAAATCAAATTTTGATGTATGACACGAAGAGTGTGATACGAATTTTTTTTTTGGATTGGTCTAAAAACATTTTAATTGAGCCAGATTCCGTTTTATTGATCCAAATGTTTTGATATAATGAAATCCAATACTTTTGACACTTTTGTAATGTTCTTTATAAAACCAATTTTCTAAACGTTAAATTCAGAACTTCTTTTTGTCGACAACTTTTACAATCAAAATAAACTTTTTTGTCCGGAGCTGCTATATCTTTAGTCAAAGTAAATTTTTTTAATTGCAGGATTCCTTTATTATTCAATGCTAATACCAGTCACTGGTGAACAGGTCAAAAAAAATCGTGACCAATCAGAAGTGTTATTCAGTGATAGTTTCTTCTTCTTCATTTAAACAATTTCTTTCATTAAAAACTCCAATAAATGAGGTTTCTATCTTTTTAAGATAATTGATAAATACAATATCTTATGTATACTAATATATATTATGTTCCAACCAGCTTTCTACTGACAGCCAATTATTTTCATATTTTAATATTGGAATCGTATTTAATCCATAGTTGTATAAGAACAGTAATTAAAAACAATTATTAGATATCTTTGTCATTTCTATATTATATAATTTTGATTTAAAATCAATTAGAACTTTATTAAACATTTTAATAGTTTCTAGAGGGACAAGAGCATTTTACTTCATCGGTAGCAATGTAATTATGTTCCATTTAAATATATTATTAAATAATGACAGATTGATTGATAATGTTAGTAATATCAGTTAGTTAATATCATTAGTGATAAATAATTATAAATAATAAATGGCTTGAACAAAACAGGTCAGATCTGTTCTCTGACGTACATAATCTCCATATTTAACTGCACAGCCCTCATTTTATATTCTCATAAGAATTTACTTCCGTTAATCATTGTTTACACAATAGGTTATGCTTGATATAATGTATCCACGGCCGTTTATATTATTAAAAAAAAAAAAAAAACAGAATGCATCGCGAGCTCATCCTAGTCTTCGGCTACTATGAAATAAATATGCTTCAGTTATTTATTAAATTATTTTCTAAACTCATCTAAATATATTTTATTTTCACTTTTCAGTTCCAATTTGAGAGCAGCGACTGATATTTCAATAATATTTTATATTAAATTAAAGATTGTCCATTAAAATAAACAAATCAATTGATTTAAATTGTTAGCGAGTTTATATAAGAGTTTGTTACAGTATTGAATTTAAAAGTGCTAAAAGCTAGCATATTTCAACGTATTTAAAGCACTAAGCAGTGTGTGAACGTTAATATTTTTCTAATGCACTTAAGGTAACCAGACGTCCAGACTAGGTAGTCCTAGTCTGGACGTCTGGTCCAGACGTCCAGATTTTACACAATTTGTCCTGCGTCCCGCAAGGTTTTTCAAAAGTCCCGACTTTTAGAATTAAGTTAAATTTTATATATATGAAAATCATTGTTTTGCGTTCTAAGAGTCCTACGGGCAACGACGACTTACATATTGCTTTTGCAACCCAGTTACATTGTATCTGTCTCATATCAAAAAGTTTCATAGTACTGCAAAGATTATTTGGAATACTGAGCGGTACAATATAATGATATTGATCATTTTTGTTGGAATACATTAAAACCATAACCTCATTGGAACGATGTGCAAAAATCATATGATTATATTTCTCAAAAATTTCCAAATAGTAATATTTCGGAAAATGATCTTTTTAATGAAGTGTCATAAGAAAAAAAATATATTGATAAGGAAAAGCTTATATATTGGGCATCAGAAAAAATCACAGTACAAAACAAATGGTTAGAAATATTTCATCATTTGGAAACAATTATGTTCCATAAAATAATGTATTAAAAATTGTGGAATGCACTTCTTTACCTGGTACTAACACTGCGAATGAACGCGTTTTTTCTACAGTAAGTCAAGTGTGGACAGTAGAAAAATCAAAATTTAGTGTTGAAACTTTGAAAGCCAATTTATGTGTCAAATATAATTTGACAAATTCTTGTGAAGATTTTTACAAAATTTTAAAAAATGACAACAATCTACTGAAACAGATTCACTCAAATAAAAAAATATGTCAAGGAATAAAATACTATAAATTTTTTTATATATATAAATTGTACTTATATTAAAAATAAAAAGATATTATGATATTATTTTTATTTTGCATGAAAATTTCTTAATATTGGACAGTTTAATACACCATTCACGGAAATTAGGAAACTTAGACCAAATGTATTTATACAGCTTAC
>NC_051847.1:239241048-239250693 GCF_002237135.1 Teleopsis dalmanni | reverse complement strand
TATATATCTGTAATATACTTTTTATGTTAAATTATCCTAAGAATTTCTTGAAAAACTCAAATTGTATTATTTTTATACCAGTGATCTCGGTAATTCAGCGAAATCGCCCATTCAGATCTAACCCTTGGTAGCAATTATCGAGATTATAGAGCGACAACCGTATATTGACACTGTTTAGCTGCATACCAATCATAATCACTTTCAATTTTGAACACAGTTCTCTTTTACAATATTTCAAAAAATTAGGTCTTAAAGGTAATCAAAATACTAATTAGTTGTAGAAATTAAGTTTGAATTCAATAGGAACTTTATCCCCCATGCAATTTCTTAAAATAAAATTAAATTAAACAAAAATCAGAATATATATAATAAAAAATGTGCTAGTAACTCATAATGTGATTTCACGAACTGTGATGTTGTAATAGTGGACGAATAAGCAGGTCCAAGAATACGGTTGTTCTTATTATTTCGTCATCTAATCGATCTTAAGCCGTCCTAAAACTTCAAATAATTTCTCTCTGTTAGTATTTTACATTCTTTAAAGCATTTAATTATAGTAATATGTTTTAATATAACATATGAAATAGAAGTACTAACGTTTTGCGCTAATGAAAATCTTGTTAGATCTATGGAGCATGTTCAACAAGAATCCATTAAGGAAATAAATTAGATGTAACCTATTAAATACCGCTATACTACAAAAAAAAATATTACAGAAATATTTTTAGTGCGGTATTAACTTTTGTTCCGTAATAAAATTCAAAGTAAATGAAGAATTGAAAGTCGAAGAAAATAATATTGTGAATATGTTTGATTATTCAAAACGAGAAAAATCTTATTCTTCAAAATAATTAATATGTTTGAAGTCAGAGTCTAGGTATTCACATTAATAGTAGTACAAAAAGCAGGTAGACCTACATAGTTAAGACTTATCGGGATGTATTAGGTTTATGCAAAGTTTATTAGTGAATATGTGTATATATTGACAAAGAAACGAATGAAAAGTGAAAAATAAATTTAAAACACTCTCAAGATTTTCCTAAACAAATACCAAACTTTGATATCTATGAAATTCACATCAAGTTACAAAATGACAATTTTTATATAATACTTTATATATACACATTTACTAAGTCCTGATTTATTTAAAAAAAAAAAATAAGAAGTACAACATAAAACTATAAAAGAATTTACATATTGTAGATTTAGAAATCATTTATGTATCTTAAGCGAATATATTACGATAATTACTCTTAGAAATAAGGAGGAATTTAAGTAATTCAACAGGATAGTCTAAGTGCTTGTCATCTTTTTATATCTTAAGTTTTATTGCAAAGATAGTGATTGTAAAATGGCATAAAATCGGTAATTATGACCAGAGAAAAGATATGTGCTGATATGAGATAATTTATATAGAGTCAACTTATAATCGGTCGATTACAAGTCCTCTTTGATAAATATCAAAGAACTTTAATAAATATCTGTAGTTTCACATTTAGACTTTTGAAGTGTGTCCCTGTTAAACTATATCCCGTTCTTACTCTTCCCAGTACAGAAATAATGCTTCTATTTTCTCTGTACAGATAAATTTTATTGAACTATGAGCAAGCTGAGAGTCGCAGATTTCATAAGGACTCCCAAATTTTGAAGGCTGATTTTGGAACACTTTAAATACAATACCACTGGTTCTTGGAAATTAAAACAGTTTAGTTTTTAGAGAGTTCAAAACGCATATTTGCTCTTTAATTCTTATTATGAAATGAAACTATGAAGTGCCATATGAAAAATTGCATTTTACCTTTGCTGTTTTTTTTTAAATTAAATATGTACACTTACTCTCCTGTTTTATGAACTTGACAAATTTATCAATAATTGACAATTAGTCAATATTTTTATCAAGCAAAATGCATTTTGCTGTTCTGTGCAAATCTTAATAAATTTCAAAGCTCACGTGCGTAGTGATCTTCACCACACTATGGTGAAAAGTGTTTTGTATACAAAAATCGAAAGTAGTGTGTGGACTAATTATTATACGAGTATTCATATCATGTCTTATTACATTTATATTTTTTAATTTCTTATTTGTTATTTAGAGTTTTATTATACGTATAGATTATTCAAAACAGCGTTTTATTTTTATAATACATGAATATTTTATTAAACATACAATAACAAACAATTCATTTTCAAGAACATTTTTTTTCACAGTTTATTAAGAAGAGAGATTTTTATTTAGCACATAATACCCAAACCTTGACAAATAAGAAAGATAGTGAATTTATCAAGTACACAGAATAGGGGAATAAATTCGTTAGCAGGCGTAAACAATGTTTTTTGATTAAAAGAGAATAAACTAGTTCAGAACATCCTCCATAAAAACTTTTTATAAAGTTTTAAGTACAACGTCCTCCAAAAATAATAAATTCTATAAGAAGTTATTATTAATATATAAAGAATATATGCGTATATACGTATGTTACTTTAATATTTTTTTACATTACTTGTTTTCTTCAAATAAAGAAGCAAATATTTTCTTCCATTCATGAATTTTTACAAAAAAAATGATCTGCTTAGAGCAGTAAAAATTAGCAACAACTTGCTTTGCATAGTAAAGCCGCCTTATAAATTCCAAATCAATTCCAAATCAATTCCAAATGCATATTCTGGTCTTACATGCCTCAACAGAATTTTATTAATTTCTATTAAAATCATAATAACAAAATATATGGTATCAAGAAAATGTGGATTGTGTAGATGTTGTGCACCTATTGATGATCCACTTCAACAAAAGCTCCAGAATGTATAAGAGCAAACTGCGACATCTTATAGAATTTATTATTTTTGAGTGTAGAAATACTCACTATTTCACAGAGATCCGCTTTTTCAAAGCATTCAAATAGATGTAATATAATTCCCAATCGAAAATAATATTATTTAACTATTTTTAAATTAGTACTAACTCAAATGACTAAATTATTAGTAAATTACACATAAAAGAGATTACTTAAATACTTAAGTTACTTTTAATTTGAAGCAATAGTTTTGGTCTGCAACGTCATTAGTTGTATGATTGGTTTCACTGTCAATTTTAAGGTAGTCTATAAATGAATGTTTTTACTTTTTCATAATTGAATTTTTACACTTCGTAAAATCGGAAGCAGTATAGTAAATAAAATTATTTTAATTATTATTATTATAAGCACTCTGAATATTATTATTGATTATGTTAAGGTAAATAAGACAATTATTTCTTAATTGTGATATATAAAAATTGAAATAATTTAATAACAGCAGCAGTAATTGATACAAAAAAAATCGGAATGTTGTGAAAAATATTTTTGTTATTTTTTATTTTTGAACAAATTATTTGATTAAATGCGAAAGGAAAAAAATTGAAAAAACAAATCAAAAATCAATTCATATTCCGTTATTGTTTTTTGTTTTCTTTGAAAACATGAAGGACATTGACAGAGCATTTAAAATCGGCAAGCGGCAATTATCATAAGCGAAGTTAACTCTTATGCACTTTATGAAAGTGCAATAAAAATTGGCAACAGAAAGTAAATATCTACGGTACAAGCGGACAAGCGGAATCCCATTTTGCGCTTTTAATGTTATGCCAATTACTTTCCCGACTCAGACCAGTCCCGACCAGACCAGACCAGACCAGACGCATTAAGCATTAAACATGCGCTACACAGCGCAGCGCACTGCAAAGGAATGCATGCGGCCGGGACAGTGTGTGACCAATAAAAATAACAAACAAAAAAAAACAAAACAAAAACAAAACAACAAGCAAAATTCAAATAAGGCAAAACAAAAACATATCAACAACAACAAAAACAACTACAGCGACAGCACTGCATAAGAAAATAATAATAATATGACACAAATTGTAAAAGCCGCTTTCGAATTTTTGGTACTTACGCCCGTGTGTGTCCCCGATATCAACAATTTACAAAATTTGCTAGCAGTGCATTATTGACTGCCTACCATCGCTTCTCCGCTTCTCCGTGTCTCCGTGTCTCCATGCCTTTTTGCTTTGTTTTTATAAGAAAGCACCAATATAAAAATAACAAAACAAAAACTTAATATTATTTTCAGTTACAGTTTATTGCACTTAATGAATGCAGCGGCAGTGGCTTGCACCCGTGGCCATATCAACACCCAAAGTACTTTCATATGCTGATGATAAATTTCAATGACAACAGTTTGCCGCTTATAGAGATGAGCGAGAAGAGGTCAAGCAACCGCTCAGATGATTTACCATGTGCAAAACATACAATATACACATACATACACATTCAAACAAACCAATACAGACAACAGCTTACGTTAAGCACTCACATGCATACACTCACAAAATATACGAAAAAAATACTGAATGTCCTTCACCTAGAATATTTTTTAAATATTTTTTTGTGTTTTTTTGGCACTTTTTGTACATATTATTGCAATTTTGTTAGTGTTGTTGTTATTGTTGTTGCTGCTGCTGATGTTGTAACAGTTATTGCCGAAAATAAAAATAACAAAAATATAACACGTAAAACGCTTATACAATTTAAATAGTAACAACAACACAGCGCGCTGATGTACGTAAATGAACAAAAAATAAAAATCAATTTGTTGTTGGTATTTACAATAAAATTTATTTAAAAAAGCAGAATAAAAAAATGGCTACTCCACGATTGTTTCATCAATATGGTTGACAATGTTAAATTAATAAGCATGTGGAAAGTAAGTCTGGCTGTAAGTCTGTGTGTGTGTGTGCTTGTTTTGTGCAGACATAAGTATGTGTGAAAAAAGCACATTAATGCATTTCGACTTTTGACCCAAAAACGACGAAAATAAAATAAAAATGTAACAAAAAATTAAAAAAGAGTTATAACTGCCAAATAAAAATGCCAAAAAATTAATTGCATTTTATTGGTTTCATTTATTTTTAAAAGAGCCGGGCGAGTAATTGTTCTACTTTTTACTATCATAATTTTTTTCTTTATTTTGTGTTGGGAACCACGTGTACAACAGAAATGCAACAATTGTCAGTAGTATTTAAAGTATGCAAAAAAAAGATTATATTTTAATTCAGGGCTGAGATCGCGTAAACACTGCAAGGTTTACGTTGGTGTATAGGAACCCACGCAGAGAAACTGTGCATTCGCAATAACCCTCACTGCAGAAGTTGTGGAAACCCGCAGGAAAAGATTTCTCTGCGAATATCCGGCTTTAATGTTCAGAAGATATAAGTTCTTATGAAGATACTTCTTTGATAGTTTATCAGATTGTTCATCGGTGAATACGAAAGACCTATTAAATTATCAAAATTTGGATTGAGTCACTACTCTTCTATACCAGAGTTCTAGTGAGGAATATGGTAGCAAGACGACGAAAAATGGATTTAGTCTCTACTCTTCTATACTAGAGTTCTTGTGAGGAATATGGTAGCAAAACGACGAAAAATGGATTTAGTCTCTACTCTTCTATACTAGAGTTCTTTTGAAGAATATGGTAGCAAAACGACGAAAAATCACTAACTGAGGTAAATGGAAGTTATTTAAAGGCCTAATACTGCCTTTAAATAACTTAATGACCAACATTATTTTAACATTATATTAAAAATAAAACATTGTTCGTATGACAACAACTAATATTAATAATGCTGATAGTGATAGAAATGTAAAAGATAAATTAATGAAGAATAAATAAAAATAAATTTATCAATGTCGCCGTGTTTTTATTTTTCTCCGAAAAAATCATAAACGTATGCATTTATTTCTGCGGCCCTTCAACCTCCAACCCACCAATGTTATTTTAGACAAAATCACATAATTTTAAATAAGTGTTTAAGAAAGGGACCATAACAGTTATTGTTTACAAAACAAATCAATTAATAAATAAAAATCCTAAAAACAATAATTAAATTTCCTTTAAAATATATTTTCATAAATAATTATTATTATTTGTCTTTTACTTTTCTAAGCGCAAGTAACTCGTACATCTAATCTCTATTTGAAACCGCAAAAAAAAGTATTATTTTTGCTTAGAAACAAAAAACTAAAAAAAAACTATTATTTATTTGTTATAACTAATTTTATAACGTAATTTGAAAACCAAATGCAAGTTGCAGACCGGGCGTTTTATTTTTAAGTAAAGCAAAATAAAACGCATTGTGTGTTTTTGGTGGAAATTGCGAACCAATCACAAAATTCAGAAGAATATCTTCAATTGAAGAATAACTAGTACTAATATATAATATTACAATGATATTTGAGTTCAAAAATGAATAAGCATCTGTACACAAAATCTGCAGTATATATACACATTCAAATATTACTATACATGTTTGTATAACAAAATTCACCACAGCAGTTAGCATTACCATTGAGCAAGTAGTTGTAACAAAGCACGGAATAAACGTCAAGCAACAATAGACCTGCTAAAAAGTCAACACTTAAAGGGCCCATTAGACAGCAACGTTCGTTGTCAACGCGCGCTTGCCATTACACAAACAATTTTTTAACAATTTTTAAAACACGCCCCAGATAAAACAACAAATATACTAAAAAATCGCTCTCACATGAGAATTTTTTTCTCCTACTTTGTGAAATGCGAAATTTGTTTGTGTAATAGTAACATTTGAAATTTTAAGAAATGTGTTGACGAAAATCAAAAAATTTTGATATTTCTTCAACCACGCTCGTGTTTTTGCATATACAGTCGGATTTGGTCGGCATGCAAAATTTTATTTATTTTGAGGAGTGGAAGCGTAAACATCGTTTAAATGCACGCATGATGTCGTTAGCATGCGATGCTTTGCAAATATGAATGAATTTTATTTTAAATATTTGTATTTTCTACCTAGGTAAAATTTTTTAATTTCCAAAACATTTTATTAAGAAGAATTAAAATATTAATAACCTTGGGCTAAAAAAATATAACCAAACATTAAGTTACAATGAGAATTTTGTTTTAAATATTAATTGCATTGTGCATTTACGGAAAATTTGTTATTAAAATATATCAAAAAGAAAATTAAATTATATAAAATATAATATATATATAAATAAATATATAAATTGAAATCATAAAAATAAATATAAATATATATATTAAAATTATAAATTAAATGTGTAACATCATTTTTCGTAAGGGAATTACGCATAGCAGCCGCTGTTGACACTTCAGCGATTGCTTTACTACTGATGAGTGAACAAATTTTGCATTGTTTGCTGGAGGCGTGTTTAAAAAATTGTTGGTAAATTTAATGTGTAATGGAGAGAGAAGACTTCGTGTGTTTGTCAACGCGCGTTGATGTCTAAAGGCCACTTAAGACTTTCACGGAAGCTCTAGTCCAACACATTTTTTTTGTACAGCACAAATACCACCACAACTTGTGGTGAGTTTGTAATTAAGAATAATTCATAGGCGGCGTCATCTTTTTATGTTAATTCTGCAATTAGTAGAATGAAACTTAGTATATAGGACGACTTGTTAGCTTAACTCTACTTTAGTGCGTGTTTAATTAACTTACGAGGCGTATTCGAAAGTTGTGCGTTTAACATAATAATGTATATACTTGTGTTTTCTGACATGTATATACTTTTCTTAATGACAATATATTTTTTTTCCCTTAGTAAAATGTATAATCAGTGAAGATCTTCAAAGTCAACATCTATAATGTTTATCATCTTCTCAATTGAATTGTTGTCCATTAACAATTTTGGGGTTCATTTAATTCAAAATATAACTCGAAAACCAATAATATATATTACAAAAATCTAACGTATATTATATCATTTCAACTAACTCATAAGAAAATCAAATGAGATTTATTAATTATATTTAATTATAAAATTAAATCATGAAATTTACTTTAAAATACAATTGCATTCAAAAAGTTATTGGTATCCATTTAGTACTGAAAATTCAGATAAATTTCTACTCGTACACAGCCGTTTTATATCTGATAACAAGGAATTTGAATGAGATAGAATATGTATGGAGTAGAATTTTTTTTAGCAGTTACAATTCTGTATGTAAGACATAACAGAGAGCACCTGAACACCCTTGTAACTTCTCGACGTAGTCTGCGCTATATACAAAAGACAGTCTTATTTGGATTGTCGCTCCAACCGTAAAAAAATGGGCGCTTCATGTCGTAGTCATTTGTTGCTGGATCTGCGTATTCGTTTGTCTTTTTCACTCAGAAAATTCTCTCGACGTGTTTCAGTTTGATGGACTAATTTTGCTCACTGCTTAGGAACAGAATTACTGCGTCTTCGAGGTTCCAGATGCCACCACTGGCTCCGGCCTTGAAGCTTTGTTCGTTCAATTGATCAATGATTTCACAAGTATAACATGTATTGTTGTTGCATTGACTTGGCAAAATGAAAATTTGGGGTTTTGCTTTTTTTTGAGTATCAGAACACTCAATATTTCAACTAATATTCTACAACATTCATTCAACAACGCATGTCATCTTTTTTCGAACAGTTTTAGTTTACACGTTGTTTTGATTTTAACTTGGTCGCTGAAATATAGTGGTGTACACACCTTTTATTAATAATCATGAATTATTAATATTATTTTAATAGAGATCTTGAATTCTTCATATAATTGTGTATTTTGTGCAAAGCAGAGAGGTATCTCATACCGAAGTTTTCATACAATAACTTCCAAAAGTCGTAAAACGAGGCACCTTAAACATCAGCTAGTACTCTTTGCCCTTTATTAGACACCCAATACAACTTTAACTTCCTTTCTTAAGTTTCCGTCAGTGCGAACAATTTTTTATATAATGTTAAAACGACTTAAAAAATTTATTAATTTTATACAAATTATTAAAAATATTTCTGGCAGCAGAAAAACAATTGACATATTAAGTATTTATTCCTAAATATTGTACATACAGGTAATAAAACAAAAATTCTCCTCTGCTTAATACTCAAGCCAAAGAGTATCCGAAAACTATATGCATGGTTTATCCAGTTAATACAACATCCAATACATTGGAGAATCATGTTTTCCTATGTATGATGTAAATACGATGAACCATATATTCTAGACCATTTTCAAGAACCATAGATATTATTAATTACGTATATATCTCAAAATAATGTTTGCGTCAGCTAAATCTATATCTTATAGATGTTTCGAAGACATCATTGAATGTCTTAATTCTTTTGAAAAGATAAAATACATTCTTATGACAATCATTTCTTAACTTAAAATATGTGAAAAAACCAACTTCAATCTGTCTTTTTATCTGGATACAAGGACAACTGGTTGATTACGTTAATATCTTTTCTCGGTATTCCATTTGAGAATCTGTTCCAATTATATCAAAAACACTTCGAAAATTCTCTATGTCATTTCATATATATTATTACAAAGCACTGAATAATTCATTATATATTTTTTCGAAGTTTATTCTGGTTTTCTATTAAAATCTGGTCAAAGGCTGAAAAAACGAAACGGATAATAATTATTCTCAAAATTTTACCAGACATATGAAGTGAATTTCTTTTTTTCAAAGATGTGAACAAAAAGACTTTTTTTATTAATTTGGGATAGTTTACTTAACTAAATTATAAAGTATATTAAATTCTTTAAAGGAGTAACCAAACCATCTCTTTGTTTATGATT
>NC_051847.1:239231849-239240948 GCF_002237135.1 Teleopsis dalmanni | reverse complement strand
TTACTAACTAAATCAGATGCCAACCGGACATAGATACTTTTACAGGTACCTGTACGGTACAGATATAGAAAAGGTAAATCAATATATATGTATTTATGGCTCCAATATATTTAAAAAGAAACCCCGAGAATTGGGAAATTACAAATTCAAGTCTTCAAGGTGAAGAAATTGGAATTAGGAAGAAGGAGTAGCAGAAAGACTGCTAATTTGGGAAGCCACCTAAAAATGGTGGTCTAAAAGCAGATCAAAAATTAAAACCGCATGGCTTAAAATGTTGGTAAAAAAGAAACGCTTTTTGAAGAGGTGCGAAAGTGATTATTGAGTGGGGAGAGGGGGGAGGGGCGGAGAAAATGTCAAAAGGGTGAATTCCTTATGCTCCACGAGCAGTTAATGGAAATACTCACTCGCTCACTCGATGTAATGAGTATATTTAAAACATAAAGTCTGTTTTTCGATCACTTTCAACCTAAAAAAATATTCATTATATCTCTAAAATCAATAAGTATGGTATAATTTTCCAAACTTATGGAGAATTGTTTTCCAGTGACTTTCGAAAATCACTGTTTGGTATTAAACACAAGGAACGATCAACAAAATCTTAGTGATCATTATGATAAGATCACAGATAGAAAAAATTGTAAAATGTATATTCTTTATGAAAACAAAATTTCTCATTTTATTTATTCAATTCATAATTCATTTGAAAATTAATAGTGATAGACTAATATATTGAATAGCCACTAATAATATATTTCATACTATTTTTAGTTTATCGCAAATATTTAATTTTTCCAACATTGGTAAGTGCACAAGTTTTGAAACCCCAGGAACAATGCAAATTACAATGACCATTATTCGTTGTACGAGCTTATGTGGACATGTTATTAAGAACACTCATGTAAATAGAATCATACACATTATGTTAACATACTTACATACCGATGTTAAAGGACATAAAACAAAACAAATGAAAAGATACTCGTACATTCATGCACAAAAACCTATTCGAACATTAAGATAGAAGGCAAGACAGGACAATTGCTTGCAGTATGAAGTCATTTGAATTTGAATTCAGAATTTTCTAATAACACATGAGATGAACACATAGTGCAGACAGACATAGATGAATAAAGTATCGGACACACGATTCTACATGAATACAAATACATGTTAGGATATACATATATACACAGAAAACATTTCAGCACACGAAACTACAAAAAGGCGAGACATTTTGCTCGTAATATCTTTGCATGCTCAAGTGCAATCGTAGAAAATAGCAGTTGAATAGCATAGAAATGGTCGTTTGCAGCACTACATACACGTACCAACAAACAAATGCACGAACATAAACTTTGCTTGGAACTAAGACTCAACCTCCAACCCAGGTTCTGGCATGATGGTAACTTGACAAATAAAATAATAATGGCACAACTGAACTGAAAACTGAAAATGAAAATTTTGAATGCAATTGTGTTGGTGTTTAGTACCAGCACGGCTTGTTTATCTTACATACACGCCAGTATGTAACCTCGTGTGATTGTGGAAAGTATCTGCATCTGTAGCTGATGTGCTCCTGTGTAGTTGGTATGAGTTTTTAAATGTTCAATATTATATTTAAAAGTTTTATTTGCATGTGGCAAGGAAAGCTGCAGAAGTATTCATCGTCATTGGTGGCATGGCACGGCGTATAAAGAAAATGATATGCATTCAAAAAGCTGGAACCTATGCACACAGCACAATGCTTGTCGTGTTTGTTCCTTTTTATTTTTATATAAGTTTCAACATACCCATGTATGAAAGTAGCAAAATCTTTTTTAACAAGTCACATATGACATGTTTTTCTCATAAAAGAAAAGCAAAATTGTTACATTAGCAGTGCAGTTTTTGTCACTTTAAAAAGGACTCTTTGTCCTCTGCACATACTCTAAACTTTTCTATTTGCTTTGTTTTGATGTATGCAAATGAAATGTTTTAATTTTATATAAGGAAACCAACTATGTTCCAACAAATTTTAATTCTTTTGCATTTAATATATATTGACTTCTTGCTATTTATACTCACTTGCCCTCTACAATTCAGGACGAGAGATAATATTGAACATTCAATTTGGCCTACACTTCATTTCCATCACCTAAAGATTGTAAAGTGTCTTCCAGTTTGTATTTGCATATATTTTTAATTAAATCTGATAAGTTTGATTTTTATTTTAGCTTAGAGATTTGAGATTCATCAAATATTTATTTGTGATGAAAGTTAGCAGTACACAAATAATCAAAATTAACTTACATATGTTATTCATATAAATAGATTTAAGGATTTTATTCAGATTTTCAAATAAAGCTTTATAAATTATGTCATATTGGATATTTTGGCATATATAAAAACAAACATATTAAAGAATAAATATCAATTTTTTGAAGAGCAAATCAGCTGATTAATTAATTAAAAACGTTCTCCAGCGTCACCAATTATTGTAGATATTGTAATGGAGGAACTACTTCACCAATGCATGGAAGAAATGGCAATAAAACCAAGTCTTTTAACTAAATATGTAGACGACCTTTTTGGTATGGTAAGAACAGATACCATCAATGATACTTTAAAAATTTTCAATGACTTTCACAAAAGTATCAAATTCACCATAGAAGAAAAGCTGAACATTCCCCATATTTGGACATCCATTTAATTCGATACAATAATCGTATAATGACAAAATGGTATCAAAAACCAATAGCCTCTGGACAAATTATAAACTTCAATTCAAAACACCCCCACCATGTAATAAGGAACACTGCCAAAAATATGGCTATAAGAGCATTAGAGTTAAGTGCCACAATTTTTCACGAGGAGGTAAGAAACAACATCAAAAGGGTTTTAAAAAAAATTATTTCCCTGACCCAGTAATTCATAAAATCTTGAAAAGAAAAAGAAATCAAAAAGTAAACCAGAAAACCTACATTTAAAAAAGTATGGTATATGTCCCAAAAATTCTCCAATCAAATTACAACATCCACAATATATGTGGATGATAGATTGGATAAAGACAATGTGGTTTATCAAATTAAATGTAAAGGTGACGGATCCAACATATGCAACCAAGTATATGTTGGTACAACAAAAAACAAGTTAAAGACGCGTATAGCCAGACATAAACACAGTGTAAAATATAAAAATTATATTGAGTCAAAAATGGCACTGGCATCACACTGTATTACATCAAAGCATGAGCCAGACCTTGATAATATTAAGGTGTTACGCCAAGAAAATAATTAACAAAAACGATTTTTCTTAGAGATGTTATTCATCCTCCAAACAAGACAACACTGTGCTCAGGTGTATAAAAACACCTTCGACAAATCCAGAAGTCATCATCTTCAAATATTTTCTTATATATATTATTTACATATCTGTTGTCATGATATTGTATAACTATTTTCTATATATATATATATATTATTCATGTTTTCAAGGTTAATGTATTTGTTTCTTTGTATTTAAATTGTATAGTACCCTGATGTGACTATAGATTATAGTCGAAATATTGGTAAAAATGAAATCTTTAAAATCAAATTACCACTTTTTAAAAGATTATTGTTTAACTGTTGACCAATAAGCACGTATATAAAAAAAAATAACAAAATTATTTTAAAAAAAAATTTTTTTTTGATAAATTATACGTGGCATATACGTAGCCACCTAGGGCCCATACCCATTCCCGGAATGTATTTAAATATGGCTCATCAGTCACCATTTTATAATCTATAACTACAGGCTGTCCCTACAACGACTTTAAAAATGACTTTAAAATAAAAATGAAATTTATAGGAAAATGAAATAGAGGTTAGACAGAACAAAAATGTCTTTTACTCAACTGCGACTAGATATGAGCAGTAGTATTTTTAGTATTATCCAGAAAACAAAACAGAAAAAAAAAGCAATAGATAAACCAAAACTCTAAAAATATTGTTCAAAGTAGCTAAATAAAAAGTCTGATCATAAATTGTTCATTTTGCTATAAAACAATTAATATTATTAATAGATCAATATTAATCGCACAGAAGAAAGTTGATATTTATAGCGCCAGAATGAGTCAACTCAGCTTATTATATTCATTGACGGTTTTTGATTAAAAATCTTTTTTTTACTATCGATTACCACTCATATTTGCCTGATATGTTATCGTATGACTTTTATATTTTCAAAGAAAAGGCAACTGTTTAAGACCTATTAATATCGACATGAGTTTTGACACTTCAATCCTAGGAACAATCACGTAAATTTTCGTACTAAAGAAATTTTAGGTGGGCTGTAAAATAATGTATATAATAATAAATTTATATAATAAATTATTATATAATAAAATAAAATATATAGAATAAACATATTATATTATTATATTAGATGTGTATTTTATATATGTATAGTATATTTATATAGATTATAATAAATACACCTAGTCCATAAAATCAACATAACCTCACATTGAGAATATGTTGTATTACTGAAATTAAACACATTCTCTTATAATAGACTTAAGTACCGTTATTAATAGTTAATAAATAGGCCGAAGAATATTAGTGAAAAAACTTAGGAAAAAGAGTTTATGAAAAATATATATAAGTAAATTTGTAGTGACTGAAATAATTGAAAAGGAAGTGCAGATATTAATAAAAAAATTAGTAATAACTTGAAAATATGTACATCTGTAAGTGTTGAAAAATATTTTAGTTTAAATATTCATAATTTTAAAATTTTTTTAAAAATTTTTTAAACTAATTTAAATATTTTTTATTTTATTTCGTTTAATTTATACATATCTATATATATTTTAGTATACAGTAGAAAACATTTATTTACAATGTGTTTGTAGATCACTGAATTAATTTCAATAAGATTTAGAAGTAGATTGAGCTGTGACGAGACGGGAGAATAATCTATAACCTAATATTCAATGAATATTATTGATTATTATCATATTAGAGTCTTTCAAGTGAACGTATTTCAGATTACTCACTATTAATTAATTTTTAGTTTATTGCTTCTGTTCCAGTAGTCTGAATATACTGTTCAATCAAATTACTCCACTTCTCATACAGGACTTCTCAGAAACAACTACAACTAATAAGAGATTGAAATGAATACCAAGGATAGCACTTCAAGTATTCTAACTTTTCAATAGTGAACCAACTGTACGTTCGAAGTAGGGTTGTTCATATGTCAGAGATACATTATATATGTCTCTTCTCCAATTAAGAAAAATGCACCAAAAAAATTACAAATATTAACTTTTTTGATGGCAGATTTACTTAGTAGAAAACAATTTTCTGTCCCATAAGTTTTATTTCTCTATTATATTAAGTGCTCGAATATGAAGTATTTTCATATTTATGTAAATAACATATTTATATGGTATATAAATATATATGTATATGTTCTAAATTAATTCAAAGTAATTGGAAGCTTGAAAATTAAACAAAATTGTTATTTACTCATAAAAATGTAAATATGAACTCATATTTTATAACTTCAAAATGATTTGCTTGTGTAAAGATTGTTTTGTAAAAAGGATCAAAAAGATGTGATAAAAAAATTTTAATTTGTACAAGAAATAAATTGCTTGTAAAATAAAAGCGACTAAATTAACTTTTGTTTGCTGTTCACATTAAAAAGGACGCCAGCGTAATTATGCTATGTTGTCTTATTTTAATAATTTCCACATAAATACACACATCCACCCACCAGGGTAAAGGTACATACGTAGTGGGAGGCAGCTATCCTTGACGAAAATACAGATTCGCTTTCGTATCCGCCGCCTAATGAATATGCAAATGGCAGCGTTAGCTGCTCCCTCTTGAGTGTGGGCAGTATGTTGCTTCATTTCTTAACATAAAAGTCCTTTTTCATTTAAATGGACGCCAAAAATATCCTCGTACATCAAAATGCTGCGTATGGCATAAGATGCTTGTGCTGTTGATAAGCACAAATGCGCCATGCCAACTTTTTGTTAGAATTTTAATGGGCAGAGTTGGCTGTTAAAGTAGCTCATCATTAAAATAAATTTGCCAAAGGACATGCTCTTAAAATAACGTCGCACCATTGCCAAATTCTTAATTTTTAAAAGCAATTCCACACTTTATGCTACCAAAAATATATGTGTGTCATAAAAAACGGACAAATAAAAAACAAATAAAAAAGCAAAGTATGTATGACTGGACCACCATTGAAGTCAGGCCACCATTGAAGTCCTACACAAAATTAGGGACTCAAAGCGGAAATCCTTGAGATTGCATGCATGAGTACACAGAATGCTGAGCTATTGAGCGTGTGTGTGCTTTGCGATGGCTTACATACTCAGGAGGACTTGTGTCATATATGTTTGTGGGTGTGTTGACCTACGTACATCGGGAAGGTAAATATGAAAATAAATAATCCTTTACGTTCGCCAAAGTTTTGATGAATGCTGGTGCGGTGGAAAAGATAGGGAAATACGTACTTATTTCGAATATCTAAGCGGAGCTGCAGTTTAGGTTACTTGAAAGGGTTAACATTTTGAAAGAGGGATTTAATATTTTTAGGTGCTTTTATTTATTCAAATTTATATTTTCATGTATATATACAAAAATGGAAAGAGCGATTTCGCAGGAAATAACTAGGGTCGAAAAAATGTACTCATACTCTTCATACAACATAGTTGAATAATTTCGAAGGGATTAATGAAGATGATAAGTAGAAAGCAACTGTACACTGATAGAAAAATGGGTTGTTGATTCAAATATTTTTCGTTAAAGATTTAATTTAAATGAAAATGCAATAGAGATCACAACGTATGTGTACTAAGATGTTGCGATATTACAAATGATGAAGCACTATAAGCTCTAGAGAAGTTAAAATAGTTTTATTATTGTTGGTTTTACGATGATTTTTCTATTAGATAATTAACAAAACATTACTTCAATGTTTTTTTTGCAGTATCTTTGTGTCAGTTGGTTAACCTTTCAATTTTGCAGGGCAAGAGTTCAACCATTGACTTGAACTTGAAGTCTAAAAAATTTATTTACAAATAATTAAATATAAGAAATATTTCCAAAACAATTAAGGATTGGTATTTGGCAATATTTGAAACAGCTGTTATGGTCAGCGAAAAGTTCAATTCATTAAAAATAATAAGATAATTTTTGTTGTTGCAATTTACTACTGTTTGAAGAAAAACCTTTGTGTTGAGGCTAATATAAAAAGTTTATATTCAGATTTTAGCTTCTTAGGATGTTAAGAAGTAATTCAGTTAGTTAATTAACAAAAAAATTAGTTCAATATTTCGATATATATTATTATTTAATACTAATTTATGTAGCCGCATCATGTATTCAATCCAAACAAACCAGGCATACCACTATTGTGACGACATAGTGAGAATGCGTTACTCTTCGTTCAAAAAAAAAAAATTACGCATTCAATGGAAACTGATATCAAATTTTTTTTAAGCTCTTATTACCTACATAAATTAAAATATATAGATTATATATATAGATATATAGATTCTAAGATCTAAATGTTACTTCGGTATTCTACTACTAATTTTTCGAAACAAGATAAGTGCATTTGAATAACCAATAAAACAACTTTTTATTATGATCCATCTTTAGCCTTAAACCATGCTTTAGTTTGGCGTGTCTTTTGTATGGATGCCAAATTTGTTTCCCTGAAGCAATTTTTTGGGATGTCTTTGAACAGGTAGTAATGGATGGTAAACAAATCCTTCGAGTACGGTAGGTGCGAAAGCAATTTGAAGTGTAACTCATACAATTTAGTTATGGTAGTGACATGGCGCATTGTCTTAGTGAAAGAGGACTTTTTTTCATATATGGTCGTTCTCGAGCGATTTCCTCCTTCAAACGCACAGCTGGGCCATACCAGCTATCGATTTTAGGTATTTGGCCATTTTCATGGCAATCAATGAAAAATGTCAGCTATCCTGCAAATTCACTCTATTGCTTGCCTTTTTGGACTTTTTTGGCATCATCGATGTTTGTATGGTCGCATTTAAATCAAAATATGGACTTACCTTGAATCCATTGTTCTAAATATATAAAAAATTAGTGTCACTAAAAGTACTGTGATCATGTGAGTAACTGTTCAAAGGTCATGAACGATGATAGGTGGTATTTAAAAGTATTATTTCCAAAATTTATATGAATTTTTCGTTAGTGGTGCTGCCATTGTGACATTGTACAGAATAACCAGTCAATGTATTAGATTCATTTATTGAATTTATAAAAATTTTTAAATAAAATTAAACTAAATAAATGATATAGTATTTTTAATTAATTTTTATAATTCTTTGTAATTAATTTTTTAATATTTCTTATAGTTATAGTTTTATAATCATAATAAAATATGTTTATATTTATTATTATATTTATTTATTATTTATTATTATATTTATTTATTATTATTAAAATTGTATATTATTTCAAATATTTATTATATATTATTATGTAGATTATTTCAAATTGATATATACTAATAATAGTTTTTCTTTAAATTTTTCTTTCAGCATCCCTACGACATACGAATGAACTTAAACTAAATGGAAGCCATGGACTGGGAAATAATTTTACTCTTTAAAGCTCATATTTAGACGCACTAACTTCACATATCAGCTTTATTTTTATTTAGTATTTAAGATGCAATTTAAAAGCTTGACTTGTAATTTATATTCATTTTTATTTTATGTAGAAATGCTTTTTTATTTAATTTGTAATTTAGAAATAAGTAATGCATAGAATCGCTTAATACTATTAAAATGCTTAAATATTAAAATAAATAAAAAACTGCTTGCTTTTATTTAAAAAAATTGTTTTGCTTTTACTAATAAATAAAAACGTCATCAATTTGACTTAACTCGAACGATATATTAATATTAAAGAAATGAAGAAGAAAGATAATATTCATATATAATGAATCAGTGAATCTATAATTAATGATTCGATTATATTGAACTATACCGAATAAATGGAAATACATATACTAATTCGAGAATAAAATAAATGTAAGTAAAGTTATATCCCACAATAAAAAAGTTGTTATACTAGAAAA
>NC_051847.1:239206969-239231749 GCF_002237135.1 Teleopsis dalmanni | reverse complement strand
AGTTCATCAATTTATATTTTTTTTTACAAATGGTATTAAATGTCTATAATATCTAAATATAGTATTAATATAATTAAGCGCAGAGTAAGACTTCTGCCAGATTTAATACACATAAATTGATGAATCATCAAAAGTTTCTTCCAGTGCTTGTAAGGGTTTTATTAAAAATACAAAATTATACAAAATTATTTCTGTCGATAAAACGTGGTGATTTTAGTGCTATCCAATCCAAAAAGTATCCAAACCGATTCTACCAATCAGGCTATCACCTTTGCAAAAAAATAACACAAAAATTTCAGAGATTTAAAATTATTATTAAATAATTATTTTGTTTTTATTTGACAAATAAAAAATTTTAATTAATAATTCGCAGCTCAAAAGAACTGCCGAAATTGTCTGAAACTCATCCTTTAGTTAATATCTATGATTTTCTTCACCAGGTTTGTTGTAAAAACCTATGCTTCTGGTATCCTTAAACAAAATTTGAAATCAAACAAAGGTACTTATGTGAAATAATTTATTTCCTATTGTATGTATGTGTGTATGTGTGAATATATGTATATAGAAATATATATTTGAGTTTATATACATGCTTATAATTCTATTTTTTTTTCTAAACTAAGTAAATTCTAAAATGGTTTTACCAAAAAGAGCTTTTGATAACGTGCTTTAGAAAAGCTCTTCTTTGTTATTTAGAAAGTTCTAAGGGTGGATTTTGCTTCAGTTTTTAGACAACAGATGTCGTCTGAAAATTTTTTCATTTCAACCCTTAAATTATTTATTCAGTAAAACAGTTTTTTTAATGAAATACTCACACCTGTTAATTAATATAAAAAAAATTTCGATCAATTAAAAAGTACTAAATCAACTTTAATTATATTAAGTAAAAAATTTAATGTAGAAACAAATGAAATTGATGGATAGTTTAATTTGGGAGTGTAACGAATGAATTAACATATTTTTATATTTGTGAATTAGATTATCAAATACTATTCAGAGTAACAATAATAATAAGACTTTTTATTAATAATACTCAAGAGTTTAGAACTCTTCAAGCAAATAACAAAAAAAAATTTTCTACAATAGACTGTATTTTATGTTTGTAGTTATATTTATTTTTCATAAAATCTAAATTACAGCGATATGATAATGTATAACACAAAAATTTTTTCTGAATAATATGTACTATCTCCCTTTAGAAAAAAAAGACACAAAACATTGTAGAAAAACATTGTATTGTAAACTTGATTCACTTTACTGAAGCTCTATCCTCTGAAGAAGTAAAATATAATCGAACAAATCGCTGCGGATATAGAAGCCTTATAAAGAAAATTATTTCAGAAAATTTATATCAAAATATTTTGATGGTTTATTTAAAGAGCTGAGCTGAAAGATACTGAGTTTAAATCTATTGCTATTCTTTTCCCTAAGCGTGATTTTAGCAATTATTTGACTTTAATATTTGTTAACACATAGATAATATAATGCTCACGTGAACTTTTAGCAAATTATAAAATATAACCGTCGTATTTGATTCTTGTTCTAAATCATTACAATGCTAAATAACAACCTAGGACCTGGTTTTTGATCACATTAAATAAGCAATATAATTTACAGATATATGTTAATTATATTATATAAAAAATTATTTTTTGGACAATAATCTGTAAAATAGGTAGTTCAAAAAATGAATAAGATTGCCTTGAATGTAGACCAATTTTTTATATTGGCAGCGTATGTTAAAGAATTTGCAAATTGTAGACATTTTCTTCCATTTCTAAAATAATTTTTTAAAAAAATTAAAATCTAATATCCACATCCGCTATATTATATCCGCTCAATACAATATCTAATTTCGCGTTTTAATAACACTTTAATTTTCTTATTTAGTTTGAGTCCATGGAACATTGCATCATTCAATATTTCTTTTAGGTTTTCATTCCATTTATCGGATATCAGATTATTATTATTATATTAATAATTATAAAATAAATAATAAATATAAAATATTTTGCTAATGTCAGTATCTGTCCTATGTTACTTTATGTTAGTTCTTTTTTATTTGCGGATAGTATTTTGAATATACTAAATGAATATATGTGCAATAGGATTGTATGAGAGTGGGGTCTCGAACTTATTTAAACATAATATTTAAACTTTTTGTGTGCATAAATAAATATTTTAAGTCAATTGTATTTGCTAAACTTAAAAACTTTTACTGTATATTTTTTCTAGGCAGTTCTTGTAGTAAATTGTGACAATAAATGCTAACAGACACTATATGCGTTGTGAGATCATCTCTATCTTATTCATTATATAATATAATACTAAATATAACCAACGTTCAAATTGATATGCGAACAATGATCTATAAGATCGGGCGTTATTTATTGAGTTAGTATAATTATGCAAACTCTCATTCCGAAACAACGTTATTATAAACTATATTTAAATTGAAGTGGCGCTAAGTTGGAATAGATGGCGATTGGAATAGATGTCGCACGTTACTATAACTAGAACAATCTGAAATCGACAACAATTCTCACAACCTGAGATAGCGTCATTCAAAAATTGTACTAAAAATTTCTTAATTGTACTAAAATCACATAAGTTCATATCTACTTATTAAAAAAATTAAAACATTTTTCCACGGATGCAAATAAGCTTATAAAAAAAAATTTTCCGGTTTACAAAAATCGGAGGAGATGAAGTCAGTTTTTTCTATATGTGTCTTGTTTGTGGAATAATATCTGTTCTAAAATTTATCTATTCTTTATCTATTCTGGGAGAATAATTTCTGTTACAACCTGTGGCGAATTTATAAAACACTCATTAGAGTGTGCCCAAATCATTTCTCTAAATATTATGTACTATATAATACAAACGGTAGTCTTACTGAATCATAAAATTGTCTATGGAAAAGAAAACATAAGTAACTTCTCTAAAATAAGTCTATATGTTAAGAAACGAAGAAATTATATACATTTAATTATTATGTATAGGAAAAATTGTTTAATAGTGAAGCTATTATAGAACCAAATTACTATAAAAGGGATGAATTAAATGATGAATAAATCAGTTTGATTTTTTGTGACATTACCTAAAAGCGAATGTGTGTAAATTCCATATATATATGCATATATATCTAACATATCTATGAATTAGGTAAAAGTTGAATTTGAATTGAACTGTTAAACAGCATATTAAATGTAAAGCTGACTAATTTAGATAAAATTTAAAAAATTGGAAGGCAATGGCAACTCTGTAAAGTACTAACAATAGAATATATATTCTAGATATATATATATTCTAGAATATAAATATATATTCTAAGTATTCTAGAATATATATGTATTTTGTTGTTGTTGTTACTTTGTTTCACCAAGTGTGATCAAGTTTGTTACACAAGATCATGAATCCCAATTATATTTTATTAAGCGAAAATTTAAATAGAATTTATCTTTTATACCATATGACGACATAATCATATAGTACCGCTGTAAATATCTGATCGCCAAGTAATGTGTTCTACAAAATCAACGAGTAAAGTAGGCACTTTGCTATGTAGAGGAATTCAAATAAAATTTGGAGTTTAATTAAACGACTCCTTTAAAACGACTCCTTTAAAACGACTCCTTTAAAACAAAATGACCTATGGCGTCTTTTTCAATATTTACTGACTAACAAGATGATATATTAATGACAAAATAAAAAAATCATCCAAAAACTCAATATCCCAAATAAGGGTCTCAATTAATGGCTACAGTGTCTACTCCATTGCATTGCTTATAACTTGATACTTATTATGTCCTAGTACTTAATTGAATGTAAAAGTTATTAAAAAAGAATTTGATTTGTTTTAGAAAATTTTTTGTAATATTTGTAGAACATTTAGGTATTGTCAAGTTATCTTTTATAAGTGTTTTTTTTTTTCAAAAGAATTTTTCTTCTATCACTCACTCTTTTCCTGTAACCTTACTCTGAAGGAAGTGTTTTTTAGAAAACACAAAGAAAAATTAAAATTTTATCAATAAAGTTTTGATACGCTTACCCAATAACCTATAACCTAAGAAGCTAACCTATTGTTCAAAAATTGTACAAAGTTCTAAGCTGGCACTTGGAGTCCAAAAAAGTTGTATGTCGACTAATGAACCAAGGGAATTATTTCTAAATACCATTGATAATGCGTATTTCGCGAAACTTAACATAATTACTGTTCCAACATTCCAATTTCAAATAGATTTTTTTTTTAGTTATATTTGATTCTAAATAAGTTTTATTTAAAATAAGTAAATACTTAAAATAGTACTAAAATAGTACAAGAGAAAAGAAAATTTGTTGTATAAAAAATGTTTTCAAGATAATTTGTCATCACACATAATGTTTCACCGACTTGAAACTGCAACACCCTTTATATCTTCAGGGTTTTGATTTTCTAGTATATTATTGTGGGATATAACTTTACTTACATTTATTTTATATTCCAGTTAGTATATGTATTTCCATTTATTCAGTATAGTTCAATATAATCGAATCATTAATTATAGATTCACTGATTCATTATATATTAATATTATCTTTCTTCTTCATTTCTTTAATATTAATATATCGGTCGAGTAAAGTCAAATTGATGACGTTTTTATTTATTAGTAAAAGCAAAACAATTGTTTTAAATAAAAGCAAGCAGTTTTTTATTTATTTTAATATTTAAGCATTTTAATAGTGCATTACTATGCATTACTTATTTCTAAATTAAAAATTAAATAAAAAAGCATATCTACATAAAATAAAAATTACAAGTCAAGCTTTTAAATTGCATCTTAAATACTAAATAAAAATAAAGCTGATATGTGAAGTTAGTGCGTCTAAATATGAGCTTTAAAGGGTAAAATTATTTCCCAGTCCATAGCTTCCATTTAATTTAAGTTCATTCGTATGTCGTAGGGATGCTGAAAGAAAAATTTAAAGAAAAACTATTATTAGTATATATCAATTTAAAATAATCTATATAATAATATATAATAAATATTTGAAATAATATACAATTTTAATAATAATAAATAAATATAATAATAATAATATAATAATAAATATAAACATATTTTATTATGATTATAAAAAATAACTATAAGAAATATTAAAAAATTAATTACAAAGAATTATAAAAATTAATTAAAAATACTGTATCATTTATTTAGTTTAATTTTATTTAAAAAATTTTATAAATTCAATAAATGAATCTAACACATTCACTGGTTATTCTGTACAATATCACAATGGCAGCACCACTAATGAAAAATTCATATAAATTTTGGAAATAATACTTTTAAAATCCACCTATCATCGTACATGACCTTTGAACAGTTACTCACATGATCACAGTACTTTTAGTGACACTTATTTTTTATATATTTAGAACAATGGATTCAAGGCAAATCCATATTTTGATTTAAATGCGACCATACAAACATCGATGATGCCAAAAAAAGTCCAAAAAGGCAAGCCATAGAGTAAATTTGTAGGATAGCTGACATTTTTCATTGATTGCCATGAAAAAGGCCAAATAGTTAAAATCGATGGCTGGTATGGCCTAACTGGTGCGTGTGAAAGAGGAAATCGCACAAGAACGTCCACATATGAAAAAAGACCTCTTTCACTAAGACAATGCGCCATGTCACAAGTCCTTGACTACCATAACTAAATTGTATGAGTACACTTCAAATTGCTTTCGCACCTACCGTACTCGAAGAATTTGTTTACCATCCATTACTATCTGTTCAAAGACATCCCAAAAAATTGCTTCAGGGAAGCAAATTTGGCTCCCATACAAAAGACAACGCCGAACTAAAGCATATTTTAAGGCTAAAGATGGATCATAATAAAAGAGAGGAATTGAAATGTTGGAAAGGCGCTACAATGATTGTATGACTCTTGAAGAAAAGTACATTGATGAATAAAGTTGAATTTTTATAAAAAGTTGTTTTATTGATTATTCAAATGCACTTATCGTCGAAAAATTAATAATGGAATAACGAAGTAACATTTTGATCGTAGAATAAAGTGTAATCTATATGTTTTGATTTATATAAGTAATAAGGGCTTAAAAAAAATTTGATATCAGTTTCCATGCGTAATTTTTTTTTTTGAACGAATGTAACGCATTCTCACTATGTCGTCACAATAGTGGTATGCCTGGTTTGTTTGGATTGAATGCGTGATGCGGCTACATAAATTAGTATTAAATAATAACATTTATCGAAACATTAAACTAATTTTTTTGTTCATTAAGTAACTGAATTACTTCTTAACGTGCTAAGAAGCTAAAATCTGAATATAAACTTTTTATATTAGCCTCAACACAAAGGTTTTTTCTTCAAACAGTAGTAAATTGCAACAACAAAAATTATCTTATTATTTTTAATTAATTGAACTTTTCGCTGACCATAACAGCTGTTTCGAATATTGCCAAATACCAATCCTTAATTGTTTTGGAAATATTTCTTATATTTAATTATTTGTAAATAAATTTTTGAGACTTCAAGTTCAAGTCAATGGTTGAACTCGTGCCCTGCAAAATTGAAAGGTCAGAGTCAGCGTTGATTAACCAACTGACACAAAGATACTGCAAAAAAAACATTGAACTAATGTTTTGTTAATTAACTAATAGAAAAATCATCGTAAAACCAACAATAATAAAACTATTTTAACTACTCTAGAGCTTATAGTGGTTCATCATTTGTAATATCGCAACATCTTAGTACACATACATTGTGATCTCTATTGCATTTTCATTTAAATTAGATCTTTAACGAAAAATATTTGAATCACCAACCCATTTTTCTATCAGTGTACAGTTGTTTTCTACTTATCATCTTCATTAATCCCTTCGAAATTATTCAACTATGTTGTATGAAGAGTATGAGTACATGATTTCGACCCTAGTAATTTCCTGCGAAATCGCTCTTTCCATTTTTGTATATATACATGAAAATATAAATTTGAATAAATAAAAGCACCTAAAAATATTAAATCCCTCTTTCAAAATGTTAACCCTTTCAAGTAACCTAAACTGTAGCTACGCTTAGATATTCGAAATAAGTACGTATTTCCCTATCTTTTCCACCACACCAGCATTCATCAAAACTTTGGCGAACGTAAAGGATTTATTTATTTTCATATTTACCTTCCCGATGTACGTAGGTCAACACACCCACAAACATATATGACACAAGTCCTCCTGAGTATGTAAGCCATCGCAAAGCACACACACGCTCAATAGCTCAGCATTCTGTGTACTCATGCATGCAATCTCAAGGATTTCCGCTTTGAGTCCCTAATTTTGTGTAGGACTTCAATGGTGGCCTGACTTCAATGGTGGTCCAGTCATACATACTTTGCTTTTTTATTTGTTTTTTATTTGTCCGTTTTTTATGACACACATATATTTTTGGTAGCATAAAGTGTGGAATTGCTTTTAAAAATTAAGAATTTGGCAATGGTGCGACGTTATTTTAAGAGCATGTCCTTTGGCAAATTTATTTTAATGATGAGCTACTTTAACAGCCAACTCTGCCCATTAAAATTCTAACAAAAAGTTGGCATGGCGCATTTGTGCTTATCAACAGCACAAGCATCTTATGCCATACGCAGCATTTTGATGTACGAGGATATTTTTGGCGTCCATTTAAATGAAAAAGGACTTTTATGTTAAGAAATGAAGCAACATACTGCCCACACTCAAGAGGGAGCAGCTAACGCTGCCATTTGCATATTCATTAGGCAGCGGATACGAAAGCGAATCTGTATTTTCGTCAAGGATAGCTGCCTCCCACTACGTATGTACCTTTATCCTGGTGGGTGGATGTGTGTATTTATGTGGAAATTATTAAAATAAGACAACATAGCATAATTACGCTGGCGTCCTTTTTAATGTGAATAGCAAACAAAAGTTAATTTAGTCGCTTTTATTTTACAAGCAATTTATTTCTTGTACAAATTAAAATTTTTTTATCACATCTTTTTGATCCTTTTCACAAAACAATCTTTACACAAGCAAATCATTTTGAAGTTATAAAATATGAGTTCATATTTACATTTTTATGAGTAAATAACAATTTTGTTTAAATTTCAAGCTTCCAATTACTTTGAATTAATTTAGAACATATACATATATATTTATATATAAATATGTTATTTACATAAATATATGAAAATACTTCATACTCGAGCACTTAATATAATAGAGAAATAAAACTTATGGGACAGAAAATTGTTTTTTACGAAGTAAATCTCCCATCAAAAAAGTTAATATTTGTAATTTTTTTGGTGCATTTTTCTTAATTGGAGAAGAGACATATATAATGTATCTCTAACATATGAACAACCCTACTTCGAACGTACAGTTGGTTCACTATTGAGAAGTAAGAATACTTGAAGTGTTATCCTTGGTATTCATTTCAATCTTTTATTAGTTGTAGTTGTTTCTGAGAAGTCCTGTATGAGAAGTGTAGTAATTTGATTGAACAGTATATTCAGACTACTGGAACAGAAGCAATAAACTAAAAATTAATTAAAAGTGAGTAATCTCTATTTCTGTGTAATTTTTCGAATTATAATATTTGTATTTTGAGTTGAGTATTTCCAAAATTGAAATACGTTCACCTGGAAGACTCTAATTTATGCTTTAATATCTGCACTTCCTTTTCAATCATTTCAGTATTTGCACAAATACTGAATACTGACTTTTCTTTCTAAGTTTTTCCACTAATATTCTTCGGCCTATTTATTAACCACTATTAATAACGGTACTTAAGTCTATTATAAGAGAATGTGTTTAATTTCAGTAATACAACATATTCTCAATGTAAGGTTATGTTGATTTTATGGACTAGCTTATAAAATCCATATAATATAGGTGTATTTATTATAATCTATATAAATATACTATACGTATATAAAATACACATCTAATATAATAATATAATATGTATATTCTATATATTTTATTTTATTATATAATATTATATTATATAATATTATTATTATATGCATTATTTTACAGCCCACCTAAAATTTCTTTAGTACGAAAATTTACTTGATTGGACCTAGCATTGAAGTGTCAAAACTCATGTCGATATTAATAGGTCTTAAACAGTTGCCTTATCTTCGAAAATATAAAAGTCATACGATAACATATCAGGCGAATAATCGATAGTTAAGAAAAAGATTTTTGTGATTTTGTGAATGTCATTGAAAATTTTTAAAGTATCATTGATGTTATCTGTTCTTACCATACCAAAAAGGTCGTCTACATATTTAGTTAAAAGACTCGGTTTTATTGGCATTTCTTCCATGCATTGGTGAAGTAGTTCCTTCATTGCAATATCTGCAATAATTCGTGACGCTGGAGAACGTTTTTAATTAATTAATCAGCTGATTTGCTCTTCAAAAAATTGATGTTTATTCTTTAATATGTTTGTTTTTATATATGCCAAAATATCCAATATAACATAAATTATAAAGCTTTATTTGAAAATCTGAATAAAATCCCTAAATCTATTTATATGAATAACATTTGAGTTAACAAGTTAATTTTGATTATTTGTGTACTGCTAACTTTCATCACAAATAAATATTTGATGAATCTCAAATCTCTAAGCTAAAATAAAAATCAAACTTATCAGATTTAATTAAAAATATATGCAAATATAAACTGGAAGACACTTTACAATCTTTAGGTGATGGAAATGAAGTGTAGGCCAAATTGAATGTTCAATATTATCTCTCGTCCTGAATTGTAGAGGGCAAGTGAGTATAAATAACAAGAAGTCAATATATATTAAATGCAAAAGAATTAAAATTTGTTGGAACATAGTTGGTTTCCTTATATAAAATTAAAACATTTCATTTGCATACATCAAAACAAAGCAAATAGAAAAGTTTAGAGTATGTGCAGAGGACAAAGAGTCCTTTTTAAAGTGACAAAAACTGCACTGCTAATGTAACAATTTTGCTTTTCTTTTATGAGAAAAACATGTCATATGTGACTTGTTAAAAAAGATTTTCCTACTTTCATACATGGGTATGTTGAAACTTATATAAAAATAAAAAGGAACAAACACGACAAGCATTGTGCTGTGTGCATAGGTCCCAGCTTTTTGAATGCATATCATTTTCTTTATACGCCGTGCCATGCCACCAATGACGATGAATACTTCTGCAGCTTTCCTTGCCACATGCAAATAAAACTTTTAAATATAATATTGAACATTTAAAAACTCATACCAACTACACAGGAGCACATCAGCTACAGATGCAGATACTTTCCACAATCACACGAGGTTACATATCGGCGTGTATGTAAGATAAACAAGCCGTGCTGGTACTAAACACCAACACAATTGCATTCAAAATTTTCATTTTCAGTTTTCAGTTCAGTTGTGCCATTATTATTTTATTTGTCAAGTTACCATCATGCCAGAACCTGGGTTGGAGGTTGAGTCTTGGTTCCAAGCAAAGTTTATGTTCATGCATTTGTTTGTAAGTACGTGTATGTAGTGCTGCAAACGACCATTTCTGAGCTATTCAACTGCTATTTTCTACGATTGCACTTGAGCATGCAAAGATATTACGAGCAAAATGTCTCGCCTTTTTGTAGTTTCGTGTACTCAAATGTTTTCTGTGTATATATGTATATCCTAACATGTATTTGTATTCATGTAGAATCGTGTGTCCGATACTTTATTCATCTATGTCTGTCTGCACTATGTGTTCATCTCATGTGTTATTAGAAAATTCTGAATTCAAATTCAAATGACTTCATACTGCAAGCAATTGTCCTGTCTTGCCTTCTATCTTAATGTTCGAATAGGTTTTTGTGCATGAATGTACGAGTATCTTTTCATTTGTTTTGTTTTATGTCCTTTAACATCGGTATGTAAGTATGTTAACATAATGTGTATGATTCTATTTACATGAGTGTTCTTAATAACATGTCCACATAAGCTCGTACAACGAATAATGGTCATTGTAATTTGCATTGTTGCTGGGGTTTCAAAACTTGTGCACTTACCAATGTTGGAAAAATTTAATATTTGCGATGAACTAAATATAGTATATAATATATTATTAGGGGCTATTCAATGTATTAGTCTATCACTATTAATTTTCAAATTAATTATGAATTGAATGAATAAAACGAGAAATTTTATTTTCATAAAGAATATACATTTTACAATTTTTTCTATCTGTGATCTTATCATAATGATCACTAAGATTTTGTTGATCGTTCCTTGTGTTTAATACCAAACAGTGATTTTCGAAAGTCACTGGAAAACAATAATAGTTTCGAAGCACTCCATACTTTTGGAGAATTATACCTTACTTATTGATTTTAGAGATATAATCAATATTTTTTTAGATTGAAAGTGATAGAATAGCAGACTTTATGTTTTAAATATAGTCATTACAGGAATTGTAGTAATGACTTGAGAAGCATTGGCGACAAAAAACTGCATGTACTTAAGTTTAATATTTTTTAGATCATATATTCTAATCATAATTTCGAGTGAGCGAGTGAGTATTTCCATTAACTGCTCGTGGAGCATAAGAAATTCACCCCTTTAACAATTTCTCCGCCCCTCCCCCCTCTGCCCACTCAATAATCATTTTCGCACTTCTTCGAAAAGTGTTTCTTTTTTACCTACATTTTGAGCCATGCGGTTTTAATTTTTGATCTGCGTTTAGACCACCATTTTTAGGTGGCTTCCCAAATTAGCAGTCTTTCTGCAACTCCTTCTTCCTAATTCCAATTTCTTCACCTTGAAGACTTGAATTTGTAATTTCCCAATTCTCTGGATTACATCTAGATTGATTTACCTTTTCTATACTCGTACCGTACAGGTACCTGTAAAAGTATCTATGTCCGGTTAGCATCTGATTTGGTTAGTAATTTGTATTTAATGATTTTCGTTTGACCCAATTGATTATATTAGATATCAGTCTACCTGTCCATCGTCCTTGTGTGCTATTGTTTTATCTTTCTTGCCTCATTGTGAATCAGACAGGTGTAAATTTAATATAAAGTTATTCTGCAACTACAACTTAAACTTGTGATATTTATTTGAAGAAAGTGGTATCTTCCAATTACTTTTTATGTCTCCTGTTAGGTGCAACAACGGAATTGATTTAAAAGTCTGGGAAACTATATCGTCACTGTCCTGACAGAATATTGAAAAGTAGACTTATTGGATTTTTTTTAGTTAATACAGAAAACCAAATACATAAACAAGAATAACGCAAGGAGCTATATTGGAAATAATGGTTACAATTATTTTTTCCCCTGGCAACCTTAGTGGAATCACAATGGTTACAAGCTGTCATCGAGTGTAAAAACGGATATTTAATCCTTAAGCCTAATCTAACCTAATTGTCCAAAGTTTCTTTAAAATTTTGTCACAAAAATCTATGCTCTAATAAGTATAGTATTAAAATCTGTTGGATATAATATTGTTGGATAGTTTTATAAGCAATTATTTAGTTATAATTTATTAATCTATTATATTTGTTTTCAAATCCATATTCACTATCCACATATCTGCATACATTTTGGATATTACTAGATATCCATCCACAGAGAACTTCGATTTCATTATTTACTATATATATATATTTTTTTTTATTAGTAATATCGTAAATTCAACCCTACCAAATTTCAATCATTGTATGTACACAGAAAGCGAAATTTTGGATTTTTTTCGATTTTTTTGGATTCGTAAATTTTTTAACTATTATCTTCTCTTCTATCAAATATAAATATCTTGTCATAGAAGAAACAATTTTTAATTATTTATTTTTAAGTTATTATATGTGATGTTTAAATAAGCATTGTTAACTAAAAATTCATTTGTGTCTCAGTTCTAAAACCTGATGCCATTTATTTCAATAGAAAGTTGTACGATAAAATATATTTTTAAATATTTCCTTCAGAGCAAATAAAAGATTCAATATAAAATAATAGTTGTGAAGGCACACACTGATGCATACATTAAAAATGTATTTCATAGAATCACATTCATACAGATATATGCAAATACAGATACATATACTCACATATTTAAAACTGTACGTATATATCTGCATATGCACAAATACGTATACATGAATATGTGGTCAACACCCACTACCACATGCTTTCGCATTTCTGAGGATGAAATTGAAATAGAAATCCTAAGGACTGCCATTAGAAACTATCTAAACCAAACGAAGGAAGCAAACCTTTTGTAACTGCAGGATATACCACATATTAGCAGAAGATAGTCTGTGTTTGTATTGGAACAAAACTGACTTTGTGAACCTTTGGAATTAGGAAAAAAAAGTCAAAAAAAAAAGTAGGAAGGTTTTAAGTACGGAAGACAATAGCTACATATGAAACTGTAATATGTTCCCAAAAAGGATACGTTGGAGATATTTGAAATAGTTATAAAAACAAAAAACCATATAGTATCGAGCTTGGTTAAATAGAATAAAATTATTTTGTAGTAGTTGGCGAAGACTTTGGTTAATATTTTTGTTATTCACCCCCCCTTGTATATTCAATACATTTTCAATTTGGATGTTAAGAGACTTTTAAAGTTTTTATTAAAATCATTTAGAAATATTAATATTAAAAAATTTGGAAATTCGTTTAGAAATATACATTAACGTAATTTATTTAGTTTAATAAAGTTTTATAAAATAAAATTTTTCTTAAATATCTCTTAACAAAATATTTTATTTTATTATTTTCACAATTTCTGAATAGCATTGCAAAAGATTGCAAATAATAGTTGTTAAGAAAGAAACTATTTTATAGCACAAAATAATATATATCTGGGGTCCCATATGTTTGACGTGTTGTATTTCACACTTACTTATTATAAAACACTCACTCAAATAAAAATATTTCAGCCATCACGATTTAAGCCTATGCATTTTTTATTAGAGAAAATATCCTTTCTGACCTTTTTTGTTGATATCTGCAAATTACGAGACAAGTGAGTCTATGTAGCTCCTTTCTCTCCTAAATACTTGCTAGCACTCATCTTCTTCTTATTAAATGTCATTAATTTTGCAAATTGTAAATTTTTAGCTTTGGGTTATTTGGAAAATGTACTTCATTACTGTAACTTCTTGTATTTTTCCACCAGTGGTCCAGTGGTCGTATCTTCTAATCGACCTTTTTTGACATTTACGTACGTGACAATGCCATGTCGCCTGGTAATTTATTATTTCGTCTTAATTGTGGATTTAGTTTTTATGAAATTGTTCCGGTCAATTAATTTTAGAAATTATTTTGCCAGTCTCTTGATTTTATTTATGAACTTTTGTAAATTGTTTGCTAGTCGAGACCAGACTTGGGGCAAAAAGTTTGAAATGCGATGAGAAGTGTGGGAGAAATGTTTTGGAGATTGAAATTTGCTACTTTGAGTTAGATTCTTATAAAAGAGTGTAATTTCATGTTAGAAATGGTGTAAAGGGAAAATAATTATAAAAACTCAAAAAATAGCAGAATATATAAAATGACATCGTCTCTAATGAGAGAAAATTATTTTTATTATACAAGAAGATAATTGAAAATATATGTATGTAAGTTCTTAGGAAATGATGATGGCAATGCTAAAACATTTTGAAACAATCATTTTTAATTCAGAATTATTATTTATAAATTATATTAGAATAGTTCTAAATTATATTTAATAAATAATTGCGTAGGAAATACTCTTCTTCGCGTAAATTTTTTATTATGTATAGATAAATCGCTGTCTACTAAGGCCTTCGGCTATAACAAAATTTTACACTACTAGAGTACTTAAAGTAAATACTAAGTACTCTAATAAATTAAAAATAAATTAAAATTTTGTAATTGGTGTACTATACAATTTTATAAAACTATATAATGCGAATTAAGTGACACAAATTATAATTGGATCCATATCTTATAACAGAATTTAATTTTAATAGCAGAAGCTGCATACTCCACCTAGGATGGCAGTTTTATAAGCATACTTACATACATACATAAACCTCCCTTTCAAATTATATATTCTACTAGCTGACCCGGCGAACGTTGTTTCCCCTTGCAATTAATTTTGCTGGCGTTCGTTGCGTTGCTCTTGACTTTCATTAGCACGTGTAATTGTATCCTGGTTTCTTACATCTTCATTGTTTTCTGCCGATCTATTTAACCGATGGTTCTGGAGTAATTATGAATTCCGAGTCCGTCGACCAATATTTCCACCTCGTCCATCAAGACGTGGCATTGTTTTTTGTACGATATTTATATCTTTATATATATAATTCTTCTTTTTTGTGTGTTGAATTTTTGAATTCGCTGGATTTACCAGGAATACCACCACATAACTTAAGATTAAAAATTGGCTCACCCTATAATTATGCTGCGGAATTTAAATGCACTTATTGCTATGCAACGTCAGTTTTACAATTCATTTTAGAGATTTTAAAGTTTTTAAACAAATCAAAGTAAGCATGAATAAATTTTAAATTTTTAATATAAATGTATATGGATACCAAAAAATAAAAAATTGATTAAAAAGACATTATCCAGTGGGCCAAATTGTGAAATCTAAACCTTCCTTGAATCCACTTGAACACACACAAAAAATTTCATCAAAATCGGTTCAGCCGTTTAGGAGGAGTTCACTGTCAACACACGTACAGAAGAATTATATATATAAGATGAAGAGACACAAATATATACATAGGTATATATATATATTATATATATCTATAGTGTATATATATTTATATACTATTATAATTATCGCACATAGGTTCGACTGTGTCATTACGGTGATTCTACGGAGTCGCTTACGGTTGTTGATCCATTTTGTTGCCATATAAAACTTATTGTAAATAAAACTATTTTGATACTACTTATAGATAAAATTAGTAAGAAAGTCTTGTTGATTCTATTAATTGTTTTTAATAATATAATGTTAATAATGAAATATTTTTAAAAATATCAAGATCAAAAGATTAGCTTTATGGAAAAAACTATTAAAGTAATTTTTATATTTCAGAACTCTCTACCTTCTATTCTGGCCATGATCTAGTATATAATATTTTCCACTAATTCTTCTTTTAATAATTTAAATATAATAACACTAAATTATTATAAAATTTTATATATATGTTATTTGTAAATATGACTTTTGAATTCCAAAATATATCTAATCCATATATATATCTAAACTTTTTAGAAAAGACTTACTTAATGGAAATAAGTTTTCTGTTTTAGCTGGGGAAGGCTTACTACAACTTAGTGTAAAGTTATTTTGCTCTTGGTATTAGTCCTAGTTATTTTATGTAGTTGTCTACCGTGTTTGTTCGACACCGTGGTGTTCTAAGTACACATATCGAGATAATACGTCGATAAATTCCCAATCGGAAAAAATTTCGTCGGTAGTAGTAGTATAGGTATGTTTGAAAATAAAAGGATCAATTGGAAATCTCTTCCCTATAACGAGTAGAGGTTTTCTACATCTAAACCTCTGTTGGTTTTTTGGTTCACACCGCTGGTTGAGAAAATGTAACCTCACTTCAAGTGAACACATAAACAGCACTCCTTCTGGGTAACTTTATGCGTTAACTATAGCCACATCATACGGAGTCAACCTAGTCCTTTGAACAACAAAATTGTGAGCACCCATATATCACGACACACATCTCTAGTCGAGTGTTTTAAGTAAAACCCTCTTGCTATCAGATGTACAGTATTTGTTGTAATGGAGTTAAGTCAGTTTTTCAATAGGCATGTAAAATAATCTAAGCTCAGATAATCTAACCTAATCTTACCTCGGAAATAATCTAACCTCGGAAATAAACTAAAATCTTACCCCTACTCCGTGATTGGAAGTATTCTTATCGCTTTGATACAAACTCTGGTCTATAAATATCTTCTGGTTATGCAGTCAAAGTAATATTAAGTTTTTTATTCAGCTTTGAAGAAGTTAGCCAATATTGCCATTACTGATTATTTCCACGAGTACAGTAAACTGCTCCCATTTAGTAATTAGAATGTTTGCAGCTTGCAAGAAAAAAATTTTTTGACTACTAAGAGTAAATGAGTTGAAGCTTATTTCGATGTTTGATTGTTAAAGTGTATTTGTTTGGATGCAAAACTTCAAAGATACAAGCACCGAGACAAAAAATTCTTGAAATTAACAAATTTCGGGCTTTGGAGCTCTTTGTACACATTTGTCCCCTGTCTTTTTTGCCTGACGCAATGCACTTTTGTATGGAAGTGTGTGAACTAAAAAAGCATGTTACGCCCATGCTTTGATGCATTTGTTTGCATTCACAGTGTTTTGTGCAGTTTCTAGGCAAGTTGCAGTACTAAGCCCGCCTGGATTATATGGGAACCTACAACTCTTTTCAATTGCACTCACAGCTGTGCGAGTATGTGTGCAGCAGTTTTTACTAATGTTGCTAGTATTAGTGTTGTTGCAGCAGCAACTCTAGTTGCTGTGAGCCTAAAATGCACTTTTTGTATTGCAGTTTTTTAATTTGTTTTTGTTTTTGATTTTGTGTTTGATTTTGTGTGATGTGAATGTTTTTTGTTTTTGGAAAATTTATTCTATTCAAAAAAACAGAAAAAAAAACAAAAAATAAGGAGAAAAATACAACTTTTTGAAATTGCATTTCGAATAAGCGAAACGGAACGAGTAACATGAACCAAAGGACAGATTTGCTCCAGCACAAAACACGATGTACAGATGCACATATGCATAAAATGACAACAGCGCCAACAACAAATGCGAACGGATAGATGGATAGATGCACGTAGTTACGTAGTTACGTGCAAGCAATCCTACTCCTCGAGCTAGCTTGACAAATATACGGACGGACATGTGAGATGCATGGCTAGTTTGCAGCACAATCCAGATGCAAATGCACTTTGAGAGCCAACTGACAAAGGCTTTCGTATGTTTGGGTGTTTGGATATTGTCAACTGCAATTGTGCGTTATGGTCTTGCTGTGACAGGTCATACGTCAGCATGTGCACCATATATTCGTTTACGTGTGATATTCTATACGCAGCTGAACATATAGCAAAATATCCGAAATATCCGTATTGTACTGCATTTGACGGTCGGTGTTTTTCACTCTTAATGACTGCACAGGACAGCGTTATGCAATATAATCGTATGAGGTGCATTTACAAATACCAATAGGCAAAGTTTCGCCCAAACCAAGTTTCAATGAATTATTAAGTTTTTTCCTTTTGTTTTAATATCTCTTTTTTTTTTTGCTATTTTGACTACGTTTTTGCTGCTTCCATAATGCAGTTTTTTTGCAGCCTGACTAAAATGCATTGTCAGCTGCAGTTTTGTTGATATTTCACAAAACTGCATGCAATGGCATCAAAATTCATTTTAGATTGCACTTCTGCTGTTATTGCAAGTGCATCATCAACACATAAACGTATCTAGTACATAATCCTTTGCTGCGTTGCTAGCATAACTTATATATACTAATATATATAGAATTTATTTACAAAGGCTTCTATACTCTGTATATATATATATATATATATATATATATATAGAAGTGTATATTTTGCTGATTTTTCAAATTATAAATATGTGTATTTCGTAGGGTATTAGTTTTTTATATAAAAAATGCATACGTAGGCTCATCTAATAAAAATGCATATGTGCATAAATATTTGAAATATTTTTTATAACAAAATAATAAAATTTGTGTAAAATTCTTTATTTTTATTTGTTTATGCATATTTTATTGTTTTGTATGCTTATTAATAATTTCAAAAAAAAATTTATTTTAAAATATTTATTTTTTATTCTGAAGTAGAAAGGCAAGTGCAGTAATACACTTTTCGTTAGATTATTTGGATTGCTATAATACCAACATATATATATAAATTTTTAAAAATATTTTGTTGTTAGTATTGAATATTTTTTCCATTCATTATAACATTATATCATTTTTTATTAAAATTGTGCTATTATTAATATTTTATTTTTCAGTCTTGGTTTTGTTTTAACGATTCAAATTAAATGGTAGGTTATAGAAACTGGTTACAGTTTCTTTATATTTTAAATCAAAATTTATTGGTCAGACTCTATCAAAAGTTATCAGAAGGAAATATGTTCTACATATCTAAAAAAATCACAAGTTTTGCAACATCAAGCGTCTATGTATATGCATAAACATATAGATTTAAATCGGCAATGACTTTGTTCGGACCTTTAGTACTTATACATGAAGTCAAATAGATCATAGTTCTGGCAGTATGGTTAATTTCATATTCTTAAAATATATGGCAAATATGGCTTTAACACTGACTGACCTGTATTAATAGTTGTTAAAGATTATGACCACTATTCTGATATGATTCTCATAATCGTAATCAAATACCGAAGACATAATGAAGCATATTATACTTATTATAACTATTTTTAACTATTTAAAGAGCATCTTTTTAACTATGTAATTTGAGTACCTTGTTTCTTTAAAGTATTTGATAGTTCACAAATTTTAGATATTGACTATTTCAACTATATCTTTGAAATAAATCTCGATAAGATTTATGATACCAATTATCACAAATAATATAAATTATGAAAACAATTTTTATCATTCCTCTGGAAGTGCCTATGGATGCGAAAATATCCCTCTTCTTGGTGTACTTAACTAAGTTGCCATCATGATAACACTACAAGTTAGTTAGTTAGTAAGACCTCATATAATAATCGTATTCTAATTTTAGCAATTTAGACTGGCCTACCAATTTGTACGTCCACTTTACACTGAATGCAAGAAAGACACAATCATAATCTTCTTCGATTGTGTTGTTTGTTTAAGAATCATATCTTTAAAATCTGAAGAAGAAGCAGTCAAATAGAATGTAATTTTATAACAATCAGTTATTTTAATTTAGTCAACACTAAGTATTCAACAATTCAAATATCAACTCTTTATTTTCAAAGTCAATTGCAATACTACATTCAAAGGAAAAAACTAAGAATTATTCTGACTTATGTCTTATGTCTTTTAAACTAATTTATACTATTATAGATTACAACAAGCCTACTCTCAAAACCATTTAGACTTACTACCATTTTAAAATAATACTTTACAAATTTTTAATAAAATATAGCAATTCACACATTGTAGTTTATAGAATACTTTTCAGTACTTAAAATGATAAATAATAGCGCATCATATCTTTGTATCGTATGGTTCATTTTTAATTCTGTTATCTGGCACTTTCACTCATTTTAGTGACATTAGCTAGCACTTTTGTTAAATTTTGCATTCTTATTTCTTTTTTTGATCTACTCATTAAGATACTATTACTTTACCACACATATATGTAACTGGTAAATTAAGCAAAGCAGGCTTTTGTGAGCAAAGAGAGTGGTTCACTTCATAATATGTATGAATTTAATTTAGTATGATTATAAATTAATTTCAGAGCCACATTCCAATTGTTTCTTTGCTTTGTTTTCATAAGTATTGTCAAGGATTTATGCGCTACTATAGTTTCTGAAATATATGTAATGTAAAACCGAATACTTGGATGTAAATAACGAAAATAAATTATTGTTAAAAACAATTTTAATTCATATTTATTATATTAACTGTACAAATATTATAACTATATCAACTATACAGGCATATCAACTATACATATTAAGAATCATGAGTTTTCAAAAAAAAATTTTTATTAAAATACTGTAACATAATCGATTTTTAAAGTCAATTATGACGAAAGAAACCGTATTTCCTTGAAGAAACCACGACGTAATAATAATGACGACGTATTTTGAAATAATAGTATTGAGATTTGCTAATTAAAACTAATTATAATTAATTCATTAATTAATTACTCAATTTTTCTACAGCTGGTTTAATGAACTTTCACCGCAAATCAACTAAACTGCAAGTTTGAACATACAAGTCAATTACGACTTTGGGTCCGTTGGCTAATGAACACTGACTCTGAGCTTCACGAGTTGCACTTGTACTTGGCATTTACTGTCTAAAAAAAATATTTACGAATAATTAAATATACAACTAAGAAATAATTCTAAGACCACTGATGATAAGTATTTGGCAATACTCAAGACAGCTATATGGTCGAACAAAAATTCAATTAATTATTAAATAATAACAAATTTTTTTTTGTTGTGATTTAGTACTGTTTGAAATGCGTCTAAAGTAATATATAATATTAATATAAACATAATATAAGTAATATATAAACACGATTTGAAACAATTGATTGTATTTATACTAAATAAAAAAATATAAAATCTCATGAATATATATATATATATATATACGAGAATATGTAGCATCAGAGTAAACTCGCAGAACTGGTGCAATCATTTCACTTATTGTTTTTATAATGCGTAAAGAAAACAGATTGAATTAAGTTTTTTATTTAATAGCTGTCATTCTTTAAATAATTTTAAAACTAAACACTATCAATTATTTGTATTATAATATTTTTATATTACGTACATTTCATTGGATACTGGGTACAGAACCATTAGGATAGGAATATTATGGCAGATCCTTTGTGCTGTTGACCAATCTTAACTAAATATATCCCGCATGAATCCTTTCGAATAAATGCTAAAATGTTACCTATTGAAACTTTTGTTGTTTGCTTAGGCGTACAGGATTCAATGGCAATAGGTCAGCGAACGATCAAGCGAATTGAATTAATGCTGTGAACCAAAACTTACCATGAAATAACAGACAAGATTCTGCAAGGATTCCTCCTTTGCCGAACAGAGCTCAGCACGAATCATTACGACGATCGTTATCATCCAAACAAAATGGGTCGATCTAAGAAGAAAGAGTGTTGGCTCTGCTTTGAAACTAATAAGAGCTTTGCCACATTCTTGTTGACTCTCTTTCACAGAATTGAGAGATTTTGCTGGATTGTCCGCGGACCAATTGCCATTGATACCTATGTGACAAAAAAAAAGCCTCCAGATGTACAATACTACAGATACAGATTTTAAATAATATTTAAATAAAAATAATTCGATTTGAAAATATACTTAAAAGTAGTTATAATTTATAACAATAATAATTTTGTTCGCAACTCTCTCTCTCTCTCTCTCTCTTGTAGTAATGCTCTTTTGTTTTCAAAGTATAAATATTGTCTGAAATAATAAATAAAGCTTTATTTCTCATGTAAGTTGTTTAATATGTTTACTAGAAATGTAGTTTATTTTGAACAGCAGGAAGTAATTAACAATGAGGATTTATATTAGATATATTTTTACGACACTAAAGAAAGAAGATATCTTTATAATAAAGATTGCATTTTTTTTAGTTTAGATCAACTTTTTTCCCGTAGTTTTCATCTTCAATTTGAGTAAATATATTAAATCGAAGTCATTGAATAATATATATGCGATATATATATATATACAGTATTTGGGATTTTAATGTCACAATATTTGTACGCGGATATGTTTTATAAATACGAGTAGTATTATATATTGTTATCAGTCAAGTGTTTATTTATGCATTTTATATGTGTTCCAGATATTTGCAATATATTATATTTATTATTTATTATGTTTATTATATATTATATTGTTTATTATTTAAATTTATTATTATTTTAAATTTAAATTACTTAAAATATTTTTTACAGATTCCTTTTCGATGCGAATGTTATATATACAAAGGGGTAAGTTATTTTGTTTTTAACTTTTAACTTATTATATTATTATTAAAACAACTGAGAAAGAAACTAAATATTTAAATATATATTATTATAAAATAAATATAAAATTACAGAACACTCTAATACCTCAGAATTATATATATGAACGGCATATTACGGAAGGACACCTAAGTCACTTGCTACGGATTTCCGATTTACCATTAGCAACCTTATATATATGAGGCCGTGGTATTTTAAAAAATTGTCTTGGAACCTTTCCGTAATAGTCCTCCATATATTATATTCTAATTTTATTAATTTTTCTTAAAATATCGTAAAAAAATTCTGTGAATTCGAACTATGAAAGCTTATATAGCATGCCGCATGCAGTCTTCACAACCAATGGTGGAAATTTAATAAAATATATTTTATTTCGAATTAATTATTTTATTTTGCTCAAATTTTTTTTTGTTTATATTTGAATACTTCAACGCTTCAAGTGTCCGATTCGCGCTAAAATTATTTGCACAGCCGCGGTGCACTTAATTGCAATGGCAAATATTTGACATTTTTTCTGATTGCGGCTAAGTCAGAGGAATATCATTTAAAAATTTCATTAGCAAAAATTAAGCACGCACGCCTGAGTGCCTCCAAAGTGCAGTGTGTCTCATTTTTTCGGCATTTATTCGAAATGGTTCCCGGGTTTATTTGCATGTTGTGGTTAATTAATTTTAATTAAAGGAACCATAAAAATATTTTCAAAAACTCAACAACTGATTAGGAGATAAAATTATTTTATTTATTGCACAAAAATATTCGAAATCGACTAAGTTCCAATATAAGGTAACGAAATAAATAATTTTTCAATTAATGTTATAAAAGTAAATGGTTTCGCAGTTTTTTTGATAAGATTTCAGAGTAAAATAATAAAATAGTAGAGGTCAGAACTAGGAATAATAAAACAAATTCCTACTTTTTTAATAAAAATTTATTATTTGTTACTTATTTAAGCAATGATTTTTAAAAGATGAAGTTTTAATCTCTTACATATGTTTAGTAAACATTTTGTTTTATTTTATTGTGCTTAAAGTTGGTAATATATACAAAAAAGAAATTCCTAAACACATCCTAAGATTAAATTAAAATGTTATAATTTGAATCAGATGAGATTTATTTTATATATCTATCAATAAATCTTATACACCATCTTATACACAATTATAAAAATTATTAACGACTATTCCAACAAATATAATACAATTATAAAAACCAGATCAGAAAATAAGAAGTCATATTATGATTCTTTACATACAACATATTGTATAACATACATACATACATACATATATAATGTTCATATTGTATCCTGTTTTAACTAACAATGCCTTACCAAAAAGTTTTCAAAAAATAATGTATATTTCTTTATTGAATTTTATTTCTGTAAGAAATTCCTATTCACACAGCATAAACTAATCGTGATGGAGTGATCGGTATTTACGTGGCTTTTAGACGATATTTTTGCTTATAAACAACCTGTAGTTAGTAAGTAAGTTTCTTATAGAAGATATATATATAATTTCATCAAAAATGTTCCAAAACTGCCTAATCACATAGAAACGCAAAGAAGAAAAACAAAAACAAGTTTCTTAAACTTTATTAACTAAATAGGTTAAGCAATTCAAATCATATGGACAATAGCAATAATTGTTATATGATGGACAGTTGATCACGATTATATTATGGCGAATTTTGTTTTATTATGGCGAATACAAAACCTAATAACTAACATTTAAGAATTAAAGGTTAACCATGTCGAGATTCTAATTTGATAGGGTTGTTTTAGTAAAATTTTTCAAAAAAAATTTGTTTGTTAAAAAAGTTAACAAATTATTTTAGAAACGCTGATCTTATCAAAATTTTGAATGTTACAAAAATATAGACTCTGTAGAAGGCACTCTTCCCTTCGCGTCGATAGACTACATTGTCACACCTGGGGCAGTGCAAATCCACAAGTAACTATCATGTGAATATATTGCATTCACAAAAAGTCATTGTATAGTCTA
>NC_051847.1:239181882-239206869 GCF_002237135.1 Teleopsis dalmanni | reverse complement strand
ACATCTCTAGTCGAGTGTTTTAAGTAAAACCCTCTTGCTATCAGATGTACAGTATTTGTTTTAATGGAGTTAAGTCAGTTTTTCAATAGGCATGTAAAATAATCTAAGCTCGGATAATCTAACCTAATCTTACCTCGGAAATAATCTAACCTCGGAAATAAACTAAAATCTTACCCCTACTCCGTGATTGGAAGTATTCTTATCGCTTTGATGCAAACTCTGGTCTATAAATATCTTCTGGTTATGCAGTCAAAGTAATATTAAGTTTTTTATTCAGCTTTGAAGAAGTTAGCCAATATTGCCATTACTGATTATTTCCACGAGTACAGTAAACTGCTCCCATTTAGTAATTAGAATGTTTGCAGCTTGCAAGAAAAAAATTTTTTGACTACTAAGAGTAAATGAGTTGAAGCTTATTTCGATGTTTGATTGTTAAAGTGTATTTGTTTGGATGCAAAACTTCAAAGATACAAGCACCGAGACAAAAAATTCTTGAAATTAACAAATTTCGGGCTTTGGAGCTCTTTGTACACATTTGTCCCCTGTCTTTTTTGCCTGACGCAATGCACTTTTGTATGGAAGTGTGTGAACTAAAAAAGCATGTTACGCCCATGCTTTGATGCATTTGTTTGCATTCACAGTGTTTTGTGCAGTTTCTAGGCAAGTTGCAGTACTAAGCCCGCCTGGATTATATGGGAACCTACAACTCTTTTCAATTGCACTCACAGCTGTGCGAGTATGTGTGCAGCAGTTTTTACTAATGTTGCTAGTATTAGTGTTGTTGCAGCAGCAACTCTAGTTGCTGTGAGCCTAAAATGCACTTTTTGTATTGCAGTTTTTTAATTTGTTTTTGTTTTTGATTTTGTGTTTGATTTTGTGTGATGTGAATGTTTTTTGTTTTTGGAAAATTTATTCTATTCAAAAAAACAGAAAAAAAAACAAAAAATAAGGAGAAAAATACAACTTTTTGAAATTGCATTTCGAATAAGCGAAACGGAACGAGTAACATGAACCAAAGGACAGATTTGCTCCAGCACAAAACACGATGTACAGATGCACATATGCATAAAATGACAACAGCGCCAACAACAAATGCGAACGGATAGATGGATAGATGCACGTAGTTACGTAGTTACGTGCAAGCAATCCTACTCCTCGAGCTAGCTTGACAAATATACGGACGGACATGTGAGATGCATGGCTAGTTTGCAGCACAATCCAGATGCAAATGCACTTTGAGAGCCAACTGACAAAGGCTTTCGTATGTTTGGGTGTTTGGATATTGTCAACTGCAATTGTGCGTTATGGTCTTGCTGTGACAGGTCATACGTCAGCATGTGCACCATATATTCGTTTACGTGTGATATTCTATACGCAGCTGAACATATAGCAAAATATCCGAAATATCCGTATTGTACTGCATTTGACGGTCGGTGTTTTTCACTCTTAATGACTGCACAGGACAGCGTTATGCAATATAATCGTATGAGGTGCATTTACAAATACCAATAGGCAAAGTTTCGCCCAAACCAAGTTTCAATGAATTATTAAGTTTTTTCCTTTTGTTTTAATATCTCTTCTTTTTTTTTTTTTTTGCTATTTTGACTACGTTTTTGCTGCTTCCATAATGCAGTTTTTTTGCAGCCTGACTAAAATGCATTGTCAGCTGCAGTTTTGTTGATATTTCACAAAACTGCATGCAATGGCATCAAAATTCATTTTAGATTGCACTTCTGCTGTTATTGCAAGTGCATCATCAACTACACATAAACGTATCTAGTACATAATCCTTTGCTGCGTTGCTAGCATAACTTATATATACTAATATATATAGAATTTATTTACGAAGCCTTCTATATATATATATATATATATATATATGATTTTTCAAATTATAAATATGTGTATTTCGTAGGGTATTAGTTTTTTATATAAAAAATGCATACGTAGGCTCATCTAATAAAAATGCATATGTGCATAAATATTTGAAATATTTTTTATAACAAAATAATAAAATTTGTATAAAATTCTTTATTTTTATTTGTTTATACATATTTTATTGTTTTGTATGCTTATTAATAATTACAAAAAATATATTTTAAAATATTTATTTTTTATTCTGAAGTAGAAAGGAAAGTGCAGTAATACACTTTTCGTTAGATTATTTGGATTGCTATAATACCAACATATATATATAAATTTTTAAAAATATTTTGTTGTTAGTATTGAATATTTTTTCCATTCATTATAACATTATTTCATTTTTTATTAAAATTGTGCTATTATTAATATTTTATTTTTCAGTCTTGGTTTTGTTTTAACAATTCAAATTAAATGGTAGGTTATAGAAACTGGTTACAGTTTCTTTATATTTTAAATCAAAATTTATTGGTCAGACTCTATCAAAAGTTATCAGAAGGAAATATGTTCTACATATCTAAAAAAATCACAAGTTTTGCAACATCAAGCGTCTGTGTATATGCATAAACATATAGATTTGAATCGGCAATGACCTTGTTCGGACCTTTAGTACTTATACATGAAGTCAAATTGATCATAGCTCTGGCAGTATGGTTAATTTCATATTCTTAAAATATATGGCAAATATGGCTTCAACACTGACTGAGCTCTATTAATGGTTATTAAACATTATGACCACTATTCTGATATGATTCCCATAATCGTAATCAAATACCGAAGACATAATGAAGCATATTATACTTATTATAACTATTTTAAACTATTTAAAGAGCCATTTTCACCACATCTATGGTAATTTGAGTACCTTGTTTCTTTAAAGTATTTGATAGTTCACAAATTTTAGATATTGACTATTTCAACTATATCTTTGAAATAAATCTCGATAGAATTTATGATACAATTATCACAAATAATATAAATTATGAAAACAATTTTTATCATTCCTCTGGAAGTGCCTATTGATGCAAAAATATTCCTCTTCTTGGTGTACTTAACTAAGTTGCCATCATGAACAGATTTTTTCGCACAGATATAATTATAAAATATTTGTGTGATATAATTACACAAAATCTGTCATATAATTACTTAATCTCTGTGCTATTATCTCTTCCAATTATTAATTTAACAAGTAAAGATTATACTGAATGCACTGAATGCAAGAAAGACACAATCATAATCTTCTTCGATTGTGTTGTTTGTTTAAGAATCATATCTTTAAGATCTGAAGAATAAGCAGTCAAATAGAATGTAATTTTATAACAGTCAGTTATTTTAATTTAGTCAACACTATGTATTCAACAATTCAAATATCAACTCTTTATTTTCAAAGTCAATTGCAATACTACATTCAAAGGGAAAAACTAAGTATGAATTATTCTGACTTATGTCTTATCAGAGAGTAGCTAACTTTTAAACGAACTTACATCATTACAGATTACAACAAGCCTACTCTCAAAACCATTTAGACTTACTACCATTTTAAAATAATACTTTACAAATTTTTAATAAAATATAGCAATTCATTTATTTTAGTTTATAGAATACTTTTCAGTACTTAAAATGATAAATAATAGCGCATCATATCTTTGTATCGTACGGTTCATTTTTAATTTTGTTATCTAACACTTTTACTCATTTTAGTGATATTAGCTAGCACTTTTGTTAAATTTTGCATTCTTATTTCTTTTTTGTTCTACTCATTAAGGATACTATTACTTTGCCACATATATATAACACCTAAATTAAGCAAAGCAGGCTTGTGCGAGCAAAGAGAGTGGTTCACTTCATAATATGTATGAATTTAATTTAGTAGGACTATGAACTAAATCCAGAGCCACATTCCAATTGTTTCTTTGCTTTGTTTTCATAACTATTGTTAAGGATTTATGCGCTACTATAGTTTCTGAAATATATGTAATGTAAAACCGAATACTTGGATGTAAATAACGAAAATAAATTGTTGTTAAAAACAATTTTAATTCATATTTATCATATCAATTATATAGATATTACAATTATATCAACTATACAGGCATATCAACTATACATATTAAGAATCATGAGTTTTCAAAAAAAACATTTTTATTAAAATACTGTAACATAATCGATTTTTAAAGTCAATTATTACGAAAGAAACCGTATTTCCTTGTGGAAACCATTGCTATAATGCCGACGTATTTTGAAAGAATAGTATTGAGATTTGCCAATTAAAACTAATTATATTTAATTCATTAATTCATTAATTTTCTACAGCTGCTTCATCCCAAATCAACTAAACTCCAATTTGGGTTCGCCCAAACTGATGGCTTTGGGTCCGTTGGCTAATGAACATTGACTCTGAGCTTCACGAGTTGCACTTGTATTTGGTACTTTCTGTCTAAAAAAAATATTTACGAATAATTAAATATACACCTAAGAAATAATTCCAAGACCACTGATGATGAGTATTTGGCATTACTCAAGACAGCTCTGTATGGTCTGACAAAAATTCAATTAATTATTAAATAATAACAAATTTTTTTTGTTGTGATTCAGTACTGTTTGAAATGCGTCTAAAGTAATATATAATATTAATATAAGTAATATATAAACACGATTTGAAACAATTGATTGTATTTATACTAAATAAAAAAATGTAAAATCTCATGAATATATATATATACAACAATATGTATTATAGTATCAAAGTAAAGTCGCAGAACTGGTGGAATCATTTCACTTATTGAGTTTTTATAATGCGTAAGGAAAACAGATTGAATTAAGTTTTTTATTAAATAACTGTCATTCTTTAAACAATTTTAAAACTAAACACGCTCAATTATTTTTATTAGAATATTTTTATATTACGTACATTTCATTGGATACTGGGTACAGAACCATTAGCATAGGAATATTATGGCAGATCTTTTGTGCTGTTAACCAATCTTAACTAAATATATCCCGCATGAATCCTTTCGAATAAATGCTAAAATGTTACCTATTGAAGTTTTTGTTGTTTGCTTAGACGTACAGGATTCAATGGCAATAGGTCAGCGAACGATCAAACGAATTGAATTAATGCTGTGAACCAAAACTTACCATGAAATAACAGATAAGATTTTGCAAGGATTCCTTCTTTGCCGAACAGAGCTCAGCACGAATCATTACGACGATCGTTATCATCCAAACAAAATGGGTCGATCTAAGAAGACAGAGTGTTGGCTCTGCTTTGAAACTAATAAGAGCTTTGCCACATTCTTGTTGACTCTCTTTCACAGAATTGAGTGGTTTTGCTAGATTGTCCGCGGACCAATTGCCATTGATACCTATGTGACAAAAAAAAGCCTCCAGATGTACAATACTACAGATACAGATTTTAAATAATATTTTAATAAAAATAGTTCGATTTGAAAATATACTTAAAAGTAGTTATATTATTATATATAACAATAATAATTTTGTTCGCAACTCTCTCTCTCTCTCTCTCTCTTGTAGTAATTCTCTTTTGTTTTCAAAGTAAAAATACTGTCTGAAATAATAAATAAAGCTTTATTTCTCATGTAAGTTGTTTAATATGTTTATAAGAAATGTAGTTTATTTTGAACAGCAGGGGGTAATTAACAATGAGGATTTATATTAGATATATTTTTACGACACTAAAGAAAGAAGATATCTTAATAATAAAGATTGCATTTTTTTTAGTTTAGATCAACTTTTTTCCCGTAGTTTTCATCTTCAATTTGAGTAAATATATTAAATCGAAGTCATTGAATAATATATATGCGATATATATATATACAGTATTTGGGATTTTAATGTCACAATATATGTACGCGGATAGGTTTTATAAATAAGAGTGGTTTTATATATTGTTATCAGTCAAGTGTTTATTTATGCATTTTATATGTGTTCCAGATATTTGCAATATATTATATTTATTATTTATTATATTTATTATTTATTATGTTTATTATATATTATATTGTTTATTATTTAAATTTATTATAATTTTAAATTTAAATTACTTAAAATATTTTTTACAGGGTCATTTTCGATGCGAATGTTATAAATACAAGGGGGTAAGTTATTTTGTTTTTAACTTTTAACTTGTTATATTACCATTAAAACAACTGAGAAAGAAATTAAATATTTAAATATATATTATTATAAAATAAATATAAAATTGCTATTACAGAACACTCTAATACCTCAGAATTATATATATGAACGGCATATTACGGAAGGACACCTAAGTCACTTGCTACGAATTTCCGATTTACCATTAGCAATCTTATATGTAAGAGACCGTGGAATTTTAAAAAGGCCATGGTACCTTTCTGTAATAGTCGTCCATATATTATATTTTAATTTTATTATTTTTTCTTAAAATATTTTAATAAAATTCTGTGAATTAGAACTATAAAAGCCTATATAGCATGCCATATGCAGTCTTCACTACCAATGGTTGAAATTTAATAAAATATATTTTATTTCGAATTAATTATTTTATTTTGCTCAAATTTTTTTTGTTTATATTTGAATACTTCAACGCTTCAAGTGTCCGATTCGCGCTAAAATTATTTGCACAGCCGCGGTGCACTTAATTGCAATGGCAAATATTTGACATTTTTTCTGATTGCGGCTAAGTCAGAGGAATATCATTTAAAAATTTCATTAGCAAAAATTAAGCACGCACGCCTGAGTGCCTCCAAAGTGCAGTGTGTCTCATTTTTTCGGCATTTATTCGAAATGGTTCCCGGGTTTATTTGCATGTTGTGGTTAATTAATTTTAATTAAAGGAACCATAAAAATATTTTCAAAAACTCAACAACTGATTAGGAGATAAAATTATTTTATTTATTGCACAAAAATATTCGAAATCGACTTAGTTCCAATATAAGGTAACGAAATAAATAATTTTTCAATTAATGTTATAAAAGTAAAGGGTTTCTCAGTTTTATTGATAAGATTTTAGAGTAAAATATTAAAATAGTAGAGATTTAGAACTAGCAATAATAAAATAAATTCCTTCTTTTTTAATAAAAATTTATTATTTGTTACTTATTTACAAAAAAGAAATTCCTAAACACGTCCTAAGATTAAATTAAAATGTTATAATTTGAATCAGATGAGATTTACTTTATATATCTATCAATAAATCTTATATACCATCTTATACGCAATTATAAAAATTATTAACGACTATTCCAACAAATATATTACAATTATAAAAAACAGATCAGAAAATAAGAATTCATATTATGATTCTTTACATACAACATATTGATATACATATACAATGTTCATATTGTATCCTGTTTTAACTAACAATGCCTTACCAAAAAGTTTTCAAAAAATAATGTATATTTCTTTATTGAATTTTATTTCTGTAAGAAATTCCTATTCACACAGCATAAACTAATCGTGATGGAGTGATCGGTAATTACGTGGCTTTTACACGATATTTTTGCTTGTAAACAACCTGTAGATAGTAAGTAAGTTTCTTATAGAAGATATATATATAATTTCATCAAAAATGTTCCAGAACTGCCTAATCACATAGAAACGCAAAGAAGAAAAACAAAAACAAGTTTCTTAAACTTTATTAATTAAATAGGTTAAGCAATTCACATCATACCGACAATAGCAACAATTGATATATGATGGACAGTTGATCACGATTATATTATGGCGAATTTTATTTTATTATGGCGAATACAAAACATAATAACTAACATTTAAGAATTAAAGGTTAACCATGTCGAGATTCTGATTTGATAGGGTTGTTTTAGTAAATTTTTCAAAAAAAATTTGTTTGTTAAAAACTTAACAAATTATTTTAGAAACGCTGATCTTGTCAAAATTTTGAATTTTACAAAATTATAGACTTTGTAGAAGGCACTCTTCCCTTCGCGTCGATAGACTACATTGTCACATCTGGGGCAGTGCAAATCCACAAGTAACTATCATGTGAATATATTGCATTCACAAAAAGTCATTGTATAGTCTAGCGTTTGGTTTGAAGGTGCCATAGGCCTGCACCATATTTTAGAAATAATGAAGGTATGCAACAAACTGTTAATGGATGTGAAAGACATGCGGTTTCAACTGGACGATACGTAATCCACACAACTCATCCTGGTTTGGGTTTGTTGCGCAAGAACTTTCCAGGACGTAAAGATATATGTGGAAGGTATACGGTTTCAACTGAACTATGCCTAATCCACAAAACATGTCTTGTTGTATTCGAAAGAAATTTTCCAATATGATATCATATTTTGAATATAAGAACTATCCACTACGATCATGCGATTTGTACCATTGAACTATTTTTTACGGTTACGCAAAGGGTCGTGTTTATACGAACAGTTGTTAAACGAACATGCGTCAAACTGTGACTGTTTCATTGGCAACTAACATATATGCCGACAATATATTGAAATTTATCTTGAAAGAATTCACTATTGTAGGATAATAGAGGACCTTAATATTTTGAAAATATATTGAAATGAAATTGTAATTGTATTTAACTTTATATTCCGAACCACAAATAAAAATATTTAGTGTTTATTGAGATAATAAATAAAATCTATTTTATATAAAATTCATATAGTTGCGAAAAATCTTAAAATCCCTAAATATGTCATTTGAAAAACCGGATTTAAGAAAACCACATTTTATCGGTTTACTAAACAATTACTTAATATGAACTAAATAAATAGAACCAGAATATATACTGTGTAATTTTAATCTATTTGGCATGCATTTTAGTTCAGTAATAAATAAGTTTTTGTTAAGTCTTACTCTTTAAATATTATATATTATTATTATACATGCTTATATATGCTATTTATTATAATATGTGTGGTTTAAAAAAGATACAGTACACTAAACAGATCTGCAAATCAATAAATCTTTGATCAATAGGACGAAGTTATTATATATACATATATATATATATATATTACTATATGTATAGTATATAATATATGTATATATATTTGATATCTTTTATATATAACACTTATATAAATAACTCAAACTTTCACACTTACACAATAAAGAATACCGATGACTTCGGCTGTGTTGACTGCCTGCATTAAACCTGCAACAAAAGAGTTTTGAATTTAAATAATTGAATAAGTTGAATCAACACAAAACTAATAAAAAAAGGCTTAAGTAAATCCTAAAAAACAAAAACAAAAATTGCTTCAAAAATATAATAAAACTTTTCAATAATAAAATCATATTTTAATAAAAGTTTTATTAAATTCAAAAAGTTTGCTGTAACCGTTGTGACTACCACTTTTTGTTCCTGCCTCAAAACAGTCCAACTCATACCAAGGAAGAATAATAGAAGTTACCTCAACGCCTTGGTACACACTGCCTCAGACCATTGCAAATTTGTGCTGCCAGCCTAGTACGAAAAGAAATGCTACCGCAACCAACCCGAAAATATACTGAAAGTGGGTACCCCAGAATTTCCCATCAGCAAAGCAGCAGGAAAATACATTGCAACAAAAGAATTAAATAGAAAAAAGTGCATGGATTGAATTTTGTCGAAGAAGAAATATCTTTTTTTAATTTTTCATATTGCAAAAAAAAACAAAAAACAGAAATGAGAGAAAATGGCAATGTCAATTTTTATTACTTGTTTTGTGTAGAAAGTGCATAGGCCTAGGCCCATTTCAAATTGAGTTCCGTAGGCCTGCCAATGTGGCACCAAAACAAAAGTTTGGACACATATCTCTACGTAAATCTATGTGCAGACTTGTATGTACATATGTTTATATATACACATGTGTATGTGTCTATAAACGATATGACTATGTGCAACTTAGCAATCATAACAAAGGAAAATTGCATATGAACCTCTTGGCGATGATGGTTCGGGTTGGGTGTTGTTCATTGCTTCCTGCCTACTGGACGATGGACAGTTAGTTGATGTTGGCACACAGTTTTGAGTCTATGCAAAATAAGTAAAATACTGCAACACGTTTTATGCTTGGAGAAATCATTGAAGAAAAAATTGCACAACAACGCATCTGATGCATAACAAATACAAGAGCACAAAATCAAAAAAATAAGAAAAATTTACAAAATTAAAAAAATTAAAAAAAATTTTTTGGTAGCAGTTTTAATTTTTACAAATGCAACGACACTTTTTCCTTTTTGGCGATGGCGATGGCGATGGCGATGTTGTTGCCAGCAACGAACCTCACTGCAGTTCCACTTGTATTGACTTAGCTTTTTTCTACTATTTGGAGCAAATGCAATAACGTCACATCGGCGTTGCAAACGAGTATGCAAGTAGACCGGTGCAAACTATAAAGTCGTTGAAGGCATAAAAAGATGGGGAGTTCCCGTTCCTCGTCAAGTTGTTGGTGTTGCCAGTCAACAGAGTCTTTCTTTACGGAGCGATACCCCGCACTGGCTAAAGCGTCCCATTTGTTTTTTAGGCTCGAACAATGTTTTTCATCCCACTTTTGCCATGTGGCATAGCAATTTTTTCTTAGCTGCGTTGTTGCCGTTAGTGCATTGCATGCAATTCGAATGAAAATTGCTGCAGTTTTATTTAGTATTTTTTTAAGATGTCCATAAAAGTTGCATTTTTATTTTAAGACTTTTTTCTCTGCCAAGATAAATGCAGTGTTTCAATGTTTTTCATGTGCCATTTCCTTTTGTGATTTCTTTTTGTGAATTTTATTTTTATTTTACTTTGATACCATTTGTTAAAAGATTGTAAACGTACACTGTAAAAAATTATTTATAAAATTACACTTCAATAGTTGAAAGCCTTGTAATAATCAACGAATTTCAACTTTAATACAGATTGTCTTAACCAACTTTGAACCAATATAATTTCTCGATAGGTGGCAGGATTGCATTTATATTTCGATCAATGATTAGAGAGAGATAGCATTGTTTGATTTTTAGAACTGATGTTCTATGTGATACAGTTCATTAGCTATGATGTAATAGAGCTAAAATGAACGAAAAACTACAAAAAATTATCGTTAGAGTCTTCAAGCCCTTCAATATGAAAAAATTATCCCAATCGCATTATAACACTAGTAGTTTTAAGAAATACCATAACAGTGGACAAGAGAAAATACAAATTCCTGCATTAATGGATTTAGGATATTCTTTTCTGTGAAAGGATGAGTTTTTTACACTCTCACTATCATGGCTTGTAATATAATAATGTATATAATATGTAATGTGATAAATAATATATATATAATTGTCCGTAAATATTGTTTTGAGACTGCAAGTACAAAGGGTTGAACTCGTACCCTGTCAAATTTGAAGCTTAGAACACTGTTTATTAGCCAAATTACCTAAAGCCGTACTAGACTTATATTTTTAAACTTGAAGTTTTCTTGATCTGCTTAAATTTCTTAAGTGACTGATGTTAGAAGAAAGTCATGAACCAACTATGAAATAATTTAATTAATTAATATTAATTAATTAAATAATTAATTGCATTTACAAATAATTGTATGTAGTAGTAAGTAGCAGGTCTTCTCACAACCGGACAGAGCGATACGGTAGACTACTCTTACCAGTTTTTCTGTCTACCATTTTAGTTCACTTATATTCTATTTAAGAAATAGCATTGTAATAAAATAAAATTAATTGCATTTTTCCATTAAGCTAGAAGAAAATATTTTACATTTATTTTTATCAATAATAAAAATTAATTAAAATTGTTGTCAGTTTTCAATTTATTAAAGGATCTGTTCGATGGCTGCAAAGTTCTAATGAATTGATGGAAACGTTTGCTTACATTGATTTGAACACGAAAACGAATACGAAAACGAATTCGAATAATAAATAATAAATATTTATAGTTTATCTATTTTATGCAAATAACGTGTTTACATTAGTCGAATAACATAAGAAGAACATTGCAGTGTAAATATTTTAAAATTTAAGGCACATATATAAAAGTATTTGCTTGTGTTTTTTTTAAACTGCAAATGGTTGTACATGAGCCAATGTTTTGGGGGGAAGCCGGACATTACTGATTGCATTTTGCAAGATGTGTTGCAAATGCAACGTCAAAGCTTATACTTTTTATATCATTTTTAGAGCAGCACATTTTTGCAATTTTTTCTTAACACAAATACGAATACGAACACACATTGGGTTGGCTGTGAGCGTCATAATCCCTTGCAACACGTTCATGCAACAAATAAATGCAAAAAAAATTCAGATAGACATAGACAGACGAGCGAGTGCATCTTTATGCCTATGACAGTCACCATTGCAGCCACCTACCAAGTTGCTATGTGCGTCCAATTTGAATACATCAAAACGGAACCATTTTATATCTGAAGAATTGTTTTGTCGGGGCGTGCGAACTAGGAGCAGTAACAAATGCACTAATAAAAGTGAAAGACACGAAAAAGCAAAACATTTTGATTTTGGTATTGTGGAGCAGCTTGGCAACAACTGCAATCCTAGCAAAAGGACATACGCCTAGGCATGTGAAGATAAAACTGTAGAAAAAACGTTGTTTCGGTTGCATATACTCGTACGTACCAGCATGCAACACTGCAGTTTGGAAATATATGCTTGAATCTTTTATTTTTACAATTTCATAGCAAAAATAAACTCAACCATATAAGCAATTTTTTGAAATAGGTTTTCTGCAGAAAAGGACTAGGAAAAAAAATGAAACTGCATTGCATGTTTTGTTTTGTTTTTTACTTTTGCGCATATTTTATCAATTTTCGTATGCATTTTCAAACTTATATGCTTCAGCCATATTTTCTATATCCTTTTTGTGTACCACAAGAAGAAAAAAGGGTATAGTTCCGTGGACGCATATCTGCCGAAAAAACTGCAAGTGAAAAAGATTCACAAAGACAATTGATTTAAATTGCTTTAGTTTTATAGCTTAAGGAAGACATAATTTTTCTTCTGGTTTTTTTTTCCCGAAATGTTTATACATGTTTTTGATATTAAATTAATATAATATATATAATAAATTATTTAAAAAAAAAACGAAGGGATAATAATAAATAGTAAAATTTTTTAATATAAGCTTTTCATATTAACAAATTGTTTTCAATGCTTTTATTGAGATTTTTATCCAACAATAGGGAAATTGCAACACAAAAAATTCATTATTATTAAAATAGCTGCGCCTATTGACGAACTATTTTAACCTTCCCTATCCATAATTACCGAACGATTTCTTTCTCTGCAACTGCAGCCAGCGTCACTCTTTCTCAGATCTATATTAAACAACTCTGATTCGTGAATTAATTTTTTATGGAAAATTCTTTTTCAATATTATAAGAAAACAATATCATCAGAGCAAGACATTCACAAAGAATTAGTAAGAATACTTCATTCGTCGGATGACAGATCTCCTAACCACATCTTATAATTATTAAATCTGATATGCTCAAATTTAAAAAATATATGTATTTCGGAAAAAGAAAATATGTATGTATCAGGAAAAAGAGTTTTATATAGCGAGAACCTTCTCTTTCAGATCACATATGGTTAACTCCATTGATAAAGACCGATTTTATTAGATTTATGAAATGATTATACTAACTCTAAGAACTGGCTCCGGCACGCATGATTGCTTTTTCCGCCACTTCATTGCACTTAAAAACACTGAATACTGCCAGGATTTCTAAGATTCGTTATTAACTGTCTCCGAGGCCAGTGTAGAATTTGTTAAAGGTAAGCGAGCACTGCAGAAAAGCACGACTGTCCCATTAGGTACAGATGAACCAACCTGATAATTATAACTTGGCTAAGTTTCTAATTTTGCAGTATTAGAAGGTGGAACCAGTTTCGTCAGCATCGAAACCGTAGTATTGTGCAGATTATGCCTTAGTTGAAGCAGCTTATTTAGTAAACTCTAGATAGATATATTAGATTTATCTAAAAGGGTAACGGATTCGATTTATAATTGTTTGTGGCATATGGACGTTAGAACGTTAAAAATAGCTCTATTGGTAAAAATTGCTTCTTTTTCTTTGGAATCCACATATCATAATTATGGTTATGATAGCGTAACATTATTCCAATATTTTAGTTCACGGAGATGGTGAGATTAAAAACGATAGAGTTTGCAAAGGAAATAAATTTTTTTACACCAGAACTAAGTAACTCATTTATTAGCATTTATCTACCCCAAAAGTGATGAAATAACCTCTCTAGGTGCCATTACCTCCTTATTCGCTTTATTTCACAAAAAATTATTTCATTTATATGTATTAAATCAAAATTAAATTTGATGTTAAAATTATCCATAGATACTCGTAGTCAGTTAGGTACGTACGCTCAGAAAAATATGCTCTAACCACATACTAGTTATATTGAACTGATCATTTTGGTAGAGAAATTTTAGCTCATGTGTTAAAAAAGACATGAAAACCAACATGTAGTATTTTTGAAGCAACATGGTGGATCGAATAAGAATATTTTGACCTGCGACACACATACTAATGTTATAAATTTGACTATTTTTTTCATTAAAAGTAATTAATTATTTACTACAAAATGGTTTAAGAGTCCAATACTTCCTTTTAGTCATCTAATGAGTTAGAATAATTTGCAATTATGTTAGGATGGAATGACCCGCTATGATACCATTGGCTTTCCCTTAACATTAGATTATTAGACATTAGAAATTTCATATTTCATATATAACTTTTTATCTATTCTGTATCTGCTATCTTTTTTCAAATATATGAACCGATTTGGTTTATATTGAATATTTTTAAACATATTTAATATAACTTGTATTTGGATGTGTACATATGTATGTCGTTTATACAATACACACAAATATGATATGATATACATAAATGCATTTTTCATGCTTTATAGAATGATTGCATTTTTTGGTTCCTCCATGAATTTTTGTCCAAAACTGCGGGACTAAAAAAAGTTTTGTTTATGAAGTAACGCTTACCTTTGCAACTGCAGTTGGTGCTTGCATTGACAAATAATGAAAAAAGAAAAAACCTGCAGCTTTTCATAAAAACAATAAATGCAGAAAAAATATATAGAAACCAGAACAACAAAATATATAAGCAAAAAAAATTTCATTTTTCGATACCTGGTTTTTGCAGGCCATTGCAATGCATCAAAATATTGACAAATGCAACTAGAAATATTACTAGGCATCCACAAAATGGGAACTTCGTGTGGAGTACAAGCGCAAAACAACGTCTGTGCCATACCCACCAAATATTATTCTACGGGCATGTAGCCTTTTTTGGAGCTCCTAAAATATACTGTAAAAAATAATATTTTTTTTTGGATTTACTTCATTCCCTTTGCTACTCTACTCAACCCTTTAATTAATAATTTTTTTGCAACTTTTTTCTAAATTTATGTAGGCTTAATTTGCGCTACTCCAATTTGATGTATGCTTGCGTTCATTTAAAAACAAATTTTTTGTTTCACTTCGTGGTTAAAAATTTATTTTATTTTAATTCCTTAATTTTCGATTTAGATAATCGAAAAAATAGAGTTTCCATTCACTATTTCAATCAACTAAAAGCGTTTCTTTGTTCGTTCAGTTTGAGTTGATGTCCTGTTTTTCTATGTAATTTTTTTTTAGCAAATGCACTGCAATTTCAATTGATTAAGTTTTGTATTTTGTAAAAGTGTTTTTGTATCTTTGTATCTTTTGTTTTGTTCGCGTTAAAAGTCCATTTCTGCGATTGTTTGTAAAGTGTTGTTAACATGTCCAAAATTTCAATTAACTTGTAATACCTTGAGCGTTAGTCTGTGTAGGTAGTCTTCTAATAGACTAAAGCACTTTAGCGTTAAGCAAATATTGAATCAAATCCAAATTACGCGAGGATTCATTATTTGCTCCTTTCTTACTTTGTGCAATTTTCGTGGATATTCGAGACTTAAGTTTACTTTTTCCCCAATCGAGAGAAACCTACCCTGTTATACAAATTATTTGTGGAGCCTAAAAATGGTTTCTCTTAAGAAACTGAATGCCTTCATTAGAGCGACAATTATAATTTTTTTATATGATGTGAAAAAATTCGTCATAAGACTGTTGACAAAACTCTTAAACGTTTTTTGTAATGATCCAAGAAATTATGAATAAAATAAAACAAGACACTATTTTTTAAAATGGAGTTTTTTAAGAGATATAGAGTCTTAAGCGAGAACAAAGCTTTAACAGCAAATTAAATGAATCAATTTTTATTATTTCGAGGATATAGCTGCCATATAAGATTTAGTATGAAAAATGAAATCTTACAGCTTTAATTTTTCACCACTTTTTTAATCAACTGAAGCCATATTACATATTATGGATTTTAACATTAAAGGCTAAATTCAATACTTCTTTGCGTCGATCAATATCTCAGAGTATTTTTACAGAAAGTAGTTCAGTGACGTCAAATCATATGATTCTGTTCGCTTCTTTGTATAGATCAACGAGTTTTTCCACAGAAAGTAGTCCAATGACGTCAGATCATATGATATTGTTGCCCAAATATTGACGTTTTGTTTTCATAAAGTTCTTTTTTTCATAAATCGATCATTGACGTAAATATCTTACATATATATGGAACAATCCTACTGAAGCCAATATTACTTCTCAAGTCAATATCGATGCAAGTTAAAAATGCTTAACTGAGCCATGTTATAGACGATAACACTTACAATATTTTTATTTTTGAAAACGTATAAAAAGTTCATAATGTGAACAATCCATAAACTACACCGTTGGATTTTAATCCAACTAATCCAACTTTTGCACTAATGCAAAAGTGAGTTCGTTTATCAAGGAGCCATAAAAAGTGCATTGACTTTTGATCATCCAAACGTCTCTTCACTAAACTATTATCTTGCAGCTAAGGAATATTTATTTAAATACCGAATACAATAGAGCAAAGTTTTAAGTTAAAAACTGAGTCGCATAATTAATACCTTTTACTAAATTGATTAAACTGAACTGATGAATATTATTAAAATTCTGACGGTTCAGTTCTTTTGTGAATTGTAGTGGTTCTTCATAATATTGGTTGATTGAAAATGGTTATTTTATGCAGACTTTTATTCTCTTCTTTATCACAATCTTAGTTTTTATTTTCTTACTTACTAAATTCGCTCTAACGCACCACTCTTCTTTAAGTATGCCTGGTTTGGGCTCACTGTCTCACTAATCAATTGCATTAAGTGCTCTATTAACTTAAATATTCCATTCAAGTCATGATCTTCCTTTACGTATTTTGTCTACGATTGTCTGTTCATTTTTGTTGAAGCATTGTCTTCCATTCTAAAGAGAAGACTAGGCTAGATTGGAACTAAATATTAGTTTACTTCATAGTGTGAATGTGGTGATAAAGTTCATGGTATAATTAGATGCTGGAATTGACGCCAATTCGTACAGAAGCACTTATCATCATAGAGAGAAAGTCATCTCTCTCGAACAATCCTAGTGCTGCTGCATCCTGCTTTAACTGTTGCGCAAATACTGGTAGGATACGCGCTGTATATAATGAAAGTTTTGTCGATCAAGGGAGTTTTGTATTTCAATTGGTTACATTCACTTCTATGAGATATGGTGATATTTCATTTTAATCTGTATGCTAATATTATTGAAGGAACAAGCAAATAGTAAATCTAGTAAAGTAATATAAACTGTAAATCAATGAGTGCTCTGTGAAGCGTACGTTTTGTCAATCAAGAGAGTTTTGCATTCTAATACCGAACAATGATCAAAGTAGCATCTATTGCCAATGCTAATAATTCGATTGATCTCGATGCTGGCATTAGTGAAGAAAGGGACCTGCGAGACCCTGATATATTATTTTATTCAACTACTCTAAACTGTATTTCAATAAACTAAGTTATTTGTAATTATAAGGTATGTTTTGTGAACTCTTTTTATTAAATAAATGCTTAGTTGTATCAATATATTCACATACCTATATAATCATAAATCTATTCACATATTCATATGCATATATATGTATTTATAATATGTGATCAAAAGCTTCAGTTTTTATTCTTAATGCAGTAAAAGTACTCTAAAATTAAAGTTTAAAAACAAATTTAATCAAGCAAAACCCAAATGCAAATATGGAAATAAAATCCATTAAAAATAATTCAAGCACCCGCAGGTGCAATTTCGTACACATAATAAAACTAAATTTAAAAAAAAAATGAAAAAAAATTGAAAATAAACAATTTTAAAATTTATTTTTCTCATTTTATTTTAATTTTTACTTTTTGTTTTTTTAATAATTTTTTTTCTCATTTTTCGCTTTATAATTTTATTTCAAAATGGTTTTTTGTGCTTGGCTATTTTGTCATTTTATGTTAATTTTTTCCTTCTATTGGGAGGCGAGTAACATGCATCTGCATATAAATTGAAGTTTTAACAAACAGAAATGCATTCAACCGAGCAACACTAAATGCAAAAATGCACTTTTCTATACAGGCACATGCGAAAGGCTTTGTATTTGACGGACACAGCAATGTGTGCATTCCCCCAGCAGTTCCCGCTTTCGGAACAATACAATCTAGTACCGATGCATTTGTGCCCCCACAGAGAATAACAAAATATTCACAAACATCCATACGTACATACGTGCATCTATCAATTTAGCATAGAGAGTATTAAAAACTGCATTTGGAATATGCATTTCTGATGCAACTTTCACAATGGCCACCACCACAGCTTTTGTTTTTTGTCGACTCTGGACTCCGGACTCTAAAATTTCAAAATTTTCAAAATAAATGCGTGAATTGGGAACGTTTTGGGCCTTTTTTAAACATGCAAAATTACTTTGTTGTAGTGATTGTGACTAGGACTGTCAATGTGACTAACTATGTGCAGATGCACATATGTATATGGGCAGAGGCACATACAAATATCTATGTTTATACAAATGTGCATCGCTTTTTTGTAATTTTCATTTATCGACCAACGGAGCACAATGTTTGCTTCTGGTTTTGATGTTCGTACAAAAAATATTGTCCTATCATATTTTTTTTTTGGATTTTGTATCTTGTTTTGTTCTGTTTTGAATGCATTTTAGGATATGCATCTATCCTTGATTATGTGCGGTTGTTTGTGAATTTTTAGTGCTAGTCGTCCTGGTCAGCAGCATCATCATCATCATCACCATCAATGTTGGCGTGATGTTGTGTTTTTTTTTTCGTTTTTAGGGGTTTTAGATAAATCTGTACATCTGCATTTTTGGATGCCTGCTTTTAGGCAATAGTTTCATTTTATTTGCCTACGCTGCATCCAAGCATCCATGCAGCCGTGCAACGCAGATAACCAACAAAATTATGCATTTTAGATGGCAACACTTGAAAAAAAATCTTGGACTTTTGAAAATGATAATAATTTAACTATTAAAAAGAAAAAATACTTTTTAAGTATTATTTCAAATATTTAATTAAATTAAATGAATCGTACGATTTTTACATCTAAAAACGGTTAAAGATTTTTTTTATCTGAATTAAAAGAATTGATAATATATTATTTCATAGATTATTTTAAAAGTATGTAAAATAATTAAAATACTTAAGCCAAATTTTGTCAACAAATATTTTCCACTACTCTTTACGTCTATATAGCTGAAATCTTAAAATATCTGGCATTGAGTCTGTATACATTTCCATTGACTGTACCAACAAAAAACTATATACACCATCGAGCACTAACTAGTATATACGATATTTGAAAAAACTTAGCCCTGCTGCTAACTTTACTAAAATCTAATGTCAATTAGGGTTGCCTGGGAAATCGAATTGCTACCCAAAGTTGTGTTTATGTCTAATTTTATAATAAAAATTGTATGATATTATCTTATCACTTAAAAAAGCGAACTTTTAATGTTTAAGAATCAATTTTGATTCCAAATTTTTAAAATATGAAACACTCCAATGTAGTTTACTTTTACTTTATAGCAATATTCTTATTTTCATTTTCATTCTTATTAATAAAATTAATAAGAGTCCATACCCACTGTAGTATATATATTTGTCAAACTGCATCTTCTCTTTAAAAAAGCCTAAATGTTATGTTTCTGAAGGTAGAAGCCAATACGAATGATCTAAAACAGTTCAGACACCTCAACAGTAAACATTGATGATAAATTCTTCAGTCTAAATAGTACTAAATATATGTATAATAATCATTGGCTAACTAACTGGACATACTAATGTTAAGTCCCACCATTCAAAGAAAGAATCAAATTTAATTTTGTGCCTTGCAATTACAAATAAACAGTCTCAGTAGTCCTTACAGATTACATAGAACCGAATGATATTATTTGTTTTGAATCGAAAGATATTATAATGTTTATCAGTTTATCAGCATCTGATATGCCTTTCATATTCCAAGTAGACATAGTAACAGTTGCGCTGGAACGCAATTTTATATTATTATTAAATATCTTTAGTATCATTTTGAATTTTTATTTTGACTATATATCTAACACGTAACACATTATATTACAGCATTTTACAATATAAACATTTATTTACTATATATGTTTGGATTAGCTCAAGAACAGATATATGTATATTTTCTTATCGTTTGCATATTAACGATATAAAGATTGACAGACAAATGGATAGGTGAGCAGATATATTGATTTTGCCTAAAACGACAGTTTAATCAGGAATATATATAATTTGAAAAGTGAAAAGTGTTCAACGGTAATAAAACTTACTTTTACGCTTAACATATATTTCCCAACCTATGTACTGTACGTAGAAGGTTGGTAAGACTGGGACAGTAGAAATTAAAATTACAAAATTGTAAACACAACACAACGATTTTGCTGAGTGTAATAGCTTTATGGTGCATTTCTGTTCACATGAAATAGAAATGTTTTTTATACCAAAGGACCTGTACACAACTCTGTGCATAAATATGGAGTTTAATTATACCACGGGTGAATCCAAATTTATATGTACGTATTTTTCACAAAGGCTTGTAATTTACATATTTTAAACTATTTTCATGGAACAAATATTTGCGTTTTTCAGCTTAAATTTAATACATTACAGAAAATATTTGGAATTAAAGTTCTTAAATTCCATTAAATTAAAATTTTGTATTTATTATAAATGTTCATAAATATTTTATGAGTTGTATAGCTAAGTGTGTAATGTAAACTGATATTCGAACTGTTAATGAGTCTGCATAATAATTTAATAAATTCAATTTTAAATTAATTTTTCTCTTTCAACTGAAATTGTAATATTAGATAAATATAGTATCAGAAACAACAGAGTGGTATAGTCTGATGATATACATGATATGAAAAAATCCGCATAATTGGTTGGTTGCGGTGGCAGATCTGCAGACAACTACTCGCTGACCACAATTAGTGATTTTTCGCCACAATTTTCACAAGAAACCTTAAGGTATAACAACATAAAAAACGAAGACTATACCATTGCATTTAGATAATTTAATAGATATTTCGTTCTTACCGATGAACAGTCTGACAAACTATCATAAAAGTACTTTTCGAAAAAATTATTTCTTCTTGAAGCCAGAATATTCCAGTAAAATTATTTAATTGTTTGTTTCTCCTATTAGTTTCCACAACTTCAAAAGAGCGTATTTGCAGGAATGTGCGCTTCAGTGACTATAGATAACTGCAGTAAACCTTGCAATATTTCATCCTATTATATGAGGATCCGGGAAGTTAACCGGGAAGTAACATATGACCTTAGCGTCTTCTATGTATTATTGGCAAGCTGAAGAAAGTAGAGTTAAGTACTTCTCTTAATCTCTTATCTCTCAGGGCACATCAACCTGTATTTCTGGAGATCCTAGATATATCTCTAAAGTACTAAGGCATAACTGACTTTAATAATATTATTGCATATCTTAAATGTCAGATACTATCCGATATTTAGCAATATCTGATTAAAGTGTATAGTCAAAATAAAAAATTGGTTCCAGTATAATACGAATAGCTTTATAAAACCGATCTGAAGTTGTAATAATTGATCTTTGCAGTCCACTTAAATTTCTACTACTACTTTATTTTCAGTTGAATTTATGATAATTATAAATAATTTCTATAATAATAAGCATGTACTAGTAAAATTATTTTCATATGTATGACGACATGAACGATTTGAACGCCCTGTACATAGACGAGCAAATGCCAAACCGAATTTTGTAGAAACCTCGATCCATTGTAAGAAAAGTCTTAATAATGAATTTCAAGGATGTTATCAAAAGTGTACAAAACGGTCGAATGGCCCCCGGAAATGTTGGCCGAGGTAATATATTATAATATTTATTATATATTATGAAAAATAAATATATAATATGAATGGATTGCTGGGCAAGCTGTCGGCGTATTTATAAGTGTACGGAGTCGAAACACAGTAATTTAAACCATTTTTCCGATTTGATAATCGCTGTTTTTTTAATTATAACATACGGAGCTTCATGGATTATTTCATGCATAGATAAATTAAAGACAATATAATATAAAGTTAATAGAGTTCACATAGATTAATTAAAAAGCGAATCAAAATGGGGATATAATAATTAAGAGAATGGATTAAAGTTATTGGTTTCAGGTGAATAGAATTTGAGTAGAAGCTGTCGGAACAACGTATTACTGCTACGAAAATGGATGAGTAGTGCATTAGGTGACATTTAATGCTATATATTTAGACTTTTATAAATTATACAACTGTCAAAACTAGTATTCGCCATATTTTTAATATGGAATAAACAGTCATTAGTTTCAGAAAAACGTAATTTACTTTGACAACAAGTCAGGTTATAACAATCTGAAAATAACTAGAAAAATTTAGTCAGGATGTATTGTTAAGCGTAAGTTGTGTGTTTGATATGTTTTTTACCAACATCAGGTATTATTTTACTTAAAGTTAATCTCCACTATTCTATTCGACTTTCTCGATCTGAACAACTGTAACTGAGGACTAGCGCCTACTTTGGCTGCTATTCTATCTCAAAAACTATTAGATGTGTATCTAAAAGGTTCGAATCTTTAGCTTTTCTTCTTACTGTTCACTAAGGACTCATCTGTGCATCACATTTGTAAAATGAGATTGTAATTTAATATTTTAATGACCAAATTTAATTTATTTATATTTGAATAGGTTATCTGGTCAATTGTATAAATAAATACAAATTTTAAAATTATTTAAAGAAATATTTTATTGTCACCAATATTTCACGAGTATATATAAAATGAGATATTTTAAAAATTTTTATAAAACCCTAAAGTCGTTTTTTAATATTTAGGTTTTTAAGTTTGGGATGCTTTGAAATTTTGAAGTACTTCAAAGAAATCGGTGAGATGATTGAAAATAATTCCGGGTTCTCAATGGGACAGTTATATATTGACCATGTTTATTCTACTTAGTCTTCTGTATACGGTACGCTGATGGTAATACGAGTATTAATCAGTTTATAAAGAAGTACGTTCATTACGAAATTTTACTGAGAAAAAGAGATAGAGCCAGAAAGAGAGAGAGAGAGTCTGAGATCGGGAAAGAACTTTGTTGCTTTAATGAAGCAGGCAATCTCTTTAATGCCTAAGCTAGAGATATTGAACAACCGTTTTAGGAAGAGAGATGTTATATGTATATTGAAAAGTCACAAAAATATTTCGCAAACTTTATTAATATAAACTAAACGGGTGAGATATATTTTCATAAATGTCTTTAATGTTTCTGCCTTTGAAGCCGCTGTTCTTACCGATAGAGCTGTCATTCTGCAAAGTTAGACTCAGCCAGGTTTATAAACTTTTCAGGGTGGTTCACTTTCACTTTAATTGGGAAATCTTGTTTTTCAAACGTTTTCAAATGTGACCACTGTGGATCTTTTGGGTTCGTTCCGGTCTGCGTATAAACAACGCTAATCCGTGGTATCACAAGAGGATATTATTTGCGTTAAAGTAGAATTGGGACATATAGCCACCACTCCAACCTAACATAACCTAATATTTCTGCGAGTAGAGAATTAAACATAGAAAAAATGAAGTGATCATAAATTTTTTTTAGTTTATCTATACTAAGATAGAATTACACATAATTTTGTCTTCGGAAAGCTACTTTCTTTTCAAAGACAAGTGTAGTGTAATTATGTCAAGTTCTAGTTGATTTTATTCGCTTAAATGAATAGTATTGAAATTTAACAATTAAAAATAAAAATATAATTAATTAATTAATTCAATTATTCTTCAGCTGGTTTATGATTTCGTTCTTTCGTTCGAATTTGTTAATAAAACCTTTACAGCAAAGTAATAAAACTCCAGAAAAATATGCGAACATAAAAAGTCAAGTACGGCTTTGAGTCAGTTGGTTAAGGTGCGCTGATTCTGAGTTTTACATTTGACAGGACCAGAGTTCGGTTTCTGGTACTTGTAGTCTCAAAAATAATTATATACGAGTAATTAAATACAAGAATTATTTCCAAGACCACTGATGATGGGTTTTTGGCAATACTCGAATTAAAATAATAGAAAAAATAAAATTTTTGTTGTTGTAGTTCACTACTGTTCGCAAAAACCTCTTTAACACATTTAACAATTAACAATTATGCAAAATTTGACACAAAAAATTTGGGAATAATTAATTTTTCTCATTTTATCTATAGCATTTTCTATCTCTAAAACAGGAACGGCCTTTTGTCTATAGTAAATTAACGAGAATAAAAGAAAAATATTAAACCAATTATTTTTACAGATTTAATTTACATTTTTTATATTCAAGTACTTATTCTTAACAAACCGTAATTTTTACAATTTTTGCTTAGATGTTGGAACGTTATGTCGTTATACTAAATCCGGAAGTTTTATGATAATCTAATATAAAAAAATCTAATATTATTATGTCCAAAGACAAAATAAAATGCTAAACTTAATTTTATATGAACAAAAGCTCTTAATATTCAATATTTTAAGGAGTACCTGCAAAAATGGAAATTAAAAATAGATACGTATATTGCAGATAATATTATAAGTTCATTGTTACTCTGAATTTTTAATTCACATTAAT
>NC_051847.1:239144618-239181782 GCF_002237135.1 Teleopsis dalmanni | reverse complement strand
GAAAAAATTGCACAACAACGCATCTGATGCATAACAAATACAAGAACACAAAATCAAAAAAATAAGAAAAATTTACAAAATTAAAAAAATTAAAAAAAAATTTTTGGTAGCAGTTTTAATTTTTACAAATGCAACGACACTTTTTCCTTTTTGGCGATGGCGATGGCGATGTTGTTGCCAGCAACGAACCTCACTGCAGCTCCACTTGTATTGACTTAGCTTTTTTCTACTATTTGGAGCAAATGCAATAACGTCACATCGGCGTTGCAAACGAGTATGCAAGTAGACCGGTGCAAACTATAAAGTCGTTGAAGGCATAAAAAGATGGGGAGTTCCCGTTCCTCGTCAAGTTTTTGGTGTTGCCAGTCAACAGAGTCTTTCTTTACGGAGCGATACCCCGCACTGGCTAAAGCGTCTCATTTGTTTTTTAGGCTCGAACAATGTTTTTCATCCCACTTTTGCCATGTGGCATAGCAATTTTTTCTTAGCTGCGTTGTTGCCGTTAGTGCATTGCATGCAATTCGAATGAAAATTGCTGCAGTTTTATTTAGTATTTTTTTAAGATGTCCATAAAAGTTGCATTTTTATTTTAAGACTTTTTTCTCTGCCAAGATAAATGCAGTGTTTCAATGTTTTTCATGTGCCATTTCCTTTTGTGATTTCTTTTTGTGAATTTTATTTTTATTTTACTTTGATATCATTTGTTAAAAGATTGTAAACCTACACTGTAAAAAATTATTTATAAAATTACACTTCAATAGTTGAAAGCCTTGTAATAATCAACGAATTTCAACTTTAATACAGATTGTCTTAACCAACTTTGAACCAATATTATTTCTCGAATAGGTGGCAGGATTGCATTTAGCATTGTTTGATTTTTAGAACTGATGTTCTATGTGATACAGTTCATTAGCTATGATGTAATAGCGCTAAAATGAACGAAAAACTACAAAAAATTATCGTTAGAGTCTTCAAGCCCTTCAATGTGAAAAAATTATCCCAATCGCATTATATCACAAGTAGTTTTAAGAAATACCATAACAGTGGATAAGAGAAAATACAAATTCCTGCATTAATGGATTTAGGATTTACAGTCGAATTAAATGAAATCCGCATCGCATATAAACATTTCTTCAGAAAACATGGCAAAAACAACCTCTTTTTTTTTGAATTCACAAGTATGGAGTTATCATAATTGTAGGGTTACCATAATAGAGTTTGGCAATTCCAAAATAATAGCATTTCGTCCATGTTTAAAAGCTAATAATTATTTTTCAACCTTGTCGTCGAGCTTAAGACTGCACATCGTCTTCAGCTGGTTCCAACCAACAATGGCTTGTAAGATAACGCTTAACACTTCATAACGATCGAGTTATCAACTCTACCAGAGTTTTGTGTGTTTAAAAAATTCTTTTTCGTAAAAGGATGAATTTTTCGCAAGCTCACTATCGTGGCTTGTAATATAATAGTGTATATAAAATATAATAAAATATATAATATATACCTATATATAATTATCCGTAAATATTGTTTTGAGACTGCAAGTACGAAGGGTTGAACTCGTACCCTGTCAAATTTGAAGCTTAGAACACTGTTTATTAGCCAAATTACCTAAAACCGTACTTGACTTATATTTTTAAACTTGAAGTTTTCTTGATCTGCTTAAATTTCTTAAGTGACTGATGTTAGACGAAAGTCATGATCCAACTATAAAATAATTTAATTAATTAATATTAATTAATTAAATAATTAATTGTATTTACAAATAATTGTATGTAGTGGTAAGTAGCAGGTCGTCTCACAACCGGACAGAGCGATACGGTAGACTACTCATACCAGTTTTTCTGTCTACCATTTCAGTTTACTTATATTCTATTTAAGAAATAGCATTGTAATAAAATAAAATTAATTGCATTTTTCCATTAAGGTAGAAGAAAATATTTTACATTAATTTTTATCGATAATAAAAATTAATTAAAATTGTTGTCAGTTTTCAATTTATTAAAGGATCTGTTCGATGGCTGCAAAGTTCTAATGAATTGATGGAAACGTTTGCTTACATTGATTTGAACGAATACGAAAACGAATTCGAATAATAAATAATAAATATTTATAGTTTATCTATTTTATGCAAATAACGTGTTTACATTAGTCGAATAACATAAGAAGAACATTGCAGTGTAAATATTTTAAAATTTAAGGCACATATATAAAAGTATTTGCTTGTGTTTTTTTTAAACTGCAAATGGTTGTACATGAGCCAATGTTTTGGGGGGAAGCCGGACATTACTGATTGCATTTTGCAAGATGTGTTGCAAATGCAACGTCAAAGCTTATACTTTTTATATCATTTTTAGAGCAGCACATTTTTGCAATTTTTTCTTAACACAAATACGAATACGAACACACATTGGGTTGGCTGTGAGCGTCATAATCCCTTGCAACACGTTCATGCAACAAATAAATGCAAAAAAAATTCAGATAGACATAGACAGACGAGCGAGTGCATCTTTATGCCTATGACAGTCACCATTGCAGCCACCTACCAAGTTGCTATGTGCGTCCAATTTGAATACATCAAAACGGAACCATTTTATATCTGAAGAATTGTTTTGTCGGGGCGTGCGAACTAAGAGCAGTAACAAATGCACTAATAAAAGTGAAAGACACGAAAAAGCAAAACATTTTGATTTTGGTATTGTGGAGCAGCTTGGCAACAACTGCAATCCTAGCAAAAGGACATACGCCTAGGCATGTGAAGATAAAACTGTAGAAAAAACGTTGTTTCGGTTGCATATACTCGTACGTACCAGCATGCAACACTGCAGTTTGGAAATATATGCTTGAATCTTTTATTTTTACAATTTCATAGCAAAAATAAACTCAACCATATAAGCAATTTTTTGAAATAGGTTTTCTGCAGAAAAGGACTAGAAAGAAAAATGAAACTGCATTGCATGTTTTGTTTTGTTTTTTACTTTTGCGCATATTTTATCAATTTTCGTATGCATTTTCAAACTTATATGCTTCAGCCATATTTTCTATATCCTTTTTGTGTACCACAAGAAGAAAAAAGGGTATAGTTCCGTGGACGCATATCTGCCGAAAAAACTGCAAGTGAAAAAGATTCACAAAGACAATTGATTTAAATTGCTTTAGTTTTATAGCTTAAGGAAGACATAATTTTTCTTCTGGTTTTTTTTTCCCCGAAATGTTTATACATGTTTTTGATATTAAATTAATATAATATATATAATAAATTATTTGAAAGAAAAACGAAGAGATAATAATAAATAGTAAAATTTCTTAATATAAGCTTTTAATATTAACAAATTGTTTTCAATGCTTTTATTGAGATTTTTATCCAACAATAGGGAAATTGCAACACAAAAAATTCATTATTATTAAAATAGCTGCGCCTATTGACGAACTATTTTAACCTTCCTTATCCATAATTACCGAACGATTTCTTTCTCTGCAACTGCAGCCAGCTTCACTCTTTCTCAGATCTATATTAAACAACTCTGATTCGTGAATTAATTTTTTATGGAAAACTCTTTTTCAATATTATAAGAAAACAATATTATCAGAGCAAGACATTCACAAAGAATAAGTAAGAATACTTCTGTGTCTTCCATGCATAGTCTTCTTTCGTCGGATGACAGATCTCCTAACCACATCTTATAATTATTAAATCTGATATGTTCAAATTTAAAAAATATATGTATTTCGGAAAGAGAAAATATGTATGTATCAGGAAAAAGAGTTTTATATAGCGAGAACCTTCTCTTTCAGATCACATATGGTTAACTGCATTGATAAAGACCGATTTTATTAGATTTATGAAATGATTATACTAACTCCAAGAACTGGCTCCGGCACGTATGATTGCTTTAAGGCAGTTATCTTAACCAATTTTTCCGCCACTTTATTGCACTTAAAAACATTGAATACTGCCAGGATTTCTAAGATTCGTTATTAACTGTCTCCGAGGCCAGTGTAGAATTTGTTAAAGGTAAGCGAGCACTGCAGAAAAGCACGACTGCCCCGTTAGGTAAATATGAACCAACCTGATAATTATAACTTGGCTAAATTTCTAGTTTTGCAGTATTAGAAGGTGGAACCAGTTTCGTCAGCATCGAAACCGTAGTATTGTGCAGATTATGCCTTAGTTGAAGCAGCTTATTTAGTAAACTCTAGATATATATATTAGATTTATCTAAAAGGGTAACGGATTCGATTTATAATTGTTTATGGCATATGGACGTTAGAACGTTAAAAATAGCTCTATTGGTAAAAATTGCTTCTTTTTCTTTGGAATCCACATATCATAATTGTGGTTATGACACTATCCAATATTTTAGTTCACGGAGATGGTGAGATTAAAAACGATAGAGTTTACAAAGGAAATAATTTTGTTTACACCAGAACTAAGTAACTCATTTATTAGCATTTATCTACCCCAAAAGTGATGAAATAACCTCTCTAGGTGCCATTACCTCTTTATTCGCTTTATTTCACAAAAAATTATTTCATTTATATTTATTAAATCAAAATTAAATTTGTTGTTAAAATTATCCATAGATACTCTAAGTCAGTTATATTGAACGATCATTTTGGTAGGATTTTGGCTCATGTGTTAAAAAGATATGAAAACTCACATGTAGTATTTTTAGCACCTGTGGTCGAAAAGAAATTTTGACCAATATTTAGTATTTTTAAATCAACAAATTTTATCGAATAAGTGTAGTCGCCCCTGCAACACACATACTAATGTTATAAATTTGACTATTTTTTTCATTAAAAGTAATTAATTATTTACTACAAAATGGTTTAAGAGTCCAATACTTCCTTTTAGTCATCTAATGAGTTAGAATAATTTGCAATTATGTTAGGATGGAATGACCCGCTATGATACCATTGGCTTTCCCTTAACATTAGATTATTAGACATTAGAAATTTCATATTTCATATATAACTTTTTATCTATTCTGTATCTGCTATCTTTTTTCAAATGTTTGAACCGATTTGGTTTATATTGAATATTTTTAAACATATTTAATATAACTTGTATTTGGATGTGTACATATGTATGTCGTTTATACAATACACACAAATATGATATGATATACATAAATGCATTTTTCATGCTTTATAGAATGATTGCATTTTTTGGTTCCTCCATGAATTTTTGTCCAAAACTGCGGGACTAAAAAAAGTTTTGTTTATGAAGTAACGCTTACCTTTGCAACTGCAGTTGGTGCTTGCATTGACAAATAATGAAAAAAGAAAAAACCTGCAGCTTTTCATAAAAACAATAAATGCAGAAAAAATATATAGAAACCAGAACAACAAAATATATAAGCAAAAAAAATTTCATTTTTCGATACCTGGTTTTTGCAGGCCATTGCAATGCATCAAAATATTGACAAATGCAACTAGAAATATTACTAGGCATCCACAAAATGGGAACTTCGTGTGGAGTACAAGCGCAAAACAACGTCTGTGCCATACCCACCAAATATTATTCTACGGGTATGTAGCCTTTTTTTGGAGCTCCTAAAATATACTGTAAAAAATAATAATTTTTTTTGGATTTACTTCATTCCCTTTGCTACTCTACTCAACCCTTTAATTAATAATTTTTTTGCAACTTTTTTCTAAATTTATGTAGACTTAATTTGCGCTACTCCAATTTGATGTATGCTTGCGTTCATTTAAAAACAAATTTTTTGTTTCACTTCGTGGTTAAAAATTTATTTTATTTTAATTCCTTAATTTTCGATTTAGATAATCGAAAAAATAGAGTTTCCATTCACTATTTCAATCAACTAAAAGCGTTTCTTTGTTCGTTCAGTTTGAGTTGATGTCCTGTTTTTCTATGTAATTTTTTTTTAACAAATGCACTGCAATTTCAATTGATTAAGTTTTGTATTTTGTAAAAGTGTTTTTGTATCTTTGTATCTTTTGTTTTGTTCGCGTTAAAAGTCCATTTCTGCGATTGTTTGTAAAGTGTTGTTAACATGTCCAAAATTTCAATTAACTTGTAATACCTTGAGCGTTAGTCTGTGTAGGTAGTCTTCTAATAGACTAAAGCACTTTAGCGTTAAGCAAATATTGAATCAATTCCAAATTACGCGAGGATTCATTATTTGCTCCTTTCTTACTTTGTGCAATTTTCGTGGATATTCGAGACTTAAGTTTACTTTTTCCCTAATCGAGAGAAACCTACCCTGTTATACAAATTATTTGTAGAGCCTAAAAATGGTTTCTCTTAAGAAACTGAATGCCTTCATTAGAGCGACAATTATAATTTTTCTATATGATGTGAAAAAATTCGTCATAAGGCTGTTGACAAAACTCTTAAACGTTTTTTGTAATGATCCAAGAAATAATGATTAAAATAAAACAAGACAATATTTTTTAAAATGGAGTTTTTTAAGAGATATAGAGTCTTAAGCGAGAACAAAGCTTTAACAGCAAATTAAATGAATTAATTTATATTATTTCGAGGATATAGCTGCCATATAAGATTTAGTATGAAAAATGAAATCTTACAGCTTTAATTTTTCACCATTTTTTTAATCAACTGAAGCCATATTACATATTATAGATTTAACATTAAAGGCTTAATTCAATACTTCTTTGCGTCGATCAATATCTAAGAGTATTTTCACAGAAAGTAGTTCAGTGACGTCAAATCATATGATTCTGTTTGCTTCTTTGTATAGATCAACGAGTTTTTCCACAGAAAGTAGTCCAATGACGTCAGATCATATGATATTGTTGCCCAAATATTGACGTTATGTTTTCATAAAGTTCTTTTTTTCATAAATCGATCGTTGACGTAAATGTCTTACATGTATATAGAACAATCCTACTGAAGCCAATATTACTTCTCAAGTCAATATTAATGCAAGTTAAAAATGCTTAACTGAGCCATGTTATGGACGATAACACTTACAATATTTTCATTTTTGAAAAAGTATAAAGAGTTCATAATGTGAACAATCCATAAACTACACCGTTGGATTTTAATCCAACTAATCCAACTTTTGCACTAATGCAAAAGTGAGTTCGTTTATCAAGGAGCCATAAAAAGTGCATTGACTTTTGATCATCCAAACGTCTCTTCACTAAACTATTATCTTGCAGCTAAGGAATATTTAATTAAATGGCAATGGATCGGGCATACTTTGAGGAAGGCACCAAATGAAATCTGCAAACAAGTATTAACATGGAATCCTCAAGGAAGCAGAAGACCTGGTAGGCCCAAGCCAACGTGGAAGCGAACACTGGAGAAAGAAATCCAAGCAAGCGGAAAAACCTTTGGAGAAATTAAAACTCTGGCAAAAAATCGTGACAGTTGGAAAAAGTTTGTTATGGCCCAATGTTCCCTTGGGAACGTACTGGATTGATTGATTGATTGAAGGAATATTTATTTAAATACCGAATATAATAAAGCAAAGTCATAAGTTTAAAACTGAGTGGCATAATCAATACATTTTACTAAACTGATTAAACTGAACTGATGAATATTATTAAAATTCTGACGGTTCAGTTTTTTTGTGAATTGTAGTGGTTCTTCATAATATTGGTTGATTGAAAAGCATTATTTTATGCAGACTTTTATTCTCTTCTTTATGGCGATAATAGTTTTTACCTTCTTACTTACTTAATTCGCTCTAACGCATCACTCTTCTCTAAATATGTCTGGTTCGTGCTCACTGGCTCACTCATCAATTGCATTAAGTGCTCTATTAACTTAAATATTCCATTCAAGTTGTGATCTTACTTTACGTATTTTGTCTACGACTGTCTGTTCATTTTTGTTGAAGTATTGTCTTCCATTCTAAAGAGAAGATTAGGCTAGATTAGAAACTAGATATTAGTTTACTTTATAGTGTAAATGTGGTAATAAAGTTCATGATATGATTAGATGCTGGAATTAACGCCAATTCGTACAGAACCACTCATCATATGAAAAAGTCATTTCTCTCGTACAATCCTAGTGCTGCTGCATCCTGCTTTTACTGTTACTGGTAGGATACGCGCTATATAGAATGAAAGTTTTGTCGATCAAGGGAGTTTTGTATTTCAATTGGTTACATTCACTTCTATGAGATATGGTGATATTTCATTTTAATCTGTATGCTAATATTATTGAACGAACAAGCAAATAGTAAATCTAGTAAAGTAATATAAACTGTAAATCAATGAGTGCTCTGTGAAGCGTACGTTTTGTCAATCAAGAGAGTTTTGCATTCTAATACCGAACAATGATCAAAGTAGCGTCTATTGCTAATGCTAATAATTCGATTGATCTCCATGCTGGCATTAGTGAAGAAAAGGACCTGCGAGACCCTGATAAATTATTTAATTTAACAACTTTAAACTGCATTTTAATGAACTAAGTTATTTGTAATTATAAGGTATGTTTTGTGAACTCTTGTTATTAAATAAATGCTTAGTTGTATCAATATATTCACATACCTATATAATCATAAATCTATTCACATATTCATATTCATATCCATATATATGTATTTATAATAAATGATCAAAAGCTTTAGCTTTTATTCTTAATGCAGTAAAAGTACTCTAAAATTAAAGTTTAAAAACAAATTTAATCAAGCAAAACCCAAATGCAAATATGGAAATAAAATCCATTAAAAATAATTCAAGCACCCGCAGGTGCAATTTCGTACACATAATAAAACTAAATTTAAAAAAAAAATGAAAAAAAAATTGAAAATAAACAATTTTAAAATTTATTTTTCTCATTTTATTTTAATTTTTACTTTTTGTTTTTTTAATAATTTTTTTTCTCATTTTTCGCTTTATAATTTTATTTCAAAATGGTTTTTTGTGCTTGGCTATTTTGTCATTTTATGTTAATTTTTTCCTTCTATTGGGAGGCGAGTAACATGCATCTGCATATAAATTGAAGTTTTAACAAACAGAAATGCATTCAACCGAGCAACACTAAATGCAAAAATGCACTTTTCTATACAGGCACATGCGAAAGGCTTTGTATTTGACGGACACAGCAATATGTACATTCCCCCAGCAGTTCCCGCTTTCGGAACAATACAATCTAGTACCGATGCATTTGTGCCCCCACAGAGAATAACAAAATATTTACAAACATCCATACGTGCATACATGCATCTATCAATTTAGCATAGAGAGTATTAAAAACTGCATTTGGAATATGCATTTCTGATGCAACTTTCACAATGGCCACCACCACAGCTTTTGTTTTTTGTCGACTCTGGACTCCGGACTCTAAAATTTCAAAATTTTCAAAATAAATGCGTGAATTGGGAACGTTTTGGGCCTTTTTTAAACATGCAAAATTACTTTGTTGTAGTGATTGTGACTAGGACTGTCAATGTGACTAACTATGTGCAGATGCACATACAAATATCTATGTTTATACAAATGTGCATCGCTTTTTTGTAATTTTCATTTATCGACCAACGGAGCACAATGTTTGCTTCTGGTTTTGATGTTCGTACAAAAAATATTGTCCTATCATATTTTTTTTTGGATTTTGTATCTTGTTTTGTTCTGTTTTGAATGCATTTTAGGATATGCATCTATCCTTGATTATGTGCGGTTGTTTGTGAATTTTTAGTGCTAGTCGTCCTGGTCAGCAGCATCATCATCATCATCACCATCAATGTTGGCGTGATGTTGTGTTTTTTTTTTTTCGTTTTTAGGGGTTTTAGATAAATCTGTACATCTGCATTTTTAGATGCCTGCTTTTAGGCAATAGTTTCATTTTATTTGCCTACGCTGCATCCAAGCATCCATGCAGCCGTGCAACGCAGATAACCAACAAAATTATGCATTTTAGATGGCAACACTTGAAAAAAAATCTTGGACTTTTGAAAATGATAATAATTTAACTATTAAAAAGAAAAAATACTTTTTAAGTATTATTTCAAATATTTAATTAAATTAAATGAATCGTATTAAAATGAATTTACATGTAAAAATGGTTAAAGATTTTTTTATCTGAATTAAAAGAATTGATAATATATTATTTTATAGATTATTTTAAAAGTATGTAAGATAATTAAAATACTTAAGCCAAATTTTGTCAGCAAATATTTTCCACTACTCTTTACGTCTATATAGCTGAAATCTTGAAATATCGGGCATTGAGTCTGTATATATTTCTATTGACTATATCAACAAAAACTATATACACCATCTAGCACCAACTAGTATGTACGATATTTAAAAAACTTAGCCATGCTGCTAACTTTACTAAAATCTAATGTCAATTAGGGTTGCCTGGGAAATCGAATTGCTACCCAAAGTTGTGTTTATGTCTAATTTTATAATAAAAATTGTATGATATTATCTTATCACTTAAAAAAGCTAACTTTTAATGTTTAAGAATCAATTTTGATTCCAAATTTTTAAAATATGAAACACTCCAATGTAGTTTACTTTTACTTTATAGCAATATTCTTCTTATTTTTATTTCTTAATAAAATTAATAATAGTCCATACCCACTGTTGTATATATATTTGTCAAAATGCATCTACTCTTTAAAATAGCCTAAATGTTATGTTTCTGAAACAGTTCAGACACCTCAACAGTAAACACGATGATAAATTCTTCAGTCTAAATAGTACTAAATATATGTATAATAATCATTGGCTAACTAACTCGACATACTAATGTTAAGTACCACCATTCAAAGAAAGAATCAAATTTAATTTTGTGCCTTGCAAATGCAAAGAAACAGTCTCAGTAGTCCATACAGTTTACATAGAACCGAATGATATTATTTGTTTTGAATCGAAAGATATTATAATGTTTATCAGTTTATCAGCATCCGATATTCCTTTCATATTTCAAGTAGACATAGTAACAGTTGCGCTGGAATCAATTTTACATTATTATTAAATATCATTTTGAATTTGTATTTTGACTATATATCTAACACGTAACTCATTATATTACAGCATTTTACAATATAACCCATTTTCTGCAAAACATTTATTTACTATATATGTTTGGATTAGCTCAAGAACAGATATATGTATATTTTCTTATCGTTTGCATTTTAACGATATAAAGATTGACAGACAAATAGATAGGTGAGCAGATATATTGATTTTGCCTAAAACGACAGCTTTAATCAAGAATATATATAATTTGAAAAGTGTCCTTCAACGGCAATAAAACTTACTTTTACGCTTAACATATATTTCCCAACCTATGTACTGTACGTAGAAGGTTGGTAAGACTGGAACAGTAGAAATTAAAATTACAAAATTTTAAACACAACACAACGATTTTGCTGAGTGTAATAGCTTTATGGTGCATTTCTGTTCACATGAAATAGAAATGTTTTTTATACCAAAGGACCTGTACACAACTCTGTGCATAAATATGGAGTTTAATTATACCACGGGTGAATCCAAATTTATATGTACGTATTTTTCACAAAGGCTTGTAATTTACATATTTTAAACTATTTTCATGGAACAAATATTTGCGTTTTTCAGCTTAAATTTAATACATTACAGAAAATATTTGGAATTAAAGTTCTTAAATTCCATTAAATTAAAATTCTGTATTTATTATAAATGTTCATAAATATTTTGAGTTGTGTAGCTAAGTGTGTAATGTAAACTGATATTCGAACTGTTAATGAGTCTGCATAATAATTTAATAAATTCAATTTTAAATTAATTTTTACTATTTCAATTGAAATTGTAATATTAGATAAATATAGTATCAGAAACAACAGAGTGGTATAGTCTGATGATATACATGATATGAAAAAATCCGCATAATTGGTTGGTTGCGGTGGCAGATCTGCAGACAACTACTCGCTGACCACAATTAGTGATTTTTCGCCACAATTTTCACAAGAAACCTTAAGGTATAACAACATAAAAAACGAAGACTATACCATTGCATTTAGATAATTTAATAGATATTTCGTTCTTACCGATGAACAGTCTGACAAACTATCATAAAAGTACTTTTCGAAAAACTTATTTCTTCTTGAAGCCAGAGCTAGACATTTCCAGTAAAAATATTTAATTGTTTGTTTCTCCTATTAGTTTCCACAACTTCTAAAGAGCGTATTTGCAGGAATGTGAAGTTTCTCTGCGTATTTTTCTATACTCCCGTGACTATAGAGAATTTCAGCAAGCCTTGCAGTTTTCAAGCGTTCTCTTAATGAGTTTGCAATATTTCATCCTATTATATGAGGATCCGGGAAGTTAACCGGGTAGTAACATATGACCTCAGCGTCTTCTATGTATTATTGGCAAGCTGAAGAAAGAAGAGTTAAGTACTTCTCTTAATCTCTTATCTCTCAGGGCACATCAACATGTATTTCTGGAGAACCTAGATATATCTCTAAAGTACTAAAGTATAATTGACTTTAATAATATTATTGCATATCTTAAATGTCAAAAACGATCCGATATTTAGCAATATCTGATTAAAGTGTGTAGTCAAAATAAAAAATTGGTTCCAGTATAATACGAATAGCTTTATAAAACCGATCTGAAGTTGTAATAATTGATCTTTGCAGTCCACTTAAATTTCTACTACTACTTTATTTTCAGTTGAATTTATGATAATTATAAATAATTTCTATAATAATAAGCATGTACTAGTAAAATTATTTTCATATGTATGACGACATGAACGATTTGAACGCCCTGTACATAGAAGAGCAAATGCAAAACCGAATTTTGTAGAAACTTCGATCCATTGTAAGAAAAGTCTTAATAATGAATTTCAAGGATGTTATCAAAAGTGTATAAAACGGCCGAATGTCCCCCGGAAACCTTGGCCGAAATAATATATTACGATATTTATTATATATTATGAAAAAGAAATATATAATATGGATGGATTGCTGGGCAAGCTGTCGGCGTATTTATAAGTGTATGGAGTCGAAACACAGTAATTTAAACCATTTTTCCGATTTGATAATCGCTATTTTTTTAATTATAACGGAGCTTCATGGATTACTTCATGCATAGATAAATTAAAGACAATATAATATAAAGTTAATAGAGTTCACATAGATTAATTAAAAAGCGAATCAATATGGGGATATAATAATTAAGAGAATGGATTGAAGTTATTGGTTGCAGGTGAATAGAATTTGAGTAGAAGCTGTCGCAACAACGTATTACTGCTACGAAAATGGATGAGTAGTGCATTAGGTGACATTTAATGCTATATATTTAGACTTTTATAAATTATACAACTGTCAAAACTAGTATTCGCCATATTTTTAATATGGAATAAACAGTCATTAGTTTCAGAAAAACGTAATTTACTTTGACAACAAGTCAGGTTATAACAATCTGAAAATAACTAGAAAAATTTAGTCAGGATATATTGTTAAGCGTAAGTTGTGCGTTTGATATGTTTTTTACCAACATCAGATATTATTTTACTTAAAGTTAACCTCCACTATTCTATTCGACTTTCTCGATCTGAACAACTGTAACTGAGGACCAGCGCCTACTTTGGCAGCTATTGTATCTCAAAAACTATTATATGTGTATCTAAAAGGTTCGAATCTTTAGCTTTTCTTCTTACTGTTCACTATGGACTCATCTGTGCACCACATTTGTAAAATGAGATTGTAATTTAATATTTTAATGACCAAATTTAATTTATATATATTTGAATAGGTTATCTGGTCAATTGTATAAATAAATACAAATTTTAAAATTATTTAAAGAAATATTTTATTGTCACCAATATTTCACGAGTACATATAAAATGAGATATTTTAAAAATTTTTAAAGTCGTTTTTTAATATTCAGGTTTTTAAGTTTGGAATGCTTTGAAATTTTGAAGTACTGAGATGATTGAAAATAATTCCGGGTTCTGAATGGGACAGTTATATATTGACCATGTTTATTCTACTTAGTCTTCTGTATACGGTACGCTGATGGTAATACGAGTATTAATCAGTTTATAAAGAAGTACGTTCATTACGAAATTTTACTGAGAAAAAGAGATAGAGCCAGAAAGAGAGAGAGAGAGAGTCTGAGATCGGGAAAGCACTTTGTTGCTTTAATGAAGCAGGCAATCTCTTTAATGCCTAAGCTAGAGATATTGAACAACCGTTTCAGGAAGAAAGATGTTATATGTATATTGAAAAGTCACAAAAATATTTCGCAAACTTTATAAAGAAGAACTTTATTTACTATTAAAGTCATTTGATTAATATAAACTAAACGGGTGAGATATATTTTCATAAATGTCTTTAATGTTTCTGCCTTTGAAGCCGCTGTTCTTACCGATAGTGCTGTCATTCTGCAAAGTTAGAGACTCAGCCAGGTTTATAAACTTTTCAGGGTGGTTCACTTTCACTTAAATTGGGAAGTCTTGTTTTTCAAACGTTGTTCACAAGGTGACCACTGTGGATCTTTTGGGTTCGTTCCGGCCTGCGTATGAACAACGCTAATCCGTGGTATCACAAGAGGACATTATTTGAGTTAAAGTAGAATTGGTACACATAGCCGCCACTCCAACCTAACATAACCTAATATTTCTGCGAATAGAGAATTTAACATAGAAAAAATGAAGTGATCATAAATTTTTTTTTAGTTTATCTATACTAAGATAGAATTACACATAATTTTGTCTTTGGAAAGCTACTTTCTTTTCAAAGACAAGTGTAGTGTAATTGTGTCAAGTTCTAGTGGATTTTATTCGCTTAAATGAATAGTATTGAAATTTAACAATTAAAAATAAAAATATAATTAATTAATTAATTCAATTTTTCTACAGCTGGTTTATGATTTCGTTCTAATTTAAACACAGTAAGTGAATTTGTTAATAAAACCTTCACAGCAAAGTAACAAACCTCCAGAAAAATGTGCGAACATAAAAAGTCAAGTACGGCTTTGAGCCAGTTGGTTGATTCTGAGCTTTACATTTGACAGGACTAGAGTTCGATTTCTGGTACTTGTAGTCTCAAAAATAATTATTTACGAGTAATTAAATACAAGAATTATTTCCAAGACCACTGATGATGGGCAATACTCGAATTAAAATAATAGAAAAAATAAAATTTTTGTTGTTGTAGTTCACTACTGTCCGCAAAAACCTCTTTAACACATTTAACAATTAACAACTATGCAAAATTTGACTCAAAAAACTTGGGAATAATTAATTTTTCGCATTTTATCTATAGCATTTTCGATCTCTAAAACAGGAACGGCCTTTTGTCTATAGTAAATTAACGAGAATAAAATAAAAATATTAAACCAATTATTTTTACAGATTTAATTTATATTTCTTATATTCAAGTACTTATTTTTAACAAACCGTAATTTTTACAATTTTTGCTTAGATGTTGGAACGTTATGTCGTTATACTAAATCCGGAAGTTCTATGATAATCTAATATAAAAAAATCTAATATTATTATGTCCAAAGACAAAATAAAATGCTAAACTTATTTTTATGTGAACCAAAGCTCTTAATATTCAATATTTTAAGGAGTACCTGCAAAAATGGAAATTAAAAATAGATACGTATATTGCAGATAATATTATAAGTTCATTGTTACTCTGAATTTTTAATTCACATTAATTTTAAGTAGCTTATCGATGATTTTCATGTAAGGCGGCGGCTACAGCTCAAATGCTAGCGAAATCTCACTTGCTTAAGGAGGACGCAAAACGCCTTACATCAAACCCAAGTACAATGTAAAAAGAATGCAAGGACATAAAGGAAAAATAAAATCACCCTCGAGAGCACAAGAATATAAAAGCTGTAATATATTTGTTTTTTATTTACTAATGTATATAAAAAAGGAAAACAAAATATATAAACGGAGAGCCAGAAAATATTCCAGCAGTGCAGCTGGTTTAAGTGTGTGTGCGTTACAGTTACAAACAGTTAAGCTCATTGCTGTGCGGTACAGCAATGTAAAAACACTCACGTATGTGTCCACATATCCTCGTAGCACCATCAAAAGGACTAACAAAGGTCAACGTAATGTGTGAGTTGGTAAGCAGAAACATTAAACTCACAATAAAAAAGGAATGCATAAAAGTTACCAACACTAAAACATGGAATAACTCTTTTTTTAAGAAAGAAAAATACTAACGAGTGGATACAGAAAGGACTATCCAACTCTTTTAGTACAGTCAGTCAGTGAAGAATTTGTGATACAAGTGTATAAGTGCTTTTCTGTCGTTTCTTGAATCATCAAGTTCTGCCTGGAGATTTTATTTCAAATGATTATAAAATTAAAGAAGAAAAAGGGATAAATTAAGAAGAAAACAGAGAAAACAACATATCCAACTTAATCAATTATTTAAGTACCAATATAACAAAAGAAACGTAATATATATATTTACTACTATACTACATATCACTGTTTTTAATATGGAGTAGTATTTGATTTTTGTTGTAATAGTTCTTGAAGGAGCGAATAATTAAAATCTGTATGTTAAACTGCGGTTAAAAATTTCTTTAAGATTCAATTAGATAGTAACAAAAACCCTGCGATCATTTATTATATAAAATAATTGAACAATTATTATTGGTTTAATATGGATTAATATATTGAATATATAGTTAATATTCATAAGTTATATATTAAACCCAATTTCAAAGTTGGTTTTCAAAAGTTATCAATTGGCTTCAAAACAATATGAGCTATTAATACCGTTAAGAATATCAAACTCTAGGTCAGCTCACTTATTCACATACTTTTATGACATATAAAATTCATTATAACACATAAAACAGTAACCCAAATACACTTGTTTTCTGTACAGATTTATATGTAGGTAAAAATAGTATTCCACGCTAAGGACATTGCAATATAGAAGGATACAAGCGCGCAGATGAATTAGCTAGAATTAACGCTTGATCTATTGAACCTCCCGTTGGAATCCCTGCTCCTGCCCGCCATAGCTATAAGCTGATTTATGGCCAACTTTTGTGAGAGGCAAAGAAAAATAAGGCTCATATTTCCTTAGTCAACAGCTACGTACCTCATATATTCTCAATGTAGAAGAGCCGATTTGATATATAGAAGTAAATCAGAATAATCCAGATAAACATCTGTCCTAACATCATATTGGCCAGACTTTTCTGCCTTGTCGAATCTCTTATAATACATGTCTTCCTTTTGTGTCTATGTTCTGGCTTGTCCATAAACAGGCTTAAGCTATTAAGGTTAAGTTAAGTTCTAACCTGGTTGTGACCAGATACTTTCATTTATAGATGAGTCCTAATTTGCCCTTTCTTTATACACATTACAATCATTACAATTAAGAAATGTGGTGTCAAAACAAGTTGCATAGCTAATTAAGAAAGATTCGTTCCTTCTTCCATCTCAACCACGTATTTGATTTTTAAGATCAGTTATAACGAAAGAACTATTTTCTTTATTCTATTATATAAAACTAATAGGTATTTTTCGAACAGTTGTGAATTGCAATAACAAAAAATTTACTATGTTTAGTTTATTTTTGGATTTTTGACAGCTGCTTAGAGTACTGCCAAATATCTATCATCAGATAATTTCTGGAAATATTTCTTGTATTTAATTATTCGAAAATAATTATTTGAGATTGCAAGTACCAATGAGATTGCAAGAGTTGAACTTATACCCTGACATATTTTAAAAGCAGTGTTAATTAATTTAACACTTTTATTTAAATTTTATTTCAACAATATTTTACAGAGCTCTAACCTTTTCATATTGAATGAATTTTTTTTAAATTTAGAGGATTTCGAAGGTTCTAAAAAGAATAGCTTCTTTGTCATTATTATTAATGATTAAAATAATTAATTTCTTAATATAAATTAAAAGTTTTTCATTTATTTATTTAATTTATTGAAACTAAATAGTCATATACATTATCCTGAAATGTAACAATTAAATTTAACAAATTAAAACGATATTTTAATTAATTAATATTTTAATTGATTGTCATGTCATCATTGATTTTCATCGTATCGATTTCGCTTCAATTAAATTAATTTCAACAGACAGATGTTGTACTGTCGCTTTGTGTGCAAGCAGCAGTAGTACAAGTATACGGATTTTCCATATTATCCTTCAAACCGACTTAAACACCCTTCTAGTGCCTAAAATATGGCATATGCCTTTCGCTCGTATTCTTCCTTGCACTAAAATAGAGTACATAAAGTACTTTACTACACACACAAGCACTCACGTAAGTACCATAGTAGCCATAGTAGAAATGCTTCTCCTGACGTGCAATGCTTGCTTGGTTGCTGGTGCCTCTCTTTGTCGTTTGTACGCGCTCTCAGCGTTTTACTTCTAATGTCTGTTTCTCTTTCTTGCGCATTAGTTTTTAGTGTTTTGCATCTCATTTTTTGCTCCTTTTTTCCTGCAAAAAGTCTATGTAAAAGTATCCTTTGATGTGATGTGAAGATGCGAGTGTGTGTTTCCGATAGTTTGAATGTGTGTAGAGCATATGGTTTGCACAAAAATGGGAGCACAAAATATTTTGCATGGGCGTGTGTTATATTTTTGTAGAAGAATTTTGTGTACTTTTTTAGGATATCAAATAGGGATACTAACTAAATGCAACAAAAACACAAAAAATAAGGAAAAAGAAAAAGAAAAAAGAAAAAAGGACGCACACGCATACTAATATAAACAACGGTTTTGTAGGGGGTAGCTGCAAAGTAAAATTTAATATAAAATTCATTTTTATATGTTTTTTTGCTAACTACATTGCGAGCATTTCTCCTTTATTTTATATTGCCATGTGTATTAGTTATTGTTTTTTATGCCATGTATCCTTTTTATTGTTTTTTTTTTTGTTTTTGTATGAATAAATTTTTCCACTTTTAGTGCTATTTGACGTTTTTCATTGCTTCTTTTTCACTTTTTATACATTTCACTTAAACTGCACTTTTTTGCATTCTGCAGTTTTTTGTTGGTATTTTCGTATTTTCAAAAACTGCATCTATGTGTAGTAGAGCAGCTCTAATGCATATGGTGCACTATGTGCCACACCCAAAAATGCAGTTTTCTATTGCTTTTTGCACATGAATTTGATTTTTTGCATTTTAGGTCCTTGCTTTTTTTTGGAGTAGTGCACACCAAAACTGCATTCGGTTGGAGTGAAGAGTGTTAAAAATTGCATTTTATATGCACATTTCGGTACATATGTATACCGAAGCCAATAGGGAGCCTGCATAGATATAACATTTTCGGTTGCATATTTTTTGTATATTAGTTTTACTTTTCACAAAATATTAGTTTCTTTTGATAAAGTTTCTCATTTTAATATTTTTAGTTTTGGATGGGGAATTTTGTTTCTAAAATTCTAGTTGTCAAACTTTTTTATTGTTTAAAATGCGTTTTTCTTATAATATTTAATTATTTTATTCAACCTACTAAAATTATAAAAAATAGTCATTTATAAAAATGTATGAGAAAATACGAACATTAACGTTCTTTGAAGATTTTTATGTTTTTCTCATTAGGTAGGCAGATAATGTAAAGGAAGGATTAAATCTTTCTTAATTAGCTAAAAAAGTCGCTTTGATTAAACAACCAGCCGGACTCGTTTATAATTGCAAGTATTTGACCAATACTAAATATCATCGTGTGTTAAGTAATGGAGCGCTCAAAAACTCATGCCTGGTTCAAAACAAGTCTTGATATAAATACTGCATGTGCTCCGGTGTCTCTTCTTTGCGCACCTGAAGACATGAAACAAAGCTATTACGACAGGGCAGACCCAGTTTGGCTCCATGCCGCATATAGCCAAGTTTCATGTTAGGACTGATAATAACCAAGATATTTCTGATTTGCTTCTATGTACCAAATCGAGGATGAGGATATATGAGCCTAGTTCATATTTCATGCTTCTTTCATTTTATGTATCTTAATCTATGATTCAACTGTAAGACTGCAGTGACAAGTTTTCCATATGATATATGATATATTTTTACTTGGGATATAAGAATTGATTTTTAATTTAAACTTTACGAAATTATCTACTGATTGCATACAAAATAAAATAACTTTATCAAATATTTCTATTTATTTTACCCAATTAATTAACTAAACGTCATTACTATGAGATTTTATACAATTGCATTATATATGTCTTTATTATTTTGTGTAATTATTCCCTACAGTAAAAAAATTCCATTTGTATCAAAAGCCCATGTGTCTTCCATCCGATAAGGATCTGTTGTTTCCACAAAATAATTATTGAGTTCGCAGTGCTCTGTTTTACTGGAACAGATAATAATTAAACATTTACTACTACAATCATTACAATTAAAATTAAACATTATTCTTCGCTCTAGTTCAGAGACTTCGACTCCAGTAAATATGTTGCGAACTCAACTGTCCATAGTCTACTAAAATATATCTAGTCTTTATATAAAATGTCAGAATAATTTGCATCAAAGAATATTTAAGCAAAATAATATCAGATAGATGTGGAAGCTATCCACACAGTATGTATTTCCTTCTTTTCCTAGATCTCGACAGTCACAAAAAATATAACTAGAACTTTTTTCTGCTTTTAAGAGGAAACTACATTCTAACATATCAAAAGGAACCATCATTCCAAGAATATGGTAATATAAATTATAGACTGCTAGAGTTTCGACTTTGTTCTACTGAAGAAGAATGCCACCACGTAGTTGGGTATATGGTAAAGAACTGTATTGCGCCAACGGTTGGAATTCATTTGGCTATGAAAGATCTAATTTTAAACAGATAAAGTCTACAAAAAGATTTCAATTTATAAAATTATATGGCTAATTCAATTATTTCACATATTTGGGCAGTACATAAAGCAAAGCACAACCCAATTTTTGCTTTCTGGCACAGCAGATCGTAACAATTCACAAAAAATTTGAACGAAAAGAAAATAATGCTATGATTTTGCTTGAGTACCTACATAGAAATATATATTCATTTTTTATAATAGGATGATGTCAATTCAATTGCTAACAAATAAAAATTGGAGAAGATTAGCATTTTCCTAATTTTTTTTGTTTGGGCACTACATAATAAATAATGAAAGAAATGACAACAAAAGTTCAAAGAGTATATTAGTTTTATGGAAGAATATTTAATTCTCAGCTAATTAAGGCATGTCTAAATAAATAATCAGTCACTTGTGCCAGTAGAAGTGATGTGAATGGTGAGTGGATATTATATATCAAATAATTAAACAATATTATTTTATATTTTAAATCAAATTATAAAATACAGTTAATTTAGAATTTAGAAACATTGTAATTGCATAAAAGCAATTTTTTTATATATAGTCTTTTAATCATAAAAAAATAATATTTCAATTTATTAAATATTTAACAGGTTGTTCTAACAATAATAAAAATATATTTGCATATAATCGATTATAAATTAAAGAAAGTTGTAAATATATACGAGGCAATTAAATCCACTGACTATAGTAAATAAATTTTAAATATTAAAACAAAATGTACTAGGATAAATTTAATAAATTGGAATTATAAAATAAAGGATATGCAAGCCTCTACAAACAAGGTTCAATCTCTGGCAAACGACTGTACTAGATATGAAGATGTACTATGAATACTAGAGTAGCCAGAATTGTGCCAATGCATGTGATATATTAGAATATATATTTTTTGTTGTTATTTTTGCAATTATATATATTTTCCATTATGTATTATTGTTTCTGGAGAAGAACTATTCCCTTAAAAAACTCCATTGAATTCGCCACTAAATATAAAAAAATATAAATAACTGAATAAAGAAGTAATACTAATACTATCTAAAAAATAAAAAATTAACGAACACAATCAAATAATTAAATAAAATATTAGAAAAGAATGTGAAGTTGGTAATGAACTTATTTATGTCTATAATATAACAGTTCTCTAATATTGTTAATACATGTTATATTTTGTCAAACATATACCTAGAACTTTTATACAGGGTCTTTAAAATAGTCTAATTTGTTTTAACAGTTATGTGCCAAGTGTTTTTAATCATCAAATTCTTTTTACACCTGCTTTCCAATATAGCCTTCATGTCTTCTTATGAATTATAGTTTATGATTTGAATCGAACTGAAATGGATATTTCGGAGTGCAATTTATCATTATGGGAATGAAACAATATTACATATGATCAGATCTGATAAATATACGGTTTTTATTGTGTTCGTACTACATTCAATTATAATTTTTAGTCTACTCGTTATCTCCTCAAAATCTAAAAAGGACTGGACTTTAATTATAGACTTTCAACAAAATATGGTCAAGACAGATTTCATAATTACATTGAAAAATATTTCCACATAAATTAAATCATCGGCTTTCGGACTTTTTCTATTCCAAATAAAACACCTTTAATTAGACACTTAAACACTCTTTTAAATATGTATGTTAATTTCTAATTAAAAGCATTTTATTACAATAGTTCAAGTCCGACAGCCAATAGATCCAATGTGTTATATATTTTAATAATTTCTTGTGGGTCTTGAAAAAATTTATAACTCTTATGAGTTCTGGACTAAGGTTGTCTTTTCTGAAAACATTTGAATTGCTTATACGATAAACTTACAGTGAGATATTTGTTGAATAATATCATGTATTTTTCCATCAGCTAATTGGTCATCGTTAAATAATAATACAGAATTCTATAATTTGTTTTAAATATATTTTATTATTACCGATATTTCGACCACAGTTTAAAGCTATTTTTAGGTGCTAAGGACTGCAATCCAAATATCGGAATTAATAAAATATTTTTTAAAACTAATTAAAGAATTCTGTATAAATTAACAATAATCAATTAGCTCGCACAAAAATATATGAATACAATTATATCATGTTCTTATAATGTTCTTATGAAAGATATTATGGAAGATATCATAGATAGGTATTTGAAGTGGAAAGAGGAATAAATTCTCTTCAATTAGCTTTCATAGCCGTTCTCATTTCACATTTCTGTAATATATGCTATATTATATTATACATATGCTATATTATTACCAGCCATACACATTGGTAAATGCAAGTATATGGCGTTTACTAATGTTGGAAATATCACCGAGTGTGTATAAAAGTTGGGCGCGCTGTAGCTTAACATTCATTCTAGATAACCCTGGTCATAGACAAAATACTATAAGTGGTCTGTTGTCTTCTCATCTAGTGCCGGAAGAAACGTATTATAGGAGATTCGGTTGGACAGGCTTAACCTAGCTTCATGTCGTCTTGTAGTTTAGTATCTCGTTAGGACAGATATTCACCTACATGCTTTTGATTAGTTTCAATCTACTGTAGTGTGTTCTAACAACCCTGTCATAAATTAAATATTATACTACCAAATCGATAGTTCTAAATTTGCCGTGGCAGAGTAGTATTTTAGTTTTATTTATTATTTCATTTTTAAATTTGTTGTCTTATAAACAAGTTTATAAACTGATGTAGTTACATACATAAAAGTTACAGTTATGGCGATTGTGCCATCTGACGACATTAGAGTATAAGATAAAGATATCAGTAACATTGACAAGTTTTGAAGATTTTATTTAAGAAAAAATACTTATATGTATGTCACAAATTACAAAATTAACTCGAAAGACGAAGCAATATAAAAATTATATACCATTTTTTACAACCTGTAACTAGTACAAAACCATATTATCGAAAACTATAGAAAAATGTTAATTTTACGGTGCTACATAGACGATAATCAATATGTTCATTGACCTTTAAAGTTATTCTAAACTCAATGATTAACTTGTATTTGATGAGTAGTACCTTTTGTTTATCTTTAGGATATGAAAATTAACTTTAAATTATTTAAAAAAAATGAGAAGATTATTATTCATTAATATATTTTCCTAATAATTGTTCGCTTTCAGATTACTTAATTTTCTATTTGTATAAATGTATACATTATTTTCTTAGCTCTTAAGGTAACATTTTTGATTAATAATTGATTTTTTCTAAGACATATCTAACTCCAAATATTTTTACATATATCAGTATAACAAAAATCAGCGTTATCTTCTATACAAACCTATATAGGTCGTGTGCGAGTTAGGCTAAGTTGCGTTCTAAATGAGGGAAATTCTAAGTTGTGCCGATAATGTAGTGATGTGTCGATACGTGTTGATAAATGGCAAAATGTGTGCAGTGCAAAAAATCCCAAAAAATCTCCCATTTGGTTTAGCATCAACTTAGCCTAACTCGCACACGTCCATAATATTAAAAATAACTTTATATCTATTCCCAAAAAAAAGAAAAACAAAATGCATTCGTGGATAGATCTCTTCCGTTAACGAGTATATATATATATACAGATACATTTCTACATATGCGGTCTCATATGCGATGAAATATTCTATAAACACAATTGAAAAACAGGGACACACACACCCATATATTTGCATTTTAATACATTATACAAAAACAAATTTTCGCGCTGACACACACAATTTTTTTCGGATATCATGGATTTTTTCCAGATGCTTTTTTGCAGTTTGTTAGAAATTATTTTTTTATACACAAAGCGGAAAAAATTGTGTAGAAGTAAAAGAAAAGTGGAAAAATTTTTTCTGTGCGATTTGAATTTTCTTTTTTTTTTGTTTTATTTTAACCGAAGGACGTTTGGGTAACCTTGTAACCTTTTTTGAATTCCTTTTTGTGGGTCGAATGGCTTTTTTTATTTTGTTTTGACCACCGGTACTTAAGAAAAAATGAAAGTTGCTTTAGAGGTTTGGAAATATTGTATATATACATATACTCTTACATACCGAAAATTAAGTCAAATAATACAAGAAACAAAAATTAAGAAAATTTAAAAAAATTAAAAACAATAACTTAATTTAACTTTTATTTCTTTTAAGTTAATTTATTTATACCTAAGATTAATAGCATAGACTGTAGAGAAAACGTAGTCATGATAATATCGGTGGAAAGTTCTATCCATAGATGGAGTATTTTTACAAACTATTTTTTTCTTCTTCTTGTTGTTGTAATTTGAAATTTAGAGGGATTTTTAAAACAATCTACAACATAAATGATAAAAATGATGTTGAGAACTTCATCGAAGTTAAATGATGTTTAATATCGCAAATTATTAATATATAATTTTATATCATTATATAAAAAGTACAGAAGCACGTTTATCCTTCTAAACTTTTAGTTCTTTCTTCATATATATCATGTAGATAGTTTTAGTAATAATAGATTGTTTTGTATACACTGTTTCATTATTATTGCTAGCACTATTCCAACTAAATCTTATAACAACATACCCAAGGAATTCTAGTCACACCTATAAAGGGCTGCCTGTGGTACAATAGAACTCTTCTGGCCCCAGTACCGGCTATTAGATTTCACAATGTTTTGATACAAAAAAAAAAAAAACAATAATAAAAAAAGGTGTGGTCGTATAAAAATCATTCCTGAATTTGAGATTGTAGTATTTAAATACTTTTTTAATTTTGATGTATACTTTCAAACTATTTGATGTTAAAGTGCCATATTTTTAATAATCGGTTGTGCATATATAAAGGACCATGAAACTTTACTTTAACATGCAATTTTCATTTTGGTTCATTAGTTTGACAGAAAGTTATTATTTAAAACTCTTAATTATTTTTCCCACAATTAAAAAGATATTGAAATTGCCAATGATCTGATAAACGTATAGTAAACTTATTAATTATATTGTTAATAAATTATTAAAATTTACATAAATACTAAATTTTTAATTAATTTTTAAATTTGTTTTTTTTTAATTAATATTTATTATTCAGTGTACATAATATTTTTCAATACTAATATACACATTTTTCACCAAATTTACTTACATATATTTTAAAATTACGTTTTTACTATATTTCAGTGCTGAATGTTTATTTTAATATAAATTTTATATCAAAATATAAAATTTATATCTAAACAGATCTTGCCGCTAATTTTTTCAAACGTTTTCATGCTCGCGCGATTCACATTCTACTGATGTAGCAAAAACTGACCAAAGGATAAGCGGCGAATATCCTTTATTTTGTAAACCAAAAAAATAAAAACTAGTTTTTCTAATAAAATTGGAATTTTTTATTTTATTTTAATATAAAAATTGCATTGTCTAGCATCCTTTGATCTGTCACGTTTAATATTTAAAAATCTAACGATTTTTAAGGCAAACTAGTTCATTTGAATATTGTGCTTGTGATCGTTTTCGTCACCTTTTCACCCCTTTTTTCTCTTCAATAATCTAAGCTCATAGTTTTCTAACAACTGAAGAAAAGCTATAATAAGAAGACGTGCAATAGATAAAAGCTAGTGGAGGGTTAAAAAACAGGTATTAGGTAAACCATCTACGCAAAAAGTGATCTTCAATGAAAACGACATCGGTCAATGGCTAAAGTTGCTGCATGAGAACCTAAAGTAGTACAACTTGTTTCCAGTGCTTATACCTATCTAACCCCATTGATATTTTTGAACTATAATTAATCTCGGAAAATGTGGATCATAATCGTTGAAAAATAATTAATTTTAATTATACACTGTGTTAGATATTTTCTGCAGAATATTAAATACCAACTGTTGTGAACAAATCATTTTGAGGATGCACACTATTAATTAAATAATTTTATGTATTTAAAATTTATATAATTATAATTTTAATGTATTTAAAAATAATTATAAATATTTTTTCTTTGTTATAATAGTAATGAAATTATTTATAAATATTTATTTTTCATATACACAACGGCAATTACAGTTATTTAAAGGGTATTGTTTCTCATTAGGGTTGTCCCGTTTGAGAATAGTGTCAGTGTTGAGAGTAAAGGTCATTAAAAAGTCAAAATTGTCATTTGCTTAAATTACTAATTACAAATAAATTTAAATTTCCGTTTTTCGAAAAAAAGTCTGTGGTGATAAAAAAAAATACAATACATTCAGATTATTATTCAAAAAAAAAAGTTTATTAACCTAATCTGACTTGAGAAAGGTTAACAAAGAAGGGTTGTTAATTGGGGTATCCCATATACGAATAATTGCGACTCCTGAGTGAAGGAATTTAATGCTGTTTAAACCCACTTAAGTGTGAGCAACACGCGTTTTATTTTAATATTTACATATTCTATGGGACAGCATTTTTAAATAAAAAGCCATAAAGAGATGTTGCGATAGGGTAAGAAGGGGTCAGGTAAAATCTGTATAGAATGTAATCCTATATAAACAGGAAGATAGTAATGAATTTAAGAAATTATTGAATTATACGGTATCAAAGCAATGTATAACCAGAATATTTTGAAAAATAAAACGTATTAGAAACTAAACATTAATAATATGTTATTTATATATAAGCAAAATTTGTTAAAATCAAAAAACATTACTTAGAGCTAGTAATGTTGTAGAATGCAATAGTGATTATAATTTTATAACGATACCAATTCGATAAAATTACTATTTATATGTTTTCAACTGATTTCTTGAACTATTTTTATATAAAATTGAAGAAAGATTACTTTAAATATAAATATTTGTTATTAAACATTTTTCAAGTAAGAAAGAACAGGGTATTAGCTCCCATTTGAGCTGAGCACCGCGACCATGATTGATCTTTTGTGCTACGATATCCATATACAGTTGGTTAGTTACAAAGTTTCTTTCATAGAAAGAATAATAACACATCGTTAAGTCCATTATATTATTAGGGCCATTAATAAAAATGTGTGTTGGATAAAGCCGTATAAGATGCTTTTGTAAAAAAAAAATTGATACATTAAAACAGGAAAAAATTCGTTCAATAAACACTAGTTCAAGAACAATGTCCATAGTTTTTTAATGTGATTACTTGTTGTCAAGACTTAACACCACTGTGCTCTTAACACACGTATCAGTATAATGCAACTATAAACGTCGCCATTGGAATTCCAAGGAATTTCATCGATACCAAATCAAACTATACGTTTGCACAGCACCTGATTGAAAAACATCACCAAACATCGAATTAAAGGTTAATGGGCCAACACAATTGAGGTTGTCCCATTCAAAGCGCCTTTGTTAAAGGACAAATATGACTGCCGAAACTGTAGTCACTGGTCTTCGTTATACTAGATTCATACTTCCGTTAGGGCATCACAAATGAAACTCAGTAACTACCCAGTAACAGTCCTAGAAACAGTTTCGTGTGGTATTTACTGGGTTTTAGTTGCCTCTTACTATGGAGGCATGCCTTGCCTCAGGAATAATCTAACACTTTTCCTGCGGTGATCAATTTAATAATAATGGGAATACATGATTCGAGAAGACAAGCATAGAGTATTAGATATAGTATTGAAAACAGCAGTGGCTCAGAAAGCACTTGACCAGCACGGTCAATATCCGTTATTTTCAACGTCTGCACTATGGAAATACATACACTTTGTGTAGTATGTTGCAATATAGTTTATGTAACTTGGCACAATGAAATACTTTTTGAAATTTGGAAGATCTATAGTAATTCCATACAAAAAAATAAACATAAATGATAAAGTGCGGCTATTCTATATACATTTATGCTATATTTATCGCATACAATTTTCTAGTCCTAATCCATTGTAAGCACAACACATTTTAATTATATTTCCATTATTAAGTAAAATTCTTAATTTTGCTGTAAGCATCACGTGCAACTACTAGAATTTCATTAATAAAACATTTCTGTTAAGCGTACCAAGGGTTCAGGAAAAAAGTGCGGGCCACGAAACTTTTCTACATATTCCAAACTAACCTGACTAAAACAAACCTCAACCAACGTGTAATCAGAAACATTGTTATTGTTTTGTTCCTTAATTTCTGTTTCAGCAGCAGTTGCAGTCCTTTTCAGGGCTCCTCTTAAGTACACAATGGAGACCATTTTGCACTAAATGCGTTGCTGTAGGAGCACGGCCATGGATGTAGATGCCTTAAAGGCTTTGAGTGTTCTCATCTTCTCTATGCAAAAGTTATATGTTTGTTTTTCTTACTTTTCACATTTTCATTTAAGCTAAGAGCAAATAATTTTCCATGTGAATTTTCCTAAATTGCTGCTTTTGTTTTTAATTGTGCGTTGCAGCGTAAAAACTACAAAATTTAAATTTAAATTAAAAAAAATAAGAGGAAAAGCAGTAAAAAAGAAAATTTGTATGGAAAATTATATAAACTAAGAAAAAGTTTTTGTAGCCTGCACCTCCAAGCATAGAGCTTATGCAATGCCACAACGCCAAATCCTTTGTAGCTTGCACCACTGTTGTTAGGAGCGCCCGCCACAAAATGCTAAACCAAGGTTTCTAAAATTTTCCTTCTCGGAAAACACTTTTATAAATTTTGTTTAGTTTTTTTAGTTTTTAGTTTTTCGCTTTTAATTTTTAGTTTTTAGTTTCTAACGTTTTATTTTATTGCAGAGTTTTGTGGCAGCTGTGGGTGTGTTTTCCTAAGCAACTTTTTTGTTTTTGCAAAAATAATAATTATTTTAGAATTTTCAAAATGGCAGCAGTTGCAGTCAGTTTTTCTCATGCACGTTCTAATAGTTCCAGTAACTCTCCAAGAACAAGGTACGAGTGAAGGTGGAGCCCGAATCCTGATATATAATTTGGCACCTTACCATTTGCGTACGCATTAGTTTCGTTGTGTACCCTCAATTGTTATTATTATCAAAATTTTATATATAATTTCAGTGCGAGTGCTGTGTGGCATATGCTGCACTTGTGGATAGATACGAGTACGAGTAGTAGTACATATGCATTTGCAAATATTCTGCAAAAGTTTTAATTTATTACTTCGTTTTCTATTTGCCCGCAATCTAGCATGGTTTTATCTTGTTCCCTGTCATGCTACATCAAATGAGTATCCAATTTAATAATATACAATTATTCTAGCTAAAAGTCTTTTTTGAAGGTAATTTAGCAGAAATTTTAATTGAAATTTTAGTTAGAAATATATATTATTACAAATATACTTTCCTATAAATACTTATTATTTTAAAAGTACTCAGAACTCACATAATGATGATGTATTAAATCAGACTCTATGCTATCTCATGATACCTATTATAAAAGTATATTCAAATTGTGTGATTTTAATATAAAATGTTCATATCAAGTAATGTATAAAAATTACATGATTTCTTTTATAAAAATAAAAAATACATCTGCATGATTTTATTTTTTATTCTTCAAACATTTTGTTAAATTCTATAAAAACTTCCACACTCTTAAGTGTGACTGAATATTCGGGTGTCCTTTATATTGTATTGTATATTGTATTGACCAATAATTTTATTTTTCTTTTATGCTAAAATACCTTAATAAGTCGCATTAATCCGTACTGATAATATTTTGGAACCATGTATGTAAAAGATGAAAATGATTAATACCCTGAGTAGGATCATTGGATTTAGTTTTTCATTTTGTTCGCACAGTATATGTTCTACATTCTTCATCGAAGAAAATAGCATGTACTTGATCGTCCACTGGCATTAAAAACAGCTGGTACCGATCTATAAGCCGGCGGTGATCTATTTCAGGCACGAAAATTTTTTTGTTATGGCAGATTCCATACATTTTTGGAGTGAAGGGGTCAGTAAATCTTTACAAACAAGGTGTTAAGACCAATAACCGAAGTATGCCCACTTGGTCGGCTATATCGAAGGATATATTTAGTTGTTTATATAGTTATTTATATAAACCCGTTACCGGGTTTCGACCTGACGCAGCATGTCTTGACGTCTTGACTACGTGCGCGCCTTCTCCAGTTTCGTACATCAAATCCGGTTAGTACTCACTCAACTTGATCATTCCATCGGAGACACGGTATATGTCTACGCTTTCTTCCTCCAACTACTATGTTATATCAAAGACACACTTATTGAGTTCTACAAAAAGCTTCCTACGGTAATTCTTCATACGAGTTTGCTATTCAATGTCAATATATAACTGATATCTTTTAAGTGAAATGTCTTGTATAATATTCCTATGTTCCGTTATACCGTCCTTTAAATATTTCAGAAGATACCTGCAAGGTAACCCCTGTGTGTAGTTATAAGTGTTCCGATCTAGAGCGTTGCAAATATTTAATGACATAGGGGTCTTTCTTCCTTTAATCCATGTATCATACATTATTTTAATACAATTTATTATTATTTCATTAACTAACTGATGATAACCTTCAAATTAAGAGTTTCGTTGTCATATAATCTATTTTTATCCTTTATAAATAAACTCATTAATATATAAATATTTTGTCTAATACATGTTTATATATAGTCGTATATTGATTTTTTTTTGTAATTCCCATAAATATTTTTATTTTTGCTATAGTAGTTATTATAATTATCGTCATAATATTTGCGTAATATTAATGCCATTTCATTATTTTTATTATTGTGAGAAAAAATTATTAAAAATTTAAATAAAATGAAAACGCATTGGCCGTTGGTGAAAATAAATAACTTTTTAGAATTTTTAATGCAAAAATAATTTTGCAAAAAAAAAAAACCAAAACAAGTGAATTTTTGAACTAACCAAAAACTTTCAGTACGGATTGAGAGAATTTTAGTTTATCAGAGAAAATAAAATTTGGAGCTGTGATGCATGTGCGGTTTTCATATTTTTGTGGTTCACTCGTTCGAGGGAACTAATATATGTAGGTGGTCGGTAGTAGAGTCTGAAAATGGATATGCAAACGTGCTCCAATAAGCTTCAATGCATTCATAAAGGCATAGAACGAACGTTATTCATAAAAGTTTAGCTTAATACGATGGATTCATTATAAAATATTTTATGTGAACACACACACACATACATATTTATAAGTAAAAGGGATTTAAACTTAAAAATCATGTGGAGAACAAAAACAACGGGAATACGAGTAAACCACGTACAGTTATGTAGGAAAAACTAAAAGATAATAACCAATCTAAGCATGGAGTGACTACCGTGGAACACAAATTCAAATTTTGGTAGCGTTGGCAACATTGGCAATATGCAATTTGGTGGCTTCATTAAATTTCTGTTTGTGGGTGGCACATGGAAAATGCGGTTTGCTTCAGCAGTGGTAATGTGGCTAAATTATTGCAGTCAATATTGTTGTTGTACATGCACTTTATGCAGCCACTGCCTTTGTTGGTCATAAAAATAAAAACCATGTACAGCAAATTAGATATAACTAACTTTATAAAATCAAATTAAGTAAACTGCATAAAGTTGATAGAAAAAGTATCTTAATATGAGGCTTAATAACAAGATTGAGCTACTTAAGCATTAAATTTTTCAGAAAAAATGATTGCATCTCGCAGTTTATTTAAGTATACATTTTTAAATAAAATATAAGGACAGGCGGTGTTTAGGTCATATTTGTCATATTATTGAAAAGTGGGCAGGATAATTGCAATTATAAGTTTATATTACAAAGGATGTGCTCTGAACCTGAATAATAGTTGAAGTCCCTGAAATAGAGCGACCTGGTGATCACTTCCTTTTTTTTTTGATAAAATGACAGTTAGTACTTTAAAGACTTTTACTTAATAACATCTGTGACCACTTGGGTATTCTACTGCAGCAAGAGCGCTATTGAATTATGATTATGGGTTAATCAGGCGATTTTACAGAAGTGTAGTTTGAATCCTAGCATATCTTGCTTATGGAATAAATATTGCTTATGTTTTAAGAGGAATTATATGAATTAATGTGAGCATGTCTTTGATGTACTCGATTCTCAAAAATATCCAGATATTCGATATTTACTCAAGTATATTCGAGTAAATATTTTTCTGTTTATTTTCATTTATTATAAAAATATAAATATTATTTATTAAATTCTGTAAAATTAACATAAGCCATTCTTTATAATGAAATTTCAGAAACAGATCGCTATACTTTCATTGTAAGATTGCGACTAATCGTTATCTTTCGATGCTGACAGTAAGATAATGAAGTAAGTCTATAACTTATTTGGTCTTTGTCTGCTACTGTCATTTTCTTAACTTAACTTTTTGCTGACTATCAGCTATAGTAAGCTGATTTGGTATTCATGCTTATTAATTCAGTTTATATAATTTGTTTTTTAACTATTGTTTAGAATATTTATTTAAATTATATTAATGAAGTTCAGTTTTGTTAACGTTAATATTATGTTAATATATATGGTAATACCTGGCAATTCGGGTCATGAAGCTCTCGGATGTTGTAGCTGAGGAACATGATGCGGCTTGTCAAGGACTGTGATGTGTCTAGCTAAGATGAAGGAAGAGTCTCATGTGTAGTGGTCGTGGTATCAACAGGGTCAGTGCAGGTGAGCCCCTTCCCTAGTCATAACTTTGAGGTGTCTGGCAGTAGACAAAAAATGCAAAATGGTAGGTTTTTCCATAAAAAACCAAATGGAGTTGAAGAATGAAGAAAATCGGGCTGGGATATCAGCCCAAACGTCGGTGGGAGGCGCAGTTGCTACCACCGGCGGGCGCGGTGATTTTATAAGCCGCGTCGCCAGTGACTGCACCTCTGCTGGGATCGGAGCAGGTTCCAGTAGTTGTACTACTACTGCCAAACAACAGCGCAGTGATGCCAAAGTTCCTGTAGACTTGGGTCACAAAGGCGCAATTCCAAAAAACAAAAATTCAATGCAACGCAGTGATGCCATAGTCCCTGTAGACTCGGATCACGAGAGCGTTGCTAGCGTCAACACAATTGAGGAGGAAGCTCTTCTTCGTTCTCCGGGGGAAGCTGCTAAGGCCATTCGTAGGCCTAGGGCTGAACCAAATAAGGAGGGGTTGAAAGCCAAATCCAGATATAAGGCCGCGATAAAACTCTGTGCTCGCCTCGGAGACCGGAATGATCTGTCGAAGGAAGAGAAAGACAGGCTAGTCTGGGCGAAAGAGGAGATAGAGAAAGGTCGAGCCTTTTTCGCAGGTAAAAGGTGGTGTGAACCCTCGGATTCCAAATTTGCAAATCGAATCGAGGAAGATATGGCATGTAAAAGGCAGCGCTCAACGGAAAGCGAAGGTCCTTCTGGAAAGAGGCAAAAGCGTAAAGATGAGGCTGTCCCTCAACATAAAACTGCTACAAAAAGGACGAAAGCCGATACTACTAAAAGGCCGGAAGCGTCCACATTTAAAGCAGCAACAACAACAAAAAAGACGAAAGCCAGTGATCCAAAAGAACAGGAAGCGTCTACATCTAAACTAACAATGGCGGAGATAGTGGCCAAGCGACGCTTGATTGTGGCACTTATCGACCGCAGTGATCCACAGGGTCAAATGGTAGAAACTAGGTGGAAAATAGTGGAAATGAAGCTATTAGATGCTATGTTCGCCAAAATGAGCGCGGAACCAGAAGCTCCAATGCCATCATTCGACGGGGCCGGCTGGTTCAACGGAGTGAAATTACTGAAGTGTAAAGACGACTCTACCCTGAACTGGTTAAGGGAGGCAGCTACAACGCTCCAAGGCCTATGGGAAGGGGCATCTTTGGAGGTTGTGGACAGGAAAGATATCCCGTCTTTGCCCAAAGCGAAGGTTCTTATACCTCGAGTGGTGAAGCCAGAGGATGCTCTTCGTCTCTTACAACGACAGAATCCGGATGTGCCAACAAGCGATTGGAAGGTGTTAAAGGTCCTCAAGCCAGCTAAAGAAGGCGAGGGACAAAACTACATCCTATTAATCAACAAAATGGCCGAGGACATTCTGTATTCACGATACGGGAAGATGTCGTGGGGAGTAGGGAGCGTGTACCTTCGCCTCAAAAAACGACACCCAACCGATAGGAATTCTAATACACTCGCTGCGGAGGAAATCGAGGAGGATCTCGGTATTGAAGAAATCCTAAGCTCGTCCCTCAATCTTCGCGAAGGAGAGGAACCGGGTGTGATGAGTGCTGAAACCAACCCCGGGGAAGAATCGGAAGCTCATGCTAAAGATTCTACAAATAAACCTCCACCGAAGTAAAATTGCCTCAGCTGAGCTCCTCCTTAATCTAGAAGAGGGCGGCTACGATGTGGCTTTAATTCAGGAACCATGGCTGGCCTCGGGCAACCTGGTCTCTGGGTTAAATTCACGAAACTATAACACATTCATTCCACATGGGGTAACAAGGGTAAGAACTGTTATACTAGTAAAGAAAGGTATTAATTCTTATATTGTAAACTCTCTCTCTACAGAAGATCTAACGGTAGTGGCGGTTGACGGCGATAGGAACATACTTCTCGCGTCTTGCTACATGCCACATGAGGAAGAAATACCATCAGAAGAACTCCAAAGGCTGGTAGATTTAGCTGGCGAAGGAGAGCAAAGTCTGATAATCGGTACTGACGCCAACGCACATCATACGCTTTGGGGAAACACTGACATCAATGACAGAGGTGAGTCTCTTTTTAATTACATAATACAAAGTAGGCTTAGTGTAGCTAACAGAGGAGAGGAACCGACCTATGTTGGACCGACCTCCAGAAACGTTCTAGATATAACACTCTTCACGGAAGATAATGTACAGGTGATAGAATGGAAGGTTCTTAACGAACCATCATTTTCAGATCACAAATATATTAGTTTCCTAATAGATTTTCAGTACCTTAAAAGCAGAAAAGTTGTAAGAAATCCCAAACAAACGAATTGGGACCTTTATCGAAAAATTCTGAAACAGAGACTGAAAAAAATTACGACAATTGATTCTTACGTGGATCTGGAAGCTAGGCTTGACCAACTTACCAGAGCCCTAACTATAGCGTACCATATCGCGTGCCCGCCAATGCGTACTAAACGTAGATCTCAACCTCCTTGGTGGAATAAGGAATTGGGATCAAAAAGACGCTACGTTCGCGAAATCTTCAAGCTGGCTCAGCTAGCAGAAAGTGAAGTCATCTGGGAAGAGTACAGAGATATTCTTAAGCAATACAAAAAAGACATTCGAAATGCGAAAAGAAACTCCTGGAAGGATTTTTGCGCAGGTATAGAAAAGACGGTGGAGGTAGCTAGGCTTAGAAAACTACTATCCAAACACCCAACTATGCCTAACCTTGTCAGGAAGGAAAACGGCGAATGGACAAAAACTAACACTGAATCACTTGTAGATCTTACTAATACTCACTTTCCTGGCTGTGCAATTGTGAGCAATACCGAACCGGTCAGGAATATGGTAGGCTCCGCAGGAAAAAATATTGTTACTCACATGAGGCTGGAATGGGCAATCAAATCATTCGCTTCATACAAATCTCCTGGACTTGATGGTATTTATCCAGCTATGATACAAAAGGCTTCGGACCTAATAAAAACATGGCTGATAAATATCTTTAGAGGATGCCTGAAGCATAATTACGTACCCGTAAACTGGCGAGTGGCAAGAGTCATTTTTATTCCGAAAGCAGGAAAAAATGGTCACCTCTACTCTAGAGATTATAGGCCAATTAGTCTTACCTCTTTTATTCTCAAAATTTTTGAAAAAATACTAGCAGCACATATAGGAGACCAATTAGCTCCTGAAGTTCTGTCAAGAGCACAACACGCTTATACTAAGGGCAGATCCACGGAGACTGCTCTCCATACACTTGTCTCTAATATTGAAAAGGCCTTAGAATACAAAGAATACGCTCTAGGAGTTTTTCTGGATATTGCGGGTGCTTTCAATAATGTATCAACGCAAGCTATTTTAAATAGCTTAGATGATGTTGGTATAGACTCAGCCACATATCAATGGATTGCAAGCCTTTTAAGCTGCAGACAGATAAGGGCAGAATGGAACGATACAACTCTAGCTAGGGAAACATGTAGAGGAACCCCGCAGGGAGGCGTTCTCTCACCCCTTCTCTGGTTACTGGTAATCAATAAAATTCTTAAACAATTTGATGGTAAAGCTCCGAAACTAATTGCATATGCGGACGACATCGCAGTAGTTATAACGGGAAGATGCCTATCTACTCTAAGTGCGTTAATGAGCGACGCTCTCAAATCAATTTACAACTGGGCGACTGACGCTGGCTTAAGCGTAAACGCAGAAAAAACTGACACAATACTTTTCACAAGAAAGTACAAGGTCACAGCATGGACGCCACCTAACTTGAACGGAACTCTTCTGCCACTGAAAACTCAAACGAAATACCTTGGAGTAATTGTGGATAGCAAACTGACGTGGAAGCCTAATGTAGAAGAACGGGTAAAGAA
>NC_051847.1:239081379-239144518 GCF_002237135.1 Teleopsis dalmanni | reverse complement strand
ATCAATCTCCGACCGTAGCTGACAGGGGTCACCGAAGTATAATTTATGATAAACTTCTTTAAAAATGGTCTTACCATTGAGATATTACAAACCTATATTTTTTTTAAATGGGTCTAATTTTTCTTTTTCATATCCTCTATAAGTGGTATGACATAGAGTAAAGTTTTTAATAAATGAAAGAATTATCTAACCAAAATATAATTAGGAAAAATTTGCAGAATAGACTAATAAGTTCTTCGCGATACAAAACAGTATAGTGAAAATTGTTGGTTTTCCCACGAATATACCAGAAATGATTTAAAATAGATTAACTGGCGTCTTCATCATTACTATAAGTGGTTACAAAAAGCTGGGTTTCGCTTGAGCAACCCCTCTTTTATCAACTTCTGAACTTGCTACCGCTAATAGTTGTTGGAGACTTTTCATCCATTATCTTGCATTACTTTACTATATTCCCTGTGGATGTTCTTCGACTTCGTGTATTTTTTTAGGCGGTTCCGAGGATATAATTTATTTTAATCGGACGATTTTGATATTTGTTACAATATTTGCTTTATAGTACAACTTATAAATTCGTCATTGTAACGAATAAGTACGCCATTCACTGTTTCTCATATTATACTGAATATCTTTCTAGGAAGTCGGTTTTTGAAGGCTCATAGTTTAGAGATGTGTCACATTTTCACTACCTAAAAAAAATGAATTTATAAGTGCATTTTTCATCTCTTTATATAGGAGATTGTTGACAAATTGCTTACTTAAAGCGTAATTTGAAACGTCCATTGAAAACACAAGGTGCATTTGGTTCATAAATAATTAAAAACATATTTGTAAAAGGTTTCTTTGGCTTAAACTATACTTAAGAAATATCTACATTTTCCAACAATTTTTACAAAAATTTTAATTTACAGATAAGTTCTCTAAATAGTGTTCAGTTACATTAAATCTTGTATATACCAGTATGTAAGGATGTAGTTCAAATTTATTTCCACTTCCTTTAATTGGTAAAAACTTTTCTTACATGTTTTTGTCGTTCAAGAAAATAAAATAAAAATATATATTTTATATAATTTATGATTTCACTTAACAGTTATATTTATGAAATCCCTCTCCACTTCCATATTTTTTTATTATTTTTTAATTTACCAAAAATGTTTTGTAATTTATATCCAACAATAAGCAGACATTCAGAAAAATGTCTGAAGATTACGAAATGGAAAAATGCTTGAAAACTTTTAACAATTTAATAAGAGTAAAATTTAAGACAAAAATTATTTTATTAAATTTTGTTGGAAAATTTGTCTTGAATTACTTTGAGTATTCTACCCTTTATAGCCTTTTTAATCGAGAATTTAATAAGTTTATCGAAATGTTTGCAACAAAAAGAAGAAGATATTTTGTAACACTAGAACTATATTATTTAATAATTAATATGACAAGATTAGTAAAGTTAACAATGATTTGCTATTTGTTGGTCTGTCACATACACTATATTTAAATTCAGTTATAATAATCCGATGGGTGATAGAAACTGATTGACAATAACTTTACTTGCTAATTTAACTCAATATGCGATATAATTTTTAAGGTACTAACTCTCAGATAATAGATATAACATTAATCAATAATCAGACAGTAATAATTTTTTCAAGAACACTTTTAATATTTTTAAAATTATCACGGAAAAATAATTTTATGTGTTGGTTAAACGCTTATTAACTGTGTGTATACAGACTTCAAGATTAATAATGTTACCTTAATCTAAGTTGGAAGTTACTCCAGAACTTTATAAAAAAAATTATATATTAAAGTGAATACTACAGGGTTGTAATTTTTACAGTTCAATAAGTTTACCAATCTTATGATTGAGATTTTGGCTAAATTTAGGATTCAATATATATTTCTAAAGTCTTACCATTAGGTGTGCTCTACTGAATCACTTATATATTTTTCATGGAGCATCGTATATTACTGGATCATTTTGATGGAAAGAGTTTAACTGTAACAAATTCATATGGCTTGTAGATTGTGTTACCATCTTTTTGAAACTACTTATCTTCCGTATCAATATGTTTTATTTCACCTCAAAAAGAAATTGTAAACATGTGGCTGTGGTTTTCAGAATTGACGGTTTTTGAACCACTTATCATTTTCAAAAAAGTACATTAGAAGTACTTTTTTAGGACAAAGTCACACCAGTAGGTGTTTTTTTGTGAATGTGATCAACTTTTATTATGGAATTTTACCATTCCATATGTAACAATTTCGCTAACTGATATATGGGTCATTCTTTTACAAACCGGACGGATTTTGGTAAAAAATGACCTCATGATCTCTGATTTGGCTGAAATTTTTTTTATGAGCTTCTTTTATAAAATAAGAAGACCTGTATCTCGGGAAATCGGAGATCATGAGGTCTGAATGAATGATCCATATACATCAACCAGAAAGAAAGTCTATTACTGAAGAAAATTTGATGGTAAAAATTATTGCACGCACAATTCAAGAGCATTTGGATATTCCGTTCTAATCAATGAAAAAATTTAAATTCTTTTGGGCAGAGGGGCTTGATAGCGTCTTGGTCTTGTACTGATGCAGTTTTTTTAAAAATTTCTTGTGGTTTTTTATATAATGCGGTTAGGTGGAGTTTATTTCGACCGTACTCTTTACGTAATTCCCTAAATGTACCAAATCTGAAATCATTATATTCTAGTATATTTTCACAATTCTAGCACGTTATTATTAATATTATTAAGCGAGTCATGATCGTAAGTACACATATAGTGTCCCTGAAACAATTTTGTTAAATAAAGACCACGAAATATATAGCACTTCATCGACAACTGTTAAATAAAGTATATTGTTTATTTTCAATCGTTATTGACTAGTATCTATAAACAGATCTTTAGTAAAAGATATTTTACTTCAGCAATAAAATTAAACCCGAGACAAGCGTATTAGATTGTTGATAAATTATTCTACAATAAAGATATCAATGCGGTTTTGAAATAAATGTATTGCCAAATATAAAAATTCAATATTTTAACTTAGCTAAAGATTAAAGGAAAACATTTGTGTGAAGGGCATTGTAGTTTCGGAGAAGACAAAATAAATTTAACTCTTGTTTCGTTTAATCAAATATAAACGAACCTTTTAAAGTTATTATGTTAATAAAAATATTTTGTTTTAAGAAAACGAAAAATGTGTTTCAACTTAATTTAAAATTTTATTAAATTTTGTAATAATAACAGAAAAATTGTAACTTAGGAGATATAAAAGCGATTATATTTTTTACACACTCTTAAAATAAAATTATCTTATTAAAAAATTCTTTAAAATAAATGAAATTTTTCTTAACACTCAAGACATCGACGAACCAAAAATTCTATCTTTCTTTCTTTTTAAATATCTGCATTTTGAAATAACAAGGGAGCACAGTAGATGATTAGGCGGAAGTAAACTGCTTAATACCAAAATATCTCAAATCTAAGATAACATAAAATTTGAAAGTTAAATTTCTGCTATGTATTAAATTTTAACACAATTTCACCTAGAAATGTATTGAAGTGAGAAACCCATTTGGAATTTACCCATGCCCGGAAGCAATCCTGCAATGATTAACACTGAAAGTGAAAGTAGTTAAAAGTAGCGGCAAATTTCACAGTGCCTATTTCACCTGCACCAGTTAAGTTAAGGACAAATGTTAATGATTTTACTCTTAATACGAGTAGATTGGAAAATATAACTAAAATATATGTACTGCTTCAACGCAATATCCTTAATTCAACTTTGTCGACCTGCAAATTTAGGCATATTTTAACACGTAGCTGCTAGATGCCGTGAAGTAAAGATTGACATTTTGTAATTTAGATTATTTTGCGTAATATTTCATACACTTAATTAAAATGATCAAAGCTAATAATTTAAGTGGAAAATTTCAAAAAATAGCGAAGATAAGATTAGGTATTCAAAAGTCACAATATTTTTTACACAGATTTACCGATTTGTCTTGAATATAATCAAGTTGTTTAATAGGTAATGGAAAAGAGGCTTTTACAAGCAATTGTGTCCAAATTAATGAGACGTCTAGTAACTTTAAGCAAATAAGAGTTGATAATTAATATATTGAGTTTTTGAAATAATCTTCAGTGCAAATGGAGTAGAAAAGCATTAAAGGTAATATTTCACAGATACTTTAACTATTAAAGAAACTTCAAATAAATTTGTTTCGCTATCAATAAATTATAAAGTTAAATTCCGAAATTGAGCGAAAAGTCTAAACTAGAAATGATTTACAAAGATACGTTGGTAAATGACTTCCAATTCTGTATCGACAATAAATAAATTTATACGATAAATTTATTTGGTGAAGTTTTCGTCTAAATTTATCAAGTAAACAAACAAATGATTTGTAATACAAGATTTGACACTTAATTTATAAAGTCGATGAAATTATATGTTTATTAGGTTTATAAAGCGTTCATCAGTTTAGATGAGTATTATTGTACTATTATTAATTTATGTACCTGTGTGCTAGACTTATATTTCATTCATTTCGTTAACTAGTATTGAATTTATTCAACTAATAAGTCAAAAAATCTTTTTGTTAATAACGTACTTTTTGTTGACGTACTCGTAGTATACTCAAAAATCATAGCATATAATGAACACTAAAGCAATGTATACTGTAATAGAAATCTATATACTGTAAATGCTTATTGCATTTATCTCGGTATTGAAGAAATCCTAAGCTCGTTCCTCAATCTTCGCGAAGGAGAGGAACCGGGTGTGATGAGTGCTGAAACCAACCCCGGGGAAGAATCGGAAGCTCATGCTAAAGATTCTACAAATAAACCTCCACCGAAGTAAAATTGCCTCAGCTGAGCTCCTCCTTAATCTAGAGGAGGGCGGCTACGATGTGGCTTTAATTCAGGAACCATGGCTGGCCTCGGGCAACCTGGTCTCTGGGTTAAACTCACGAAACTATAACACATTCATTCCACATGGGGTAACAAGGGTAAGAACTGTTATACTAGTAAAGAAAGGTATTAATTCTTATATTGTAAACTCTCTCTCTACAGAAGATCTAACGGTAGTGGCGGTTGACGGCGATAGGAACATACTTCTCGCGTCTTGCTACATGCCACATGAGGAAGAAATACCATCAGAAGAACTCCAAAGGCTGGTAGATTTAGCTGGCGATGGAGAGCAAAGTCTGATAATCGGTACTGACGCCAACGCACATCATACGCTTTGGGGAAGCACTGACATCAATGACAGAGGTGAGTCTCTTTTTAATTACATAATACAAAGTAGGCTTAGTGTAGCTAACAGAGGAGAGGAACCGACCTATGTTGGACCGACCTCCAGAAACGTTCTAGATATAACACTCTTCACGGAAGATAATGTACAGGTGATAGAATGGAAGGTTCTTAACGAACCATCATTTTCAGATTACAAATATATTAGTTTCCAAATAGATTTTCAGTACCTTAAAAGCAGAAAAGTTGTAAGAAATCCCAAACAAACGAATTGGGACCTTTATCGAAAAATTCTGAAACAGAGACTGAAAAAAATTACGACAATTGATTCTTACGTGGATCTGGAAGCTAGGCTTGACCAACTTACCAGAGCCCTAACTATAGCGTACCATATCGCGTGCCCGCCAATGCGTACTAAACGTAGATCTCAACCTCCTTGGTGGAATAAGGAATTGGGATCAAAAAGACGCTACGTTCGCGAAATCTTCAAGCTGGCTCAGCTAGCAGAAAGTGAAGTTATCTGGGAAGAGTACAGAGATATTCTTAAGCAATACAAAAAAGACATTCGAAATGCGAAAAGAAACTCCTGGAAGGATTTTTGCGCAGGTATAGAAAAGACGGTGGAGGTAGCTAGGCTAACCTTGTCAGGAAGGAAAACGGCGAATGGACAAAAACTAACACTGAATCACTTGTAGATCTTACTAATACTCACTTTCCTGGCTGTGCAATTGTGAGCAATACCGAACCGGTCAGGAATATGGTAGGCTCCGCAGGAAAAAATATTGTTACTCACGTGAGGCTGGAATGGGCAATCAAATCATTCGCTTCATACAAATCTCCTGGACTTGATGGTATTTATCCAGCTATGATACAAAAGGCTTCGGACCTAATAAAAACATGGCTGATAAATATCTTTAGAGGATGCCTGAAGCATAATTACGTACCCGTAAACTGGCGAGTGGCAAGAGTCATTTTTATTCCGAAAGCAGGAAAAATTGGTCACCTCTACTCTAGAGATTATAGGCCAATTAGTCTTACCTCTTTTATTCTCAAAATTTTTGAAAAAATACTAGCAGCACATATAGGAGACCAATTAGCTCCTGAAGTTCTGTCAAGAGCACAACACGCTTATACTAAGGGCAGATCCACGGAGACTGCTCTCCATACACTTGTCTCTAATATTGAAAAGGCCTTAGAATACAAAGAATACGCTCTAGGAGTTGTTCTGGATATTGCGGGTGCTTTCAATAATGTATCAACGCAAGCTATTTTAAATAGCTTAGATGATGTTGGTATAGACTCAGCCACATATCAATGGATTGCAAGCCTTTTAAGCTGCAGACAGATAAGGGCAGAATGGAACGATACAACTCTTGCTAGGGAAACATGTAGAGGAACCCCGCAGGGAGGCGTTCTCTCACCCCTTCTCTGGTTACTGGTAATCAATAAAATTCTTAAACAATTTGATGGTAAAGCTCCGAAACTAATTGCATATGCGGACGACATCGCAGTAGTTATAACGGGGAGATGCCTATCTACTCTAAGTGCATTAATGAGCGACGCTCTCAAATTAATTTACAACTGGGCGACTGACGCTGGCTTAAGCGTAAACGCAGAAAAAACTGACACAATACTTTTCACAAGAAAGTACAAGGTCACAGCATGGACGCCACCTAACTTGAACGGAACTCTTCTGCCACTGAAAACTCAAACGAAATACCTTGGAGTAATTGTGGATAGCAAACTGACGTGGAAGCCTAATGTAGAAGAACGGGTAAAGAAGGCAACAAATGCTTTATACGCATGTAAAAGGATGCTGGGAAGTACATGGGGTCTCTCACCCGGTCTTATGTACTGGTGCTACACGGCTATAGTTAGACCTATATTACTTTACGGTATATTAGTTTGGTGGACAGTTGTGAAAAAGAAAACATATATAAAACCCCTGGAAAAGGTCGAAAGACACGCGGCGATGTGCATCACCGGTGCAATAAGAACAACTCCGACGGCAGCTCTAGAAGCTATACTAAACTTACCCCCAATTGATATCTTTGCCGAGAATATGGCGGCAAAAACGGCCGAACGGCTACGCATTACTGGGCAACTTACTCGAAGATCTTTCGGGCATAACGTTGTAAATCAGAACGCCACTCTTGATTCGGATTATATGATTCCGGTCATGTACCCCGGAGCAACAATAAAAACTGTGATCGAAAACGAAGGATGGAAAAAAGGCATGGTGCCAAAATGCAACACCATAAATGTTTTCACAGACGGTTCAAAGATGGAAGTGGGAGTAAGAGCTGGCATATATTGTGCGGAATTGAGCATAAGAATGCCGTTTAAACTTCCCAACTACTGCAGTGTATTCCAAGCAGAAGTGTTTGCTGTTAAAAAAGCGGCGGAGCTTGTGTGTAGGGATGAAACCAGAAACTACTGCATAAATTTCTATGTGGATAGCCAAGCAGCCATTAAGGCGATCAAATCTTACTGGTCATCATCCAAAAATGTTCTAGAATGCAAGGAAGCTATAACAAGACTAGCCTGCAACCGCAGACTTTGTATGTACTGGATTCCTGGTCATAAAGGCATAGAGGGAAATGAGACAGTTGATGCTATTGCTAAAAATGGCGCAAAACTTTCAGAGGAACAAACGAGCGAAGTACTTAGACCTCTGAAACAAATACATAAACTTCTGGACGAGCACATGATAAGGAGAGCAAAGGAAAGGTGGCGGAACTTAACCACCTGTAGAACAGCTAGAATTATGTGTAGGCACATATATGAAGAAAAATACACCAAGAATATTATATCGTTAAACCGAAGGAACTGTAGAACATTAATTGGTGTGTTGACAGGTCACTGTTTGGTTGCATCACATGCCCGAAAACTAAACCTAATTCACAACGATGCTTGCAGAAAATGCAATGAGCCGGATGCAAAGGAAACTCTAGAGCATCTGATGTGTAATTGCCCGGCTCTCTCGAGAACTCGACAAAAATACTTGGGAGCTTTCAGTTTTGCAGGACTGGAGTACATACCTGAGGTTTCTGTTGGAATCTTAATAAATTTTGCTAATGAAACGCGCATCTTAAGTGATGCTTACAATCGCTAAAACAAGACTCTGATCTGGTATCGCAATGGACTCTAGTGGTCTACGCGTGGCCTTTATGGCCTGCCAGCATAATCTAATCTAATCTAATCTATGGTAATACCTATGGTATATATTATTTCATGTTATTATTTTTTTTTTTATGTTAATTTATATTTAATTTCAATGTATTTTTTTTTGTTTTGCATTTGATTCTATTTATCTATATGTATAAATATTATTTATTTTCTTTTTGATTGAATTATTTTCATTTAATTTAACTTAATTTCATAATTGTGTACTTTTTATTATTCCTATTTTTTTCTGATGTAGTAGAATATGTGAATATACTAAATTCTTGAAAGCATTTTGTTTTTATAAACTTATTGTACGCATCTTCAAGAACCAACCCATATCCGTTGTGTGTAACATGCATTAGATGAAATTGTTTATATAATTTGCAATATGAGATTTTATCCAACCATTATAAAGTTTTGTACTTCAGTTTTAACTCCATGAAACTCCTCCCAGTCCCAAGCACCATATTGTTGATATTTAAGAACTGTCACTATAAATTTTCACGGCCAAGTGTTTTACTCTTTCTCAAGTTAATATGTACAAAAACTGTATACAACTAATCCATTACTAAATTAAACATTTCAGTATTTAACAATAAAAATAATACGAATTAACAAATAAAGGCGAGCACAGCCCTTTTGTAATTAGAAGAACAAAATTACCGAAAATAAAACAAACTGAAATTGTAATTCAAGTCCCAAGCATATGAACAATATGAGAAGGACACTAAGGAAATCCTCTATTTCAACTGTCAGGCAATAAATCATTGGGAAGATATGTTGCCACATGAAACTTGTGCGTAAGAACCTTTTCAAACAATGCCTCTGGACTGAGCCACCATTAAACCCAACCACCTGGACCAAAAAATTGCTTCACACTTTAATTTTTGTATTTCGTACAGTAGCTTAGCTTAATATGCAAAAATCTTTAATTACTTACGTAACAAAATTTACTTAATGCCTAAAAATTTTAACTCAAGCAACCCTATTAGTATCGTAACACCCCCTATGCATCACCGAAGGTTTCTTCTAAGCTTGTCCATTGTTTTCCCCAAATATTATGCTTAAGCATAATTTAATACCCCGACCCAAGCAATTAAGTGCCTCTACTTTTCGATTTCCGCAACTTAACCCGTGCGTTTACATTTAATTCCTTGATGACCTGCCATTTGTATTTGTTTTCTGCTAAAAATTCGAAAATTCTAAGTATCTGTAAGCTAAAAAATTAATGACATTAAGAACTTCTGCTGAGTTGTCGTAAAAAGTACCAACCACGCATTTAGATATTTAACCCTTCAAGTCTCCTGCTCGCATCTAATTTTCGTATTTTTGTATTATTTTTTGGGTAAAGCCGAGGAAAGGATATGGCGTATAGTGTTGCTATGTAAACTAACTCTGAAACGTATAGAATTTCTTATTTATAGTGTTTGGGTCTGCATTTTGTGGTAAAATTTATTTCCTTAATGAATAAAGGAAATCTATTGTTCCAAATATTTTTGGTGTGATGAAGTAGATTTTAAATTTATATTAATTTAAATGAATTCATTGATTTTGATTACAGACATTTCTTTGTGAAAATACACATTAAGCGCTTATGTTAGGGCAACGATTAAGGCATTTCTATTTGAGAAAAATATTTGTTAAGTTTTTGACGTATAAAATACACCTTAAAACTATTCCATTTTTTGTACAGTAGTAACATTAATTTCCAATTCGGAAATGTGAATTAGTTTTAGAACGCTGTTGAAGCGATCCTAAATGCTTTGCGGAGAGTATTTTTTCAATTGTAGTCACTAATCATCAGTTAACGTACACCAGCACTACAAGCAAAAAACAGTTGACGAATTTTTCGTATGTGGTAAACGAAATAATTTTCTTAGACTGAAATAATGAGACTTTCGATTGCAATTTTGTTTACCATTGTCTCAATATCATTCTTTCACTAATATCGTTCCTTAGATAAAAATCATGAGATAAATTGTATTGATCAATACAATTGGAATGCTTGAAAAGTAGCTAAGTTGTTTACAAGCATGTGGGAGCTTATAATAAAAAAAGTGATCAATATTCTCTGTTTTCAAATATGCTATATAATAGACAGTACTTATTGGAAATAAGACATGCTGTCCTCCGATATGGAGGGGAATATGTGGACAAATATTATATTATCAGTAAATCCATTAATAATTTTTTTTTGGAAAAATTGACCTATAACCCTTAGTAGTACTTATAAATAAAATATGCTTTAACTGAAGGCATTCCATGTATGGGAATGGGGAGGAATTCGACTGTAAACGTCCTATGCTCTATGAAATTAAAAGTCATATTTGTGGGCTGGAGGAATAGAAAATGACATGATAAACTGAATTTCCCTCAATTCACTTAACATGAATAATTTATATTGCAATTCTCTAAACCAATACGCGAATTTCTTTTATAAAACTAAAAATTTCAAGAACTAATAACATTTTTGTTTGTTTCTTTAAGAAAATATATATTTCTAAAAGACCTCTTACTTTAAAGAGAATTTTCAAAAATAATTACATTAAAATAATGTAAGAAAATATATATATCTAAAATATCTCTTAATTTAAAGAGATGTTTTAAAAATAAAGGCATTAAAATAGTGCTTACAATATTTCTTTTGAAGGATATTTACTTACTTCACTACTTCATCAACTATTTTAATTTCACGTACTTATTAGCAATTAGATCTGTCAATGTACAACTTCATAATTCATATCTGAGAGAAGATATATGTTATCTTTATAGGTAACATATATCTATAAGTATTTATTGAAGGTAAGGTTGGACAATCCATATATCGACAGCGCATGTTCAGTTGTTTTGGGGTTGTCAGGTTAAAAACTGGCGTTTTTTGCAACCCTCACTTTTGAAAAAGATTGAGATTAATCCATTAAGTCAAAGAAAATATTGTTGGGAAAATGAATACAATATATATGCTTGAATATTATTATTCAATCATGTTATATTATGATTGAAAGTTCAGAAATTACATACTGTGTAAACATTTTTCATCATCTTTATATTACGAATCGTTAAATAGTTGTCGTTTAATTGTCTTCCTGCCCGCTTGAAGGTCTCTAAATATATATAAACTGATATGTAAAACGTTTAGATATAACTTCAACAATTTTTTAAAATGTTCAAAATCGCTTAGATGTCATATACACTAAATCACTCGACCAAAGTTTTCTATAATGTCTACAATTAAATAGCTAACGATGGATATTTGTAATGAGAACAGCATTTAATATTTGAGTATACAGTATATACAAAAAGGATTTATATGATAATCGTATAAATCATATAAAATTATATGAAAATCATCTTACATGATTTTGAATACTCCTTTTAGATCCACAGCGTAAAGTTACGAGGTTCTTGTGGACTAAAGTACTCTTAAAAAGTAAAGTTTAGCTATTTTTGATATCGAATAGTGTTTAAAAATATAATGTAACGTCGCCTTGAGAAAAATTAGTTTCATTAGTGTTTGGCATAGATTCGATAGCAACTGAAATCTCATGTTTATATAAAATTAAAGGAGATTCATGTAAAAGATTAAAAGTTAACATTTTCGTTAGGCCGAAACCCGATAACGGGTTGTTATTGTCAAATAAGTAAGTACAACAAATGGATACCAGAAGAATATTTATTTTAAGTACCAAATAGCAACCCAAGGAAACTGACATTCTTCATGTCAATGAATAGATGCTAGATAAAGTTTTTAAGATACCCATAAGCATACTCTTAAAAGTTTTTAAACTGAGAACGTATATGACTGAGGTGTTTACGATACATATTTAAATTATTCTTTGCGCCTATACGAGTACCAAGTGGGTGCTGAATTTCACTCTTTGCCGTTCTTCTGAGCGTAAACGGATTTTATAATGCCAGTCAACGTCTGTCACACCACACCACAATTTCTTTAACAATTGACTTATAAATTGCCAACAAGGGGAATGAATAGTAAAAAAGTGCATAAAATAAAATTTCATACGTACAAGACACGAAAAAGTACTTCATGTACTGCAGAAAAACCGTGCAGCTCAACGAAAATGAATGCTGAGCTAAAGTGCAAAAATATGCACGAGAAATAAAAGTCCACACACTTAAAGGGAATCAAGGAAACGTCGACCACGCACGGACCTGAAAGTAGTGAATTGTAAAATGGAACCAAAGTTCCCTTGAACGCTAACTTAGCAATTAAGTAAAATGAATGAGTTAGAGTGACAAGTATTACGAAGTAAAAATAAATTACACGGGAAATGGTGGAGTGTGCTGTGAAAAGATGCTTAAAACCCACAAGTTTCGCACTCCACCGAAGCAGTAGCAAAAGAAATTATGAATATACAAAGGCTGCATATATTTAAATATAAAATGATTACTTATAGGTATGTAAGGGTGTACGGGTATACTCATTATGAAAAACGTTTACCCAACATCAACGTTAACCCAAGTCAACATGTACTGGCCATCCTCGCAACACACACTCCTTCAACTCACACTCAAGCGATTGCAAATACGTAACAAAAAGTCCACTTCCGTTTAATGCCGTTGAGGTCATTTGTGTCGTAAGATGAATCCTTTCAGCTCAAGGCTTATAGAAACAGGACGCAAATATTAAACACACATATTAACAAATTCAAATAAGCACTAATGTATGTAGAAGACTCTGTACAGAATGTGTATATTCATGTGGATATAAGTAAATGTATAAATATAAGCATTCATTTATGTGTTGAAGGCTATTTTATAATCGTATCTTTACAAGGGGGCAACACGGTATCACGGCAGCAGCAATGGCTGCTGCGGCAGCAACACAAGAAAAATAATGAAAACACTAACTTTTATAATGAAGGTCCTAGCAGCTTTGTGCTATGTCCGTTGACGTTGTCTTCTCGTTGTCCTCTATCTACTATCCACTGTCCTCGGTCCCAGCCATCATTTTTAGCTCTTTTAAAATTATAATCTACACATTTTAGAAAATCAAATAAAACGAAAAACCAAACATAAAACTTTTCTCATTTGCATTTGCTTAGTAGCGTTGTTACAAGTACAAGGCACAAAAGGATATTCAAGAACGAGTATTTTGTGCCCATATCGCTTGGGTGCTATTGCAGGATTTTATGCTTTATTTAAATATGTTTGTTGTTTTTGTTTTTGTTTTTGTTTTTATATTTTATTTGGAAAAACAAACGCTTAAGCATCTTTTGTCCTTTTGATTCTAATTTCACTGTCTTCGTTGACATATACTGAAGTATTTGGAAGCATTTATAGGACTTGACATGCTAAAGTTTTGGCAATAAAACATTTAGAAAAAAAATAACTTGCGAAGAATATTAAGTTTAATAAATTATTTGATACTGCTATAAGACTGGAAGAAACAACTTTTTGTTTCAGTTAATGTAGACGTAATTAAAATTTTATCAACTGGATACTACTCCAAACTTGCAATGTTATTAAAACATATAAACCTTATTGAAATAAGTTTCAAGTATTGGTGTGATATAGAAAATAGCGAAGAACTTATTGCTCGCCAAATGATGTCCTTCTATATTCTCTATATCACTACATAGGCCATCATACATATTATCATCAATTATTCATCTTCTACCATATGGATCCGTATCAAGTTATATGGGAGAAATAATGGGGACTACAATTAAAGAACTATTTTGATCGTAATGGAATTAATAAAGTTTTGTTATCACTGTAAAAGCACTGGCTTATAGCTTATTTGTTAATTCTGATTAGCTTGATTCTGATCTGATCAGCTTAATTCTGAGTGATTATTTATTGGACTAATTAACTAAACAATTTTTCAACGTTGACTACGTCTAAGAAATCATCTATTGATTTCAATTCTTTATATATTCACTACATAATTTTTCTCTATGTTGATATTGGAATCACAGTAAATGAAAGTTAAGTAACAGATTTGCGTAACTAACAAGTAACATAAGGATATAAAATTTTCCAATATATTATTTTTATTATGTTTAGGGAATTTGTACCGCGACTTACAGGTCTAAGGTGCCCATTCAAGGACTTACCCACATTCAATTTCCTCTATAAATTGTAGTATTGAACCAACATTGCAGAGTTTAGTTTTATTATTTGATATGAGATGATGTAACCTGATAAGAATTGAGTACCTTTATGTCCATTCTATAGTTCTGATAGTTACATTTAAGGTTAATGCACACCTGTCTATAGCAAAAATTTCTGCTTGAAAGACATTTGTATTTTTATCCAGTGCTTACAAGTATTTCCAATATATACTAGAGTTCAATTCTTTATATAAAAAATTAATTTAAAAATTATCTAAAAAACTGAATTCTTAGCACTAGTTAATAGATTACATACTAATTATTTCCAGAAAACTCATTTACCAATAAACATTTGACAAATTTAATATATACTCAACTACTTATGTGAATGGTATAGTACTCTAAGGATTTTTCAATTATCTTATAAATCGAATCTGGTTTTATTTTAAATATAAATTAAATGTTATTTAGTTCTTAGTTTCACAGGTAACTGATCAGCAACATATAACATATATACATGATCTCCGTCATCTTTTTTAGAGCTTTTTAGAGCAATATAAAGATGTTTGTTAAACTAAACATATATAAGAATTGTATAATAATCTGATGATTTTTTGATTGTCCAATAATCAAATGACGATGAGTACTTGGCAATACTCGAAACAGTGTTGTATAGTCAATCAAATTTCAATAAATTAACTAAAATAAAACTTTGTCGTTTCTTTCTTTCTATTCGAACCCATCTACAAAAATGTATTTTTTATTATATTAATTCTGAGCTGACCATACAGCTGTTTCGAAAATTGACAAATATTCATTTAGTGGTTCTAGAAACAATTTTGTATTGTTTTTATTATTATAGATCAATGATTGCTTACATTACTTAAGTATAACATTTTTACTCGTATATTATTCGGTACCATTTAAAGATTTGCATAACGCATCATAAAATATTATCATTCTATAATAGTAAAGGTTTTTGATGAGCTATAAAAAATTTTCTTGATATAAGTAAAGTACAAGCCAATATTCTTTATTTTAAAGTAAATAAATAAAAATTATAAATGTTCTTATAAATGAAATATTAAAACTATTTATTAATAAATACACTATATAATTCTTATTAAATTACCAAAGTCATCCCACAATGGATATAAATATATTTACATATGTAAATATATAATTAGAATATTTATTTATTTTATTCTACTCTACTATTTCAATAAGTTAAACACGCCTGCCTGCATCAGAACAAAGTGACCACAGTACACCCACAGTACACCCACAGTAAAGTGAAAATAGTTTTCCGTTTGCTTATGTTTGGGAGATGGTGATGTCCTGCCAAGGTAAGCACACTTCTATCTGTTACTTGACTAAACTAAAGACGCCATATTTAAAACGTGCACCGCTGACGCAAGTGTAGTCACGAAAGGACTATAGTTCCTGCCATTTTATTCCGCAATGGGGTATGTTTACACACAAACACTTTTGTTTACTTCTATTTTTCGCAATCGCTTGCGTATTAGCGTGTCCAATTTTAGAAAATATCCTTACATCCTTTGAGGGAAGTAACAAAAGTTTAATTGTTAGTTTCGATTGTTGAGGGTTTGAAGTGAAGCTCGTGAGACGCATGTATGTGGGGTTTTAGGAATCATAAGCAAAATTTCTGTTGTTGAAGTTAAAATGCCATTCACATATGGCAAAGCTACTATTCTGTAGCATGCCGGTCGGATAGCGGTTGAAGAGGGTGTGGTAAGGATATAAATTTACTACTAGAAAATTAAAGATTTGAAATATTACCAATGGCGGAGTTATAACGCAATAATTTTTTATATTTATTTAAGTTTAAGTTAGACAAATAAAATTTATGTTATTGAAGACCATTTTTTATTATTATAACTCATTAAATTTATTACTTTTAACCTAAAAAATGTGTACGTCTTAATTCAACTTTATTTAATTTATATTATTAAAACATATAATTATTATTTTACTATTATTTACTACTAATATCACTTTAGTTATATTATGGTCTATGTATTTTATTCAATAAAATTTTTGTTATTGTCCTTTCATTTCTATTCGAACTCTTCTAACTCTTAAATAGTTTCTTCTCGTCATAAGACACGTCACTTTCGACAAATAAAAATTAACATTATAAATGATTTATATTGTTTTTATATTATTTTATATTATTATTTTTTTATCTTATTCAATTTGTTAAAGATTTTGTTTTTAAAATATCCACATATATTTAATATTATAAAAACTTAAATTATAAACTACTATTAACTATTACATTAGTATTAATAGTTTTATTTTTTAAAATTAATAATTTCTAGAGCAAAATATATAACACCTCCCCCTCTTGTAAACAAAACAAGTTATTACAATTTTAATATTGATAATATTGTCATCTGTGATATCACAGCGGGTCGTAATTTGAGCTAAAGTGTTCTTGGAGCACGAGATCACCATTCCAATTTAATCTAACCTGTAGTGTGCAATATGAAAGGTTAGATTGGAGTAGTTGAATGTAAGTTCCGCATAGATGTAATGATCGTATGATGGTACTTGGCAATCCAGTGAAATCTAAGGTATTCTTGAAGTTATGTTCTTGACATGTATTCCAACTTTCCAAATTGTACGACTCGAAATCATTTTTGACTTCTCAGTGTTATTATTATTAGAATTAGAAGCCACAAATGCTCCGTAACCTAAATAGATATATTGTGAATAGTTTTCATCCTTAATCATACATAGATTTTTAACAAATTTTCAGAATTAAGAATTTTAGGATCCATAATTTATATAGATTCACCTAAATGATAATGCCCTCACCTATGCAACGAATATGCCTTCGTTCTCTTCTTGATAATTTAAAACATAAACATAAGAGATTTGCCAAAGTTGCTTTCGGTCCGAGCTTCCTGTATTTTCTGCATATAACGCAGTTGTTGCGGTAGAAGAAAAGCATCGATCCTCACAGTGCGAGACTTTAACCAACTAAAACCACCTATTTAGAATAAATTGAGAAGGTGTCCACCAATAATGCGGAGGATAATGTGGAAGGCAAACTTCATTTTAGTAATTAGGAGATATATGTGACATAAAGCGGCTTAATACTTAGAAGTTTAGGTATATCTAAATCAGAAAGCGTGGACGGTGGTATAAGGAAAACGGAGGTAGGTGAAGGGAATATGAATTGTTTCTATTTTACATATGTGTTCTGCTAGTAAAGAGTGATTCATAATTATTTTTATAAAAGTTCTTTTTCTCTATGAAAAGCCAATGCGAATTAAATATATTATTCTTCGATTGATTTACACATGATTTTTGCAATTTAATTGGGTAATTTTATGGGGTATATTTTTAAAGAGTTGTAGTAGAACGTTTTGAATAAATCAAACACCAGTTAAATAGCATATTTCGGTGGTCATAATCTTATAAAAAAAATTGGAATAGAATACAAATTATTAAAAGAACAATGAATCGTTTCATTAAAATTATATACAAAATATTTGAATTGTAAAATTAACAATACTAAAAATAATAAAATACTAAAAGTATTAAATAAATAAAATAAAATAAATATTTTTAATCCTATAGTATTCAAAAAATTTTTTATTTGTAAATAAAAATACATAAAATAAAATAATAATAAAATAATAAAATAAATAAATAAATACATATAATATTTTATTAAATAAAAAAATGTTTATTAGTAAATAAAATAATTTTTGTGTATGAAACGTCACTGTACTTTTATGAACTCAAACTTCTGAAGTTATTTGCTTAAGTCCGTTTGCCTATAAAATAAATTACAAATGTAGCTTACAGCATGGATGAATCCTTCTGTGCATTTCTAAAAACTAAATTAAATAGTAAATTCAATAAATTTTTCATTTGAATCTTTTTGTTTAACAGCAATGAAATAAAATAGAATTAAATATCTACAGAAAACAACATTTCTAGTTTGTATACAGAAAACTTTTGCTCTGGTGGAAGGGAAAATTAAGAAGGATGCTGTTGTCATAGAATGGAGCTAAAATTCAATTATGCGAGTATACCCAGAGCTTCACAAGGCACACAGATGCTCAAATGCTTAATAAATCGTAAGGAAAATAAAAATTCTTGCAGACAACAAAGGGTTGAGTTATAGTTTTCTTACCCTTTTTGGAAGCAAGGATAAGTCGTCGTAAGTAGCATTTGTCATGGCATACAGTTGCTCTAATATATGCAGTACAAATATTGTCTTACCGCAGGCGCAGGGACAGGCACGACAACTTGGAAAAGGTATTGGCTTTTGTGTGGATTTATTTGTATTTGTATATATGTTGTGTATATGTATATGTTTGGAAAGTTTTTTCTCTGAAATCTTTATGATTTTTTCCTGCATTAATTTTCTACTTCGTGAGAATTTGTTGAGGTTTCAAGTTGAATTCTATTTAATTTTCCAATTTTTTTTCTTTTTGTTCTTTCTATCTTTTATTGTCAGGCAGATAAGTGTAAATATACTTTAAGTTGACTAGTCTGGTAAGGATAATGAACTGGTTTCGTCAGAAAAAATTTGTGTTTTTTTATGCTGTAAGTTTCTGGTATTGTTTTTAAGACATTTTTCGTGAGTTTTGTGAGTCCTTTTGGCTTCTTCCTATACGCTTATGTCAATTTCTGTCATTTATTTAGTATAGTCCCATAAGAGAATAACGACTTTTAACACTAAATGGCACGTGGTAGATGGCTAGTTTAAGCGTGAATGACTCACTTATGGATTTCTTTAAAGTTTATTTAGACTTATGGAAAAACCGTCCCATTAAAGGGTATTCAAAAAGATTTCATTACTTTGAAGACACTCAAATTCTACTTTTTTATGACACTTTAACACTTTTTGTGTAAGAAGGGCGTATTAAGACCTTCAAAATAATTGCATCGCGAGGAAGAAGAAGAATCGATTTCCTTATCTACTTTTTCATTACCACTCAGTTTAGAAACTAGATTGTCAAGTCGAAGTCTAATTCAGTAAATTATTCTGTAGACATTCATTATAGATATATAGAAAAATTAAGTTAATAAGTGAATAGAATCAGTTGACCATGTCATCTTAAAATTAAATGTTAAAGATTGAATTCTGTAGACAAGTATGTAAATAGTTTTCATTTTACATAAGAAGTATGTTTCCAGAGTGAGAGCAAGACTAACTGTAAGTGTTGTAGAAAATAATTGATTTCTAACATAATTACCTTCGTAAAGGACATGAGTAAGGACATGCCTAAGCATTTGTTATTGATAAGTCTTATAATTTTTACCGAGCTTAGGTCATTTATTTACCACATTAAAATGATAATAAAAAACTCATAAGTTTGTGTTTCAGAAATCAATTTCTTTTGTGCTTATATAGACTGAAGATGGTCTACGAAGTACAACGAAATATTTGTATTACAAATAGTTTTTAAAAATATATTAAAAATTTTACCACAAATTTATAACTGTTCTATTATAATTTTTATGTGCTTTACAAACAACCTAAGCCTCGTAAGCTTTAAATTATTTATAAATAGATTGTAATAACAATCAATACATTATTTTTTATTGAGTTTAGTTAAGATGAATAATATAATGTAGTTAAACAACAGACAATCTTTCGAAAGATAGTGCCCTTAGTCTGTTAAGTAGTTAGAAACTTCGTATCTAAACTATATAATCAATAACAAAAATTTAAACATGTTTCTTTTTTTAATGAAATTTGCTGAACTCAAATTAATTATTAATTTATTAACTGAACAGAGCAGCAATTATTAACTATCATTTTCGAAAAATAGAACTAAAGGACGTTATCATCTGCACATCTGTCGGCTAAGATTATACTTAAACCAATTGTTTTTTATTTTAAGGATATGATTGTAATAATCCATTCTGCCGCTATAGAATATTTCACATTTAATGACTTTAATATAATCGAAAATTCAATTTTAAGAACCATATATTAAGTGAATATATTGCCCTACCTTTCTTTAATTATTCATTTTTTTGAAGTTTTTCTGGAGGTATTGCGATAGTTGGATCAATTCTTGTGCTCTTTGACTATTTCAAATTTTTTTCTATTTTTCCATGCCTTTTAAATTAAATCAAAGTTATCCTGCTATAAAGCACAACGTAAACATATCTGTTTAGGATAGTGCGATATTAATTAGTTTTATATATGTTCTCCTCTCACGGTTAGATACTTGCTGGACTATATAACATATATTTCTTATGTACCCTGCTGTACAAGATCAGTTCATTACTTTTCTTCATTGATATAATATTAAACTTTTGCTTCTATAAAACTGCCTATGTGTAAACTTTCTGTACTATTACCTGGATTACAGGTTCATTCCTGTAAAACAATAATTACAGGAGCTCTAATACTATAATTGATAAATCAACTTTTATAGTTCTTTAACTTACCACTACTAATATCAAATAGCCAAGCTGCTCTAAATTTCTTGAGTTCAATCCAAATTATAATTGGGATAAATTATGGCTGCTGCTATCTCTGACACATGCTAAATTAGTTCCGGATTTCCCTTATATATATTTGCGGCCATTAAGATATGACAGGAAACTACAAAACAAGAAGACATCCTGAAATTTAATTAACATGGCTTGTTCATATTTTTGTTTTCTAAGCCTTACAGATTTTGAAGTAGTTGTTTTTGAAAAATGAAGATTCTAATAGTGGGATCCAAAAAATCTCTTTATAATCAGTTTTAAACATCTAATTAAATAACTTCATACAAACCAGAATTCTTAAATTATCATCTAAGGACTATAAAGTATATTTTCTGAATATATATTTTCTACACATTATTTCAGTATTCAATTTGATGGATATAGATTCTAACATTTCTACTTTTTTTCTCATGCTCTACTGCCCACAATAAAATATTTACTGATTTATGATTACTGTCAACAAAATCATGCAACATATTATTTACTTACTTCGGCGATATATTTTCCTTCAGTTATATCAGAGTATCATTTGATCATCTGTTACTCACAAGAATCCACATCCCAAATTATATTCAGAAATATTGATATTTACAGAATATTTTTATGCTAGGTATATAATTAATTGAAAAATGAATTACTATATTCTGCTATATTACATGGCTTTAAATTCATGATAAAATTGTCATAATTTTTATTTTTATTTTTTTTTTCATTAGCACAGATTTAATTTTAATATTAAATTTAATTTTGTTTTCATATTTTTTTTCTACTCTGACGGACTTCGAAATTTTTAAAATCATTCTTTGTAATTCATCCTGCTTTTAAGACTGCATCACTCGCATTTACACATAAATCCATTAATAATCCATAAAAGTGATTAATTACTCATATGACGTTGTCTCCTGTCTATCAAATCCAGTATTATCCTCACGATCCTCTGTGTCCATTTGTAACTCCATTCAAAATCTACAACGCCATTCTAAAGCACGACTATTCAAATTGCAATTTATGATGTATTCACATAAATTACTAATTTTTTCTGCTCCCGTTTTAAGGACCTGCGCAGAACTGCAAAATCATCTAATCTGTGTTTGCAATGTTCTGTGTAGGTGGCATGCGAACGGTAGCCATGCCGTCAATTCATTGTGTTCCGTACATCCTTCGTGCTTGGACTACTAACGAAGCGCATGTTGCATTTTTGCGCCCTTAAAGTTTTCAAATTTGTCCATGTAGTTTCAACTTGGCAGCACTATTTTGAAAATCATGATGGCTGTTGGTGGTTGTACTATGCAACCACTTTTCAGAGGTAAAACAAAATAAAATCTACATTTATTATATACACACCCTTGTCTATAATAATTATTATTGTACCCCTCACTTTTATCCGAACTGCCTTACCGATTTAGACTACCTAATCAGAGTTACATGCTATTAACATATAGATGGCGCTTAAATTCAAAATGAAATTTGAACTACAAATATTTTCTTATAAGAACTGCTAATCGAAATTTCTTATTAAATTGTCTGTTTATAACTGAAGCAGTTATATCTAAACACTGATTTTGAAATTATTTGATCAATCTTCTGGAAAATAAGTTATTCATTTTCCCTCAACTTATAGCTTCCCTCCCTTGCAAGATGTAAAATAGGTTTTGATAACACATATTTATGATATATACAACATGTAACTTAATATAACTTAATTTTATATATAATAATGTTAATAATTATTATCTTTCATAAATTAAAACCACCTCTAGATATTAAGCCTCTTGACAACATCTCTCCCTCTTAATTACTAAAAGGATGCTTCCCACATTGCCTTCCGGATGGCTATATTATGGCTACGATTTTAACTATAGATACACAGTTTTAATACTTATTAGCCAAGATTTTAATTTTATATATTAAACTTGTGAGCAATCGGTCCATATTTATCCAGACTTCCCAAAACTGGGAAATAAATTTCAAAGTGGTATATTTTCTAACAGAAAAATCAGTTTTAAAGTAACAGCGACTCACGTAAGTAGTGTCGTTACAAATTGTTGCATGATAAGGAAAACATACAACTACATTCAGTTTCCCCAATCTCTTCTACTGCAGAAGGTACTACAATGACGGTGCACAGGAAAATATTCCTGATACAGAGTGTATTTGTCTGCTCTGGCAGACCTGGAAACAGCTGATTTAATAAAACTCAATAATATTCATTGATATTATTGAAACTGGGTGAAGTAGTTGTATCAAATCTGTTTCCAATAGTGTCACGTTGTGTTGTTTATCATTCGAATTATAAAAAAAGGTGTTAATTTAATTTTAAGAAAATTTTTTTGACTACTTAACAACATTTAACTTTTAGTGCTTCTCGCTGATCATATTGAAATTCTATAAGACATTACAATTATAACGAATTTAATACCGTTATTTATAATTCAAGAATATGTTCATTAAAAATAAATTTTATATTGATTACGGTATGGCAGTAGCCTATTATGAATGGTTCCCCTTGCAATTCATCTTCAGCGTGATCCTACGATTTTGTCATAGGTTCTGGAACTCCATGTTTTTGTAACGTAGATCAGTTAACAACATTTATTCCCATACTCTACAAAAATAATTTATTTGTATTATAATTTTATTATAATTATATTTTATTAAAATAAAGTAGTGCGAACTTTCACCGTATAGCATAGGATACGTTACTAAGAAGACGTCCTGAGGAATTACTTATTTATAAACATCCTTTTGTTAAATGTTTAAAAAAAATACCTTCACCAAATATTTATAGACTTTTAAATGTATCACTGCTGCTTATATGGTACAATATATAACATAATAATTAAAACATAATTTATTTTTATTTATTACAAAAACTAAATATTAGCATATTTAAGTCTGTGTTGTTATTATTCAAAGTGTGTTATATTTTAACATACTACCAATTGGGCGGTATTCATAATCCACTATTCTATTTTGACTATTTTACCGAAGCTAGCAAAATCCATTGATTGTACATGTCAAGGCATGTATAGAGGCCTTGAAGCCATGATTGAAGCACATTTTTAACAACAATAACGCAGTGAGAACCACCAGGCTACGCCTATAGAAGGAACCCCGAATACTATTTTTTTTTGAAACTTAAACGCTTCTTAATATTGCTACGGCTTACTTACGTGATTTGTCAGTTTCAACATTGTCATTATCATTAACCTATTTAAAATCAGCGAATTCTAATTTCGGACACTGATAAAGTGATAAAACATATTATTTTGCCCTAGTCGTAAATCAAAGATTAGTTTACTTTAATCTATATATTTTCAGCTTAATGTTGAAAACAACACGTATATCACTTAATCCATAAATAACATAAGATTCGTTGATATTTTTGCTTTTTGTTGCGATTATTTTCTTTTATTTTCTTATTAACAATTAGTTGATATAAATATAAAACTTGCTGATTTAAGGTCCGTCATCAACTAAAAGACAAATAAATTACGTTTTTTTTTAGCCTGGTTAAAGCCTAGTGTGGGGTAGAGATAAGCCCCCCAGCCATTATAGAGTAAAAGTGCGTAATAGCACTAATTCAAAAAGAAGTAGAATCAAGAAATATAGAACTAATTATTACATTGTCAGACTTATATTAATTTATGATATTTCTCGGATATTTTCAAATTTATTAGTTATATTGCTTGATCGGGTACAAGACGGTATAACCGTGCGAACATCTGTTTACTGAAGAAAATACCGAAACACCAACAATGGGTCCAAAGGCAGACCATACGATTCTTTATATTAAAGACACTTAAGATAGGAATTCTGTCACCGAATGAGCGTGGTTAGCGTTGGTCAATCACTTGCATTTACTGAGATGAAATGGTTCAAGTACTCACACAAAGTAACAACCTGTCCCCTAGTACTTTGATAGAAGCACAAAGAAAAATGTTACGATTTGGATAGCACGAAATCGTCAACTATGGAAAAACATTTTCTAAAATATGTAAATAGACTGCTTTATATATTAATTGAAGTGAACATACTAATAATAATAATAATATTGCGTATATAATAGATATATAATTTCAAAGTGCAAGGAATATAAAACAGGTGTTTATTTTAGAAACATAAAGACCTATGAAAGCCTCACTTTAAAGACTAACAGCTTCCTGGATAATAAATGCTGTGTTAAAATTTTTAAAGTTTTTTATTATTTTCGTTCATTTATTAAATATGTTTTATTAGTCTCAGTTCAAGTATTGTAACAATAATTAAATATCTCACATTTGAAATTCGAATTTTTCATGTTAAAATTTTTTGGACGCCCCCTTTACAATAAGTGACTCCTAGAAAATTAGTTCAAGTATTTGTTAATATTAATGTTTATTATTTATAGCAATATTATAATATATAATATTATAAAAAATATAATTTTTTGAGAGATTTAAATCTAAATCCTTTAAAATCTAAAAACTTCAGATAATATATACATTGATTTTTATATTAATTTAAGATTTGATTTAAGGTTTTCAAAATAGCTAAATTATTCGCAAAGTATGCATTCATCGGTATGAAGCTACGTATCGTCACTTGAAAAAAAATTTAGAACCGTTCCTGACCAGGATAACATTTGTTTTGAAATGAAGGCTGAGTGCGTAAAAGTGCATTAAACAACACACAAGTTATCGTACTTAAACAAAACAAAAAAAAAATTCATCCCCGAAAATTTTATTTTTTATTTTTTTGATGAATTGTGGCTAAGCACTTAACACTCTACACCTAAATCTGTTTGGTATATTAAGTATGAACTGTTGTTGGACCATGAAGTATAATGAACAACTACCACCGACATATGGTAAAATTTTAAATAAAAAAAAAATATTTTTTAATTATTTAGAAACTTTGTATTTCATTATATATTATCAATTAAAATCTAAAACTTATAATTTATATTACTTAAATAGCTGTAATTGTAGTTAGGGTGTTATTTGTAAGATTATGACCAAATCAAAAATATTTAGAACATTTTTATATTTGCCAGTATCTATTATTTGGTTAATACTCGTATTTTTTTCTTGAAATATGAATTTTTTTACACCTCAATTTTATTGCTGCTGAGTTTAATTGCCCTTTTGATTGTTGTTAAATTGTAAATTGGATATCTTTGTGCTTTTCATAATGCGTGGTTATGACGAACATCAGGACAGCAGCAGTTGTTGCATTCATAAATGTTGGTCGGTTTATGAGCCTCTCATGTCCTTACAAACGCCAGCAAGGCATCGTACAAAGTTTTCGCAAGAAAGCCTCATCAAAAGATGAGATTTTATGTTCGAATTGGTCAATTTAACTTTTGTTCATATTTTCTTCAGAACAAAAGTGGATGGTCACATTTTTTGATTTAATTGTGTCATAAATTTGTCATGAATCAAATTTAATTGAGAAAACAAAAAGATTTCCTTATCAACATTGCAAATATTAAAAGTAGAAAATTTGTTAGATTTTTCTTCAATGCAATTTATGCTCTTATTTTATTTTTTGTGGTGGCAATAAAATAGTTTTAATGGCTATTAAATTTAAATGTGATCAAAGCAATTATTTTCACTCTTATATACAGCTGACAAGAGATTCGTATAAAAGTAATAAAAAGATTTTGGAAAAATATATTTTTACATGATTAAAGTTAACTATGTTGAAAACAGTTTAACATAGGTTAAGAGTTTAATATATCTTCAAATATGTTTCACTTGCTATATATATCAGTATTACTTGCTATAGTTATTATTACTGTATTACTCAACCAGACCTTGTTCCATCTGTAAGAGAAGAGTAGTATGTCTTCAAAATTGGAAATAGACTATCGTTGGCAATCTATTATCGTTTGTGATTGGTAAATCTGAAGCAACTTTTTCAATCGAGATTCGCTTATAGTGCAATTTTCATTTACGATTTATAAATCGCGAGCGAAATTTAAAACACTTGAGATTAATAAATCTTGCCACAATAGCAAGATCAAATGTATATTTATTAAAAATTTAAATGCCCACTAACAAAACGACAAGAATATCACGTTCGATTGGGCACCAAAATTTGAAAGATCAAGAGTAAGCATAGATTAAATCCAAATTTACTAATCGAAAACACTATTAGTGTCACAATTGCAAAAGTACTCCTGCAATACTTTTATAAATAATAAACTTTTTTTAAATGCAAATATAATAGTTTTGCGGTATATACTTTTAGGTACCATCCAACCATTAACCGCATTTGTCAAGTTTTTTGACAATGCCGATAATATACATTGTAATAACGCAATAAGTAAGCAGCAGCAAGGAATCCAATAATTTTTCAATAATTTCATTACCTCTTAATACTAACGGACCTATTCTGTGCTCTTGACAGATTTGTCAAATTCTTTAATAAAATTTTTGAATTTTATTGTTCGCAACTGTTCGTAACTGTTCGTAACTGTTCGTAACTGTTCGTAACTGTTCGTAACTGTTCGTAACTGTTCGTAAAAAATGCTTGTAAAGAGTACATATTTTAAGTTGCCAAAAGCACTTTTCATGCATTCAATTAACAATAAAAAATATGCTTTTAAAGGGCGTATATTTTAGTTAAGAATATTTGTCATGCATGTAAAAAATAAAAAATGCTTAAAAAGAGCATATTTTTATAGCTGTTAACAGCATTTGAGGTATTGACAACTAACAAGGAAAAGAGCTTTTTATTTATGTCACAGAATACCAAACCCTTTACAGCAGGCAATTTTGACAAGTGTCAATGTTTGACAAGTTTATAAAGTCCACAGAATAGGTCCGTAAATCTAATTTAGTATCTAAATCTAATTTAGTATTAAGAGAACACTGGTTCTCTAGTTCTCTCTTGTTCTCTGAATTAACAATTAGATGCGTTGCGGTTATATTTTTTAATGAAGTGAGAATGTTAATAAATGTTTTTGGAGCAATGTAGTCTATAATGTGGACATTAACTCTTCACGAATATTATTAGTAAAATTAGTAAACCCCACTTTTTATGAAAAATTATAGAAATATTCATATTGTATTGGCAACTGTGTTTTCAGACCCTTTAGCGTTAAAAGAATTCGATCTATTTAATCCAGTTCGAGTTAACCAATTTGTCAGATAATATCATGTAATAAAGGTTTCATGTAAATATTGAATACAGCAGATTTATTCATATTTATATTACATAAATCAGAATAAAATTTAAAGTCTTGTCTGTCTTCTTTCTTGTCTTTTATTTTTATATAAGTCTAATGCCATTTTTCTTTACTCGAAAATGCATATCTTATATAGAATAAGATATATAACTCAAAACACAAAAATTTGATTTGCAAAAAAATGTATAGCAAATAAATGACAGTGGCTAGGGTTTTCTATTAGAATGAATGCTCAACATACCTTTTACCTTTCCTTCTTGCTAGTATTCTATCGTTGCCAATCTTTATAAAACGATCAATTGAGGCTGAAGTCATATGTTTTACCCATGATCGTGAAATTTCATTACATTAAATAAAGAACAAATCAATTACATACACAACATAGAATATTCTTTATAAAGCTTTGCATTTCCAAGCATATAAAATTCAGTTGAACTAAAATCTTTAATCCAATCAAAATTTATTACGTAGAAAGTTTATAGCTTAGACTTTATATGAACCAGTTACAAATCTATAGAATAGAATAAACGAATGAAGCAGAGCACTGCGACCATGGGACGAAATGTCCGAATTGAGGACATTCTAAACAAATCTATTGTTTAATAGCAATATTGTCTTTAGTGTTTAAGCTCATCTTCCGCTAAAAAGAATCGTCGTATTTGAAGTAAAGAAAAACAGGAACCCCTTGCTCATGGAGCTTGTTTGGTTTATAATCGTTAATAATCGAAAGGTGTAACTTGATCATAGTTCTTTTAGGAGAAAATGGAGTATTCCAAAAACATGATTAATGCATTTTTTGAGGGGTGAAATAAATGATTTCTTTTAAAAACGTTAGTATCTTTTGATAGTACAACTTGTTCCATTTTTGTGGTTCCTAAAGTAAATGTATATAAAACATACTATATTTATGATTACGATTTTATTTAAATTTTTAGTTTGATATATTTTTCGACCATGTCATTGAGTGTAAAATATAATATGATTTAAGTATCCATTATGGAACATATTAATGTACTGGGTTTACTATAAGTTTACCACACCTTCAGGCCTAATATCACACCATATCACTTTGTAGATTCAATGGAATTTCAGTTAATGTTTGTAAGTTGTCACTGTCACAGATAAGACAATTTTGTTTGTTGATATATCGAAGAGAAAAATAAATCATATCTCTGGAAAAAATCGATTTAAGAAATGGTCACTATTATTGTGTTGACTTCACAATTTTTATATATTCAGTAGTTGAAAAATGATCCAATGGCAACCATTGAACTATATATATAAACCCTTGGATCATAGTTCAGTTTGATTTGTATCACTAAAAGAGAACCACAAAATGGATTACCTTTTATAACTTTTAGTTTTAATAAAAGCAACTTACATAGTTTTTAAAGAGGAAATGCAAGGACTCATTATTCCAAAAAAATCGCAGTAATAGACATTTTGAAGTTGGCAATGAAAACTCACACCGAAAATACATATATCTTTTTTGCTGTCAGTTTATTGATTGAAGTTTGAGGTGCACATAACTAACATAGGCGACATATAGTCGAAAAAAAACAAGCAAAAAATTAAAGTGCACAAAAATATATTGAAATTTTGATAACTGCAATGAAAAACGCAGCGCAACTAATGTATACGCACTAATATGAATTTGCATACACATAAATGCTTATATAAAACCAAAATCGATAAAAATCTAAAATGCATATGAAACTGCCAACTATGAAATTGTGGAAGGGATATTATTCACAGGCAGAGGCACAAGCTGAAACCTTAACTTTGATAGCCCTGTTAGTTGCATAGGTTTGGTCCACATACGTAGATTGGATGCGTATATGGAATGCAGATAAAGCTGGAATTGCATCAAATATATGCACAAAAAATCGCGTTTCACAGATGCAATGGCATGATAGCCTTCATGTTGAGTTGCAGCGAAAATGCGGAAGCACCGTCCTCCAAAAACTGCAGCACAGCTAAAATTGCAGGCGCGTCCTTTACGTATTTGGTCAGCAAACAAAAGCTGTTTGATGCATCCTATGCCATTGCGCTGAAACTGTCAGGACTCGTAGTAGAATGCGTTTTTTCATTTTGTGTTGTTTTTATTATTTTCACTCTAAGTCGCTCACACTTTAGCAAAGCAATATAACAAAATCAATACGTAAATAAAAATAAAACAACAAAATATACAGTCCTTTGTGCCAAATGTGTATTTGGAAAAATGCATCCTACTGCGTATACATAAGGTACGCTGCCATTGCAAAAACTGCAAGGATGAACTTCAGTTTTATGTTATTCTATACTCAAGTACGAAATTGACAATGTGTACTTCCACATGTGTTATAGGCTCGCGGTCATAGTGTAATTTATCTGTGTTGTTCTAGGGTCTTGATAAGCTGCGAGCATATTTTCAATCAAAATATCGCTCAAACTCTCTAAAACTGCACCAAATTGCACTTGTCTAACTAAAAACGGTTTGCTTAAAAACTCAAAGCACACATAAAAAAATTTTAAAATTTGTTTCGAGCTACAATCCTTTTGGTGGAACATTCTGCACTTCTATGTAGAGTCACCAAATAAAATTTTATGTAAAATAGGTTACATAAACATGTTTTAATTAAAAATCTTGTGTCCTATGACAAGAAATCTATTTTGAAAAGAAAAAATAGTTTATGTTCAGAATACTTCAGTATTAAAAATACTTTATTTTTAATCAATAAAATTTTTAGATTCAAGTTACAGCTACTGGAAATACCTCGCCCAATAACTTTCATCAGTAGTCTTCAGAAACATCGATTGGTTTAATTATCCGTTTGTTGGTTTAGAACTTCCAGTGTCCGCAATTGAGGCCTATCAAATTTAATTTTTAAATTGTAAAAGTTAGTGAAATTTATCATCTCATTTAATCTACTCTGAAAATCCACATTATATTTATTTTAAACCTGTTTTGTTTTTGAATAGTATGGATATTGATAAATCTTCCATTCGCCGCTTTAATACCTTTAACTGAAGCTAAAAAATTATTGGGGTGATCTAAAAAGCAAAGCCAATAATGTGGGTTCTTCGAATTTTTAAGTATTAACAGTTCTAGTTATTTATTTATAAAAAATAATTACACTTGGTGTCGCATTTTTAGAAATAACACCTAAACAGCTACAAAATATTTATTCATTTTCAGATTCCATATAATTTTATTTGCAACAGAGTACTTTTAAGTAATTTTTTTAAAGTCTTAAGGAATTTATTTACAATCTGCTTAGCCTTTTTTACATATCTTTAAAGTATATACTAGTAAAATTAATAATGGCATTCTCAGGGCAAATATTAAACCGACATTTACACATCGTTTTGTTTGGTAATAATCGAGATTATAATTTCTTAAGAAATAAGTGGTATTGAGGACACTCTTGGAAAGTTTAGAAAGGCTATCTAAGTAAGAAGCGAAAAGAAAAATTTGAAAAAAGTTGCAGAAGCCCACTGTGATAAGAACAGTACAAACATATGAACAACAGCATTAACTTAATCCAGATCAACTTTAGAGTAATTAGTGTCAGGCTTTCTCAATCTAGTTAGATTCTAATCGATAAAAGCATGGATTATTAACAACGTAATCCAGTTTAACGACAGATGAACTACCGTCGTGTGAACAAGATATCAAAAATGATTATTATTTCTGCTGTTTCTTACGTTGAAATTAAATGTTGGAAATTCATTTATAGTTACATTATCAATTATCTTTGATAGATGAAGAATACCAGGAACCAGCATACACTGATATATTATTCTAAGTAAAACTTTTAAGAATATTAATCGGATTTGTAGAAAGTACATCATACTGTATTACGAGAAGGAAACAATTATCAATACATCTATGAAGAAGTAGTGGTTATTGTATAGGTATGTATTGTTATTATTATTATGAAAAAATAATAATACATTGTAAGAGCTGTTTTTGCGCAGTATTTGGAGAAAAATTCTTACTTGTTACTCTAAATTACTCTATTTTATTGGAACAACTCTCAGAAGAACAAAAAATTATAGATAAAAATATTGCTGAGGCCGGTGTCACAACTTTTGTTGGTTTTGCTCCACTGTGCTATCTTCACTGATATGTATATTTATTATAACATCTTTTAGTTTGAGTATCTATATGTTTTCTGATGTCTACTAGCGGATTAGATGAAAGTAATAAATATATAAATGGTTTTATATAAAATTTGGAATTTTAAAAAAAAATTCTTGTGATTGTATATTATTATCGATAAGAGTACCGGATATTTAATGTCAACCTAACCGAATTATTTCGTATCTGCACTCATCACACTTGCATACTGCACTTTATACTGCCTCCCTAAACTTGAGTTTTGTTCTTTGCATATTCTCCTCGGTGCAACGTAAAAATGCATTTTGGTCAGTTTCGAAGCCGGCGTTGGGTTTCCGTTAATAGCATCATTTGCGTGCGTGCTTGTGATTTGATATACTCGTACCGGAATTTTTTTCGCTGCACTTGAAGTGCCTTTGGCGCGCTCTCTTTTTACTTTGAGTGCGCGTTAGAAATACTTTCCAAATTAAAAAAGAAAAAAATTTATATGGCAAAAAATTGATGGCAAACTTTTAAGTGAAAAAGAACCACAACAACAAAAACAACAACAGTCTCGTATGCACACAAAAGCGAGCCAAGAGCACCTTTGCTCCGCATATGCAAAATGTTGCACACAAAGGTGCAGTTTTTTTTCCGCTGCAAACGCAACTACAAGAGCGTTTTGCTTAGCCACCAAAGCAAGGAAATTGTGCTCAAGTGCGGCACTGCACTCGTACACTGAAGCTCTGAATTCTTTATAATAAAATTATATTATTTATATTAAAAAGTTAACGTATAATTAAAAGCAAAATTCAGCCTTTTTGCATTTTTTCAAAGGCTTGGGCTAATTTTTTTTCTTCGGCATTTTTGCATATGCGCTAAAAAGTATTTCCCTTATTTAGTTTTGCTCTACGGCAATCAAAAGTGAAGTACTTTTCTGCTTTCTAGAAAAATGAAAATTCAGAAATAGTTTTCAGCCATTTAATTGCCTAAATTTTTCCATTTTCCGAACTATGATTTTTTTGATTTATTTGATTATAGACTAGTTTTATAGATTTTAGGTTTGTAGTAAAAACTTCATATACCAGTTTTTCATAATTGAGGGTCAAGTATGTAATGCCTTCAATGTGTTCTATCAAATAAATATTTAAATTTATTACACCAAATTTATACCCGAAATGGTTTAAAATATTTTATGAGCTGCTAGACATAAGACATAGTTTATATTAATAAACGCATTGCTATTTCAATGCTTCAATAGATTTTGCCTTACCTATAAACAATTTATAACCTCAAGTAATACTAAGAAACAATATGAAGCACATTTGTGCTATTTAAATTACTAATACTAAGTAATACTAAGAAACAATATGAAGCACATTTGTGCTATTTAAATTACTAATACTAAGTAATACTAAGAAACAATATGAATCACATTTGTGCTATTTAAATTACTAATACTAAGTAATACTAAGAATCAATATGAAGCACATTTGTGCTATTTAAATTACAATTTGTTCAAAATAAAATTAATTGGGAATGAGATGATATATACTCAAATGATGTCACGGAATGTTTTGAATATAAATGTAACTATGTTAATATTTCGTACGTTGAATCTTTGCTGAGCTGTTCAGACATAAATACTTCTGGAGCATTTCTTATTTATATCTAGCTGAAGTATAAAGTCGACTTATGCTATCGCTTAGAGTTTAATGCCAACCTCACCGTGTGAAAAGGTAATCTTTGACTAAAACAGAACCAGTGACATGTATGTGGAATGAAATGAAAACTGGTATTGGATTTGAAACTGATATCAAATTTATTTTTAAAAATAAATGAAAAATAAAGACAGCATAAAATTATACAAAAATTAAAATCAATTAAGTGATTATCATAAATTCCGTACTTTATGCTGAGGCACATGGGAACAGTGTTCTTTCTTAACAACCCACCAGGAATTAATCCAACTACAACATCAATTGAACGAATATAGTCAATAAGTATTTTTGTCTAATTCCTAGTTGCCCTCTGAACAAACAAATTACTCCCTTGCGAGGTTGACGACCCATGTTGTAATACATTGGTACAAAGGAACTTTGCTCATGTCAAGTAGTAATTTGGGTACACAATACTTTACGATTTATTTTCTTGTATGTATGCGAATATAAAGAAACTATGATTCTAAAATTTGTCAAATGGGTTTGCAATACATTATTTCTAATTTTATTGCTTCTGGACTGTATTAACCTGAAGGAAACCATTTCGCTTATAAAAATTAAGACATTGAAGGTTAGTTCACTTTTGTTTTAATTGTCCGTCTTTTTGACGCCATCTAAATATAAACAGAGCGCTTTGAACCGTAAGTCCTCTTGATCTGCCACCTAAGCAACATCTCTATCCATCATGTCACACCAGGTCTTTGATATGAAAAGTCGTTACTCGCACCTATGATACATTTACTACTGTAATAATTTAGATAAGTATTTGCGGTTTAACATTTCTGATTCTTGTATAACCAGCATAACTATAATCATTACAAATAATTTTCTAATATATTGTAAATAAAGTGTGAGTTGCTTTTATTATGTCACTTTAAAACTCGTCATTTTCTTTAATTTTAATTAGGAGTACAGATAATAAATTACTTAAATATTTAGCAACTATAAGTAAATCTTAATTCGATTGGAATATAAAAAAAATTATTTTTAATATATTGATGTAACTTAATTAATTTACTTAAAATTCTATTTAAAACAACATTATTTTAATTTTAAATATAAAAGTTTTAGTATTTTTCAAAAAGACTTATGAAATTAAGTTCCAATTATAAATTTAAAAAAAATCTTTAGCAAACTACTCTCTATTAACATTAGTAACAAAACCCTACCATATGAAATTTTTCTTTAAACACTTTCTTCTTACGCCCCACTTATTCTTCAAAGTATTAAGCACATAGGCGTTGAGCCGTGAAATATAAATTAATAACACCGTCATAATAATTAACGAACACAAGTAAGCCACAGGTTTACACTTGTGTTTTACCTATTTCTGTCACAACAAAACTACCCCCCATCCTTCAAGGATATGTGATAAAAACTATACGTGAGCAATTTCGCTTGAAAGTGATATGTTAACACAAAATCAATAATTACGCATCTTAACATGAAACCCTTTAAAATTTTAGATATTTTAAAGAAATATATATGCAGTCTGAAAATTCTTTATGGCCAAGTCTGTAGTAAGAAAATTTATTGTCGGTTTTGTTGGTTTAATGCGAGCAGTACATTCTCTAGTACTGTAAATATAAATTGCGTTTTTACAATTCAATTAATTATTAATTATATTAAATATTATAAAATATTGAAAGTTTTTCTTTCTATCATTTAATATGAAAAATACGCGGAAAATTTCCATGTTTAATATTACTTGATATACTCGCATTACTCTACCAGAATAAACCTACAATATAATAAATACCCAATATTAAGAATGTTCAATTTATAGAATTCATAGAATTATGATTGATTCATAGAATTATGAATATATAATTCATTATATGCAATTGTCAATTTTTTGAGTCCTCAGAAAAAACAAGTATATAAAACACCCAATATTATCCACTAAGATTGTCTGGCTTTCATAAGATAGGGCTACAAAATATAATGTTCATGATTTAGGAATCTCACAAAAAAAAACATATAACAAATCAATAAAGTGTGTCAAGGAACACAAATTTTGCTAAAAATAATTTTATAAAAATTGAAACTGAACTATACTATATATAATATGACTTATAGTTCTTTATTGAACTCGACTTATCGAATACTTTTATTTAATAAAAATCAAACGTTTAATTTCACATCTACTATATAACAATATTGAAATTAATCATTAGCTTAATTGTTAATAATATATAACATTTATTAAATAATAATAATAATGTTTATTTAATGCTCAATAAAATTTTAAAACTCTATATTTTAATATATACTCACACCTAATACATTTATACTCCAAATATCACAAAGTTAGTTCACTTTTAAATTCCTTTAAATTGCTAATAATTAGCATATGTGCAAGTGCAGTTCGCTGCCAGTCTTGCAGAAAAATCGGCCCCTTAGGCAAATTCAATATTGTATTTACAATATGTGGATATCGCTACTTCTAGATACGCATTTACTAATATCGTAATTACTCTTAACATTATTTTAGAATGTACTAAAATTATAAGTTAATCATCGATTAAATGATTTAATGATCTTAATTAAATATTTTTACCTAATTTATAGTTTGAGAAGCAGATAAAAAAATTTTGAAAGGGAGCTTTAAATAGGGGATAAGCAGTGAGGAACTGGAGAGTAATAGATATAGATTATATTGATGTATGTAAAAACCAATTTACTTTTTTTTGTTTCTAATATTGAAATTGATTAATAAATTATCAATAAACATTTAATTAATTGACAAAATTAAGTTTGAAAATGTTTAAAATTACTAGAAACAGATTTAATTAAAGTAATATTTTAGGCCTTTTTGTCCAAATCAGAAGTCTTAAAATATCTGCTTAATTTCATCATTTCAAATATACGAGTTACGAACTATTACTAAGCTATGCAGTGATAAATCATCGGCAAAACCTTTCTGGTAATAAAGCAATATAACACTTATGACGTCATGTACTTTAAACTATAATATCCTATTATTCTATTGTTCTATTATTAAGAAAAGTAATTCATGTTGCCTAAAAAGAATACAGCTTCAAAACGTAGCGCTAAAAGGATAGTATGTTGTCACATATGTGACATGTATTTGTCGTATTCATGTTTACCTAAATGATCCATTCCATCCATTCTACTGTACTATACTGTGGGCAGATAGTGATGTTGTGCACGTGCCAAAACTTATGATTTTTTCTTTGGTGGTCACTGAATTGTTAATTTTTAAAATTATAAAATATAAATTGTTAACATTTTAAGAGGATTTTCATAAAAAAATTTTAGTTTTTTTTTAATATTATTTTAACAATTTCATTTTTCCATATAAACCAGTTTGTTTTTTATTTCAAATACTTAAAATGCTTTTTAGATATTAGTATGAAATATTCATTTGTTTTTAGAATATTTGTTATGCATAAAAAACTTTTTTTTAAAACCATGAAATCTGTATATATTATTATTTTCTATATATTTTAAACCACAACAAAAAAATGTACTTTTGCTTTATACATATATGTATACATATATTTTTAAAACAGGCTATGTAATTGAATATATTGTGGTACTCAAATAACCAAAAATGCATAACCACGAATGCAATTACACAAAAATACATACAAACTGTATTAATATATCTAACAGTTTTATTTATTTTATTTTATTTCATATCTATGAGTAATCATATCAGCAGATATGACTTTTGTTCTTTACGTTTTTCGGCTTCAATTACTTATTTGAATATAAATTATATTCATGAGTACAAGTGGTATGCATCAAGTGTACATCTTTAAATAAGTCTATATAATAGCAATAAATTAAATATATATATTTCCATTTATGTGGTTTGATTTCCTGAATTTTGGTAAACCACTCTCTTCTCAGCACATACATTACGAATGTTAATATTACTTATTATATTAATAAACAATATAATCATTTAGAGTATTTTCTTTATTAGTTTGTAAATTGCGAATTCTGATTTGATAAAGTTCGGTAACGGCAAAAACCTTCACTCCTTCCTCTGCTTGTACCTTAGATGATCGAAAAGGAAGAAAGTAATTTCTTTTTTTTAAATTATTTTGGTTTTTATTGAATCTTCTAAGAACTAACAATAAGTGATCACTGCTAATTATCTATTTTCGAAAAAAGAAAATAGATAATTAATTATCCTTAGCCAATGTTTCGTCCGATTTCCTTCTCATGTCAGACGTTCTTCAATTGTGGGTTTATATAGTTCCTTTTAAGTCGCTGGCATCCAGTGCCTTGGGTGAGATTGTTTGCAAGTGGGTTTTGGTAATTCCTGACTTCGACTGCATACTTTTGTGTGTTGCTTGCAATTACATCTGTGACTGTGTTAATTCGAAGATCCCTATGAATATTCGTGTTTTTCAGGGAGCACCGACTATTTACCATAGAATATTTAGTTAAGTTTTTTGGAGTTTTTCAGTGTTTGATGGAAAATCAGAGCTCCATAGTTTAGTTCTGTATGTCGATATAGGTTTTATCATTGTATTATATAGTTGCACTTTATGGGTAAGATCCAGTTTAGAATTTCTGTTAATCAGCCAATTTAGTTCATGTTGTTTGAGTTTTAACTGTGTTACTTTGGCTTCCATGTATTTTTTTTATGTAAGTCTTCGGTCGAGTTGCATTCCTAAGTATTTTGTGTCATTGCATTGAGGTATTACTTTACCATTCATATGACGGGCAGTGAAGGTTTAGTGTGCACATTTCGATTTGTTAACTTTTGTACTCTTGTGCTTGTGAAGAACTTTTGTGGCTGTGAATATGGCATCGCTATGGCTGAGAATGGCAGTATCGTTCGCGAATGTTGATCTTATTATATAGTCACTGGGCCCAGTACACTTACTTGGGGTTGTAGAAAATAATGTTTGAAAATATTTTTAGATATAATTTGCCGATTAACATGGCTATCATCTAACAAAACTTGATCTTGGGAACTCATTGCAAGACTTACTCTGATCACTGGTGTTTCGGAATGCATAGAAAAACTGTAAATACCTTTTATACTTACTGTAGATGTTGCAAAAAATCACAAGAACAATGAATAATTAAACATGTTATCTGTGAATGTCAAGCTCTGTCTCTAGAAGAAACACGTTTTTACAGAAGTACTATTTGGATAGTTTGTGTGACTGTTCATCGGTAAGAACGAAAGATTTGTATCTAAATTCGAAGAGATGCCTTAAGTGGTTGCATTTTTATATCTTATCAAAACGGCATAAAACCGGTAATTGCGGTAAACGAAAAGATGTTTGCTGTTCTATTATTAACCAATCAAGAATAAGTATATAATATATATTGTCTTCAAAGACTGCTTCATAATGTTACATTTCTATACAATTAATACATCTCTTATTAACATTTTAAAAAACCGTGTAATCGTATATAAAAAAAAATTTATTGCAGTATTAAAATACTAGATTAACTTATTATTAAAAAGAACTAATCAGTTACATTCTTAATTACTTTGCAATGAAAATAACACACACTTTATTTCACATATGATATCTGAATTTCACGTATATGGTTCTAAAAGTACACGTAAGACTTTAATTGAAATTTATAATTAATGCGAGGAAAAGGGTTTGACAATTTGAAAACGGCAGGAATCGCGTTAAGTAGCAAATTTGTGTCTTTGACATTAAAATTGAAATAAATTATGCAAATTTTAGCCAAATAAATTACTCCTAATTGACTTGTCTTTAAACATCGTGAATCGCCGGACTTTGTGAAAAGAAAGCTAACTACAGGCGTGCTACTTAATAAGGACATTAACGTTTAGCTAATTGAATTACTTAGTTCCATATATTAACACATTTTAATTTCCTGTTTTTCTTTTATATTCGGAATTTCAGTTTAGACCAATTAATGTGCTTTTGCATAGTTTTGTGCTTAGTTGTAAAAAGGACCTTACACACAGCACTACTTTTCTCACAAAAATCCTTTTAAATTTGCTCACATATGCACGCAACACTAAATGCAGGCTCAGTTTAAATGCAATCCATATGGACATGAGTTTAAGGTTTCTACTGCCGTTGTTGTTGTTATTGTTGTTATGTATTAACTCTTTGATAGAAGGTGGCTTATTTATTATGCCATCAATCATTGGCAGCATTTTTGAAAAAATTTTGAAATGTTAAAATCAGGACCAAGCACAAAATTATTTTCTATTTCATAAATACACGTACTAAACAGCTGCAGGGCTTTGAGTTTCACATTTACATTTTGTAGGTTTTGTAGTATTAAATCGGCACACATGAATATCCTGGGTGTGAGTGTATGTTGTTTTATAAGCCTTGTGAAGTAGACTTTAGCTTATTTACATTCACAATTCTGTAAGTGGACTTGGACTTTTATTTCTTTAGATTTCCTTTTGACTTAGCTATAATGAGCCAGTTCAACATAATATAGGGTGACTTGGAACAAAATACATTATAGCAATCTTTATGAAATAGTTTGATATATTTTTATAGCATATCCCCAACAATGAAAAAAATTTGGTATAGGAATGAACCAATTTACTGCCAAGACGGGCAATGAATTTTCTAAATGTAAGCATTACGTACTTAAAATTTATTTAAAATGTTATTAAGGACAAATAAAATTTTTTATTTTAACTAAATTTTAACTAACTAAATCTTTTGTGTTAAAATGAGAATGTAGAACTTCAGATGAGATACTATTTTTAAGATTTACTTTTGAAAAAACTCCATTTTCAAACATTTCTGATTTATAAAACTCAATGTAATTACAAAAATTTTAGCATCCAGTGATCCAAATTTTTTCAAGACTATATAATGTAATGCTAATAAGAGTATTACCATATACACATTTACCTATTCACTAAATATTAACTGGAGATATTCAGTAATTGAACTAAAAACAAACACCAAAGCATTTTCCTAATTTATTCAGAGTAGATATTAGAATATATATATTCACTGTATTACTTTCACTGCTTATAACTTCACTAGAATATTTCAAATACAATCGCAGTTTAAGAAATTCATAAAATAATTCTCAGACATACGTATTAGCACTACAACTTTTGTAGTAATTCAATAATTTGCAAGAAGTAAAAATTTTTCTATAATCCACACTCAGAAAAATAATTTGATTGATTTAATCAGACTTTCACTAAATCTCAGGTCAAAATATTCTTACTCGACCCATCAACATAGTTTAACCATACCACATGGTGGTTTTCATATCTTCTTAACCACATGAGCTAAAATTTCTCTAACAAAACTATCAGGTCAACTTAACTATTAATGTGGTTACAAGTAATAGGGATTATACTACTATCCTACTTCCTCGGGAAAATAATAGATATTTTATAATATCTTTCACTTGCTGTAAATGATTCCAATGGTTTATTTGAAAAAACTATAGACTTTCCTGATATACATGAGTCTCAGTAGTAAATAAATTTTTTTTCTCTGAAAATGGTCTGAGTTTATGTTCCCATGGTTAATGTAAGAGGTACAGTATCCCTTTATAAAAATATATAGAAGTGTATTCATGCGATTTTTATGAAAATAAAATATGTATTATAGAGTTTATTGTGAGTTTTGAAATTTGTTGGACTTGTTTTCAAGGGTAGGGCTTATTATTTCTGAAATTTTTCTAAAAACATATAATGTTGGTTCAATTTATAAAGAGTTAATGAAAAAATCTTACTGTTATATTAAAATATAATATATTTTAACCTAACATATATATTTTGTGATGAGTCATCACAAAATGGAAAGAGAAAAAAATGTACATATACTGGCCTAATAGTCTACACCAATATCAAGTAAAATACTTTCTTATACCTTGGCCAAGCAAAATTGACTTGCGAACTCCATCTGATTACTACACAGATCACTACAACATGTCACGCCACTCCGCATTTCACTAAGTATCACTTAAACAAGTTGAGGCTTTACAACAATGATGCCTGTTATTTTTCTGAAACGGACATGAAAAACTTAGAGCATTCTTCATAAATATCTAGCTCTTGGTGGACAAAAGTTTTACCACTAAGGAAAACAAACCCCAAAGTATGTTGAATTTTATAAAACGGCAAAATGTACGGGGTTGAGAATCCACATAGACTATTTGATCCATTCTGCTGCAGTATATGAAAATGCGAATACCTACAGATTAGTTTTTAAATTATTAAATAATTTCATTAGGTATATGTACATGCTAAAACAATGGAGACAAAAAATATGGATATTGTCTTTTAATTTAAATTATGTGCTATTGTGATACAATATGTGATATCATATATATCTAATGATATGGTACATTGTTCCGAATGCAATATGTCATTGTTTATGCTTATTTTGATATAATTGCTTAAAACTTGAACTTATAATACTACCTTATAGTACATTACTTTCAAATCGATATTCCCCGTAGAGAATATTTTAAATTCTGTAGCTTTATGCAACTCTAAATTAACAGTTGACCTGCATTAATTTATAATATTACCTATCATCAATTAAAATTGGTATTAATAATTAGTTATTAAACTCTAAGAGCTTATGTTATCACCCTGTATTTGATTACAAATATTTTTCATTTGAAATTAATTCAAAATGTGTTTACTAGAGAGCAAGAAAAAATAATTTACCACTTGCTGGTCAATCACTAAGGAATGAATCGAAAGCAAATATCAACGTCGTTTTCAACAACACCAAAGGCGCATTCATTAGTTGAGGGTTGATGTATGTGGATTTCCGTTTTTGTTTTATTTTTTCCTTATTATCCTTGCAAAAAAGTTTGAAGTTCAGTTGGTCATTGAAATGTCCAGAAAACGTTGAGCATTGCAACGTTCTTACAGCCGTGCACATCCGCAATCGAACGTACGCATACGTTCTTCCGCCTGTTTGTTCTTACACAGCCAACGTACTTTCGCGACTTCACTTCTATTCAGAGGACGACTTGAGCAGCAGAAAAATTCGAGAAAAAAACCGATTTTAATGAAAAAGAAGCTCCATAAAGGATTGAAAATTAAAATCCAAGAGGTAGTCAAAGAAATCAGTGTTAAATATAGTATATAACAGAAGGGTTGGTTAGAGGGTTTAACGGTTATTCACATACTTCTATATATTGTACATTGGTCGGTTTTTCATTCAACTTATCCACAACTCAGCATGTCCAAACGCGGCAAACTCATTTAAGTTTTATTCTTTAATTTTTAATTTGCAGACAAATTTTAAATAAATTTAAACAGATTGACTTTTAATTATCAATTTGTAAGTTGATTAATGCAATCAAAGAGCAAAACGAAACTTTATACAGATTAGATGACTGATCATCCATCCAACCTGTAAATAACATACAAGAGTCCTGAAATGCAAAAAAAAGTAAGGTTATTGACTTTTAAATCTCTGTAACTTTAAAAATATATATCTAAATAACAAATACAATCTTCAATATACTTTTAGTAGCTTTTTATTGAATATGACTGTGGATTTAGCCAGTGTTTAGAGTTTTTGCATTGCCTTGGAGATCTTTTCTGCGCCTCTCTTTATCTTCGGTATCAAGATCTGCTCGTTTGGCTTTTAAACCACTCTCATAATAATATTCATAATTAAATCATAATTATATTTTATTAAGGATATTCATTTATCAAGGGTTCTTTATTCGAATCATGCTCTGCTTGGCATTCTCTGTAGTGGCTACAGTAGTAAGCTGGGTGTATTTAACGTGTATTAATGTGCAATCAAAAATATAATTATAATCATCTTCTTAAATAAAATATGGATTCTTATAGTCCGTATATTAAATACGAAGTTATTTTGTCTCAAAAATTATATCAATTTTTGCTATTACTGGTTTTTCGCAGAAGACTTTAAGTAACTCACTGCATGAGAAAAATTTTAATCATCCTGCAAAGAAAATTTAGTTTAATTTTTCTAATTTTATAACATATATTATTAATTTTATCACTGTAATAAGTATTATCACGGTTGTAAGTCAATAGACTGATTTAGTATACTTATTTAAAACCTATTTAGACGTTTAATTTTATTTTAAAATACTGCACATAAAATAATATTTTATAAATTAATAATGACAAGTTTGTTCGTTCAAACATCGCATATAAAGCAATCGTCAACCAACGGATTGAAGTTTGTCAGTGTGGCTAAAGACGTGGCAAATTTATGATAACGAGATAATCCCAGTCTGAACTCTTGAAAAAAACTAAAGAAAAATAAATTTACACACGTTTCACATAATGTTGAGGAACAACTTCAGCTCCATTAGAGTTGGAAAGAACCTTTTCGACCTATACCAAACGTGGACTCAAATTTGTAGTATGTTATCTTCAATATAATGTTAGAAATAATAACTCCAGCAGCAGATCTGAACCGTAATGGCACAATAATTTACAAAAGTATGATGCTGCTGTGTATGCTGATGATATTGAAATTGTTGGCCTGAACACCGGCACCTTCAGTGCGGGTTTTTCCAACTTGGGAAACCAAATAAAGTAAATGAGTCTTGTGGAGAATAATGAAAACACAAAGTACTTTCAAAATAATTGATTTTTTGGTTTATTCAGGAGAAAAAATTCTAGTAAGATCTAAAATCTCTTACTCGTTAGCAATAAGTATCGAATTAAATAAACTATTCGATCTTTTCCGCCATATTGCTATAATTAAGCTCATAAAAATTTAGTGGCTTGGTCAGGTCGTGCGTTTGGAAGGCTAGAAAGGTGTCTAATTCGGGATTTGTGGACGAAAACCTTGTAGAGAATATAAGCATCTTCAGTCAAAGGACCAAATATATGAATCAGTATTATATATAGTAATGCGTAAATCTATATCTAGTATAGTTTTAAACATCTACTATACATAATTTCTCTAATAAATGATAGTGATGATTTTTTCTACTTATTATTAAGATTTATATTATATTTTTAATAAAATTAATTCATTAATCTTAATTAATTAAGAGTAGAGTTTACTCTACAAATTAATTTAAAGTTTAAATTTTTAACCAAAGATGAGAAATAATTTTTTAAAATAGTTGTATTAAATTCATATACTTAAAAAACCATAGCAAGTATCTTAAAGAATATACACCTATTTCTGACTGCAGGTAACTTACAGCTGTCACAAAAATAAGTTTTAAACCTACCAAAAAATTAATTAACCTTTGTACCGCATATGTACGTACGTATCTATGCATAAAATATAGCTCAACTTAATACAGAGATATATAGAAAAAAGGAATAATATTAACCTTATTTCCAAAACATTAAAATTACTTATCCTAAATCATACCATACATACAATTAAGACAATCCTCAGAAGTTAACTAGAATTTGACCTTAATTCCAAGACGCACAACAAATTAGCACACATGCCTTATGATATTAAGGACATAAAAAAGGACAACGACATGTGGTCAGTGAAGTTGATATGATTTGATATGGCACAGAGCAATGTTGAATTGTATAAAGTAGATTAGCAGAATATCCTTGCCCATACGCAAATTACTTGTGTCATTAATTTAAATTTAAATCTCCTCAGGCTTTGAAATTCTCACAATAAATTTTGAATTAAAAAGTCTAAAAGTTGACCTTTCTTTAGCAAGCCAAGAAGTGAAATGAAAATTAAATAAAATTGCTACATTTGCGTTATAAAACTCAGTTTGGAAATTAATTTTACATGACAAACCAAGTCTGCGAAATTGTTATGTTCACATTAAAGTGGACAATAAAGGATAAAATGTAGATGAGTTCATGATAACCAATCTGAGATTATATATATATATGCATCTATTCGTTTTGGTTTTATGACTTTTGTATCACTTGTATTTCCGAATTTGACCATTTAAAGCAAGTTAAAGTTTATACAAGAAAATTATGGGAGGAGATGTACTTCTTGGTTTACTTTACTATTCACTGGACAATACACAAATCATTAAAAGTAAGTACTTAGTGTTTACAATTTCATTACGACATCATTTTTAACACTAAAGAATGCCTAAGTTTGTTAACGTCTTTAAAGGAATTTATCAAATTTAAGTTTATATTATTATTTGAATAAATATCTAACAAAGTGTTACTATTTTAAAATATGAGTTCATCTACACTAAAATTAACTTCTAAAATAACTTTATAAAGATGTTTATCTTAACGATGACAATTTACTTTTGTTTTTGTCAAAAAAAACAATATCAGAAATATCAAATATGAACAACAATAAAGTGAGCCTTAAGAAATAATAATTTTCGTAATAAAATCTAACCCAAAAACTTACGAAATAAACCCAATCACGCACATACCTAAAAGCAATTTCTTTTGCTGTGATTTAATGAGTTTTCATACATAACTTTAAGGCTTGCTTGTATCCTTTCCCGTCCATTTTTGAAACAATAGTGTTTGTTTACGTTTATCTAGGATCTTCGAAGCATTTCAGCAGAGTAAGTACTATATTCATAGGCACCACTGTCAGTAGTTCTTTGAGTCACGGCAGTAGCGGCAATAATTATTGTAAGAATTGATGCAACTGATAAGCCTAATATGCGTTTTCCTCAGCTACTCATTAGCTTACCAAAGCTCGTTAGTTTAGTTATACAATATAAGGAAGACAGAACTGAACTCTAGGAACTCTTTTTGGTCACATGACAATAATTATGCGTATACACACACATGAAGAGAAACTTGCAATAGTTTGTGCCACAACCTCACCGACCAAGCCTTTATCCTTTTACTTGCCAACCGCTCAACAAGAAACGTTACTTGCAACGCTCATATAATCATATTTGTGCGTCCGTAACTGTGACCTTACAGTGCTCGTTTGTTTAAGCGTATTTTGTAATTTTGTCCTTTCGCATGTCTTTGCGTAAATTTTCATGCATTCAACCGGAAGCATAACATAAAAAAGGTGAAAGTTACCGTTTAACTAGTCACCAATCAGTCCACACTCACACCAGCGCAGCGGCTCGACGAGCATTTTCCTTTCAGTGTTCTTAATTTTCCCTTTGTCCTTTGCTACAGAATGTGCGTGCTTGTTCATTTTGTTCGTAAATGTCTCCGCATGTATTATGCAGGCAACATCGTATGTCCTCTGCTTACAGGACACAGTTTGCTTTTCCCTTCGGGCTATTTGCGCACACTTTAAACGTTTAATGTCGCACCAACACACACACACACACACACAAACAAACACCTCAACTCGCAACTGTTAATGCAGGCACATGTTAAACAATTTTCATAGTTTTTCACTTGAATTTTCATTGCATACGTCAATGTTTTCATTTTAGTTTTCTGAGAAATTTATAACATATTTTATAGTATTTTCCTCTCATTTATACCTATCTTTAAGATAAAAATCTTCTATAAAATAAACTTCTATAGAAAAGTTTATTCTCAAGGGTAAGTAATTTATAACTTCTTTTATAGAGTTTTTGAGAGAATATTGTAAAGTACCCACAATGTCCTTGTTTTCTTGTACTGAGTTTTTGCAACTACTAAATCTAATCAATAGAAACCGATGTACAACATACATAAATGCAATTTCTTTAATTTATTTTTATATTAATTTTGAGACTCACATTGTATGTACATTAATTAGTCAAGAAGTATTGACTTAATATACTTCTTTTATTTACTTACTGATTTTTATAAGTATTTGTTTTCGAAAATATAATTCGATTATATCCATTGTTTGCAAATTTGCTTTTTAGTCTTTGATTTTTTTTATTTATATTTTTTTCTTTTTGTTGTAAATTTAATTTAGTAAATATCAATAAATTTAACAATAAAAAAGGCGATTTGCTGCAAGACAAGAACTAAGACAGCAATTTTCATTTTTCATATCCATGATACTACATTTATGTAATAATAGAAAGACCTTTTCGTACTGAAAGTGAATCAATTGCAATACCACAGTTTCTAACTTCAGTTTAGGTGTAGATCATTTCACAAAAAACCATCTCACTTAGATAATAAAAGTAAACCCATTACGGTGCTACAATTTTTAAACATTGTTTATGTATAGATCATATTGCAGAAAGACCGTCTCATATAGTAAGACTATCTTACTGTGTATGTAAGACGGTCTTATTTAAAGTAAACCCATTACAATACTACGGTTTCTAAGTCAAGTTTTTATGTGTATCGCCTTACAAAAAGACCGTCTCACTTAGATACTATAAAGTAAACATATATGAATTTAGATATGTTTCTTAATTCAATTTAGGCGTAGGCCATCCGATACCACGGGTTTTGAATTTAACTGTTCTCTCTCTCAAGAATTAGTTGAAGATCACTATATACTAGCAAATCAATTTAATGCTCTGGAATGTCTATAAATATTTAAAAAATATAAATATTGGACAGCACTACTTAATTCTAATGACACCAATACTTTTGATTATAAGAATTAATGTATGCATTCACACATTTTTAACCGAAAACTTTGATATCTAGATACAAAGTTGCTTAAATAGTGGAAAATTATAAAAATTTTATAAAATATTTTAATGTTAAATTTCTCTTGCCGAGAGTGACGCATCTTAATGACGAAAAGAAACTATTTAAAAGTTAGTAGAAGTCGAATAGCAAAAGACAAGAACAAAAATTTAGTTAATTTATTGAAATTTGGCTGACCATACAATGGTGTTTGGAGTATTGCCAAGTACTCATCCTCAGTGATCTTAGGAAATATTCGAAATATTATTTTATTTTATAATATAATAGTATATTTCACGTTATTTAATTGCATATTTTTCAACACAAAATATTAGATATTATAATATTTACAATACCATCTCCACACATGTAATTATAATTAATAAATGTATTTAATTATCATCAACTAATCGTTAAACGTTTCGTGTGAATTATTCAAAATTTAATAAAATATATGTCAATGAACCGGTGATATTGAAACATTGCCGAATGAATGAAAATCGCCTGAATGGGTCCATACTACCATAATAATAACAGCAACGAAAACAAAATTCAACAAAAAAAACCGAATTGAGTAATCAATTAAAATTAACCGAAAATAAAATGCAATATTAAACAAATTATACAAGGTCGCAATTACTCATACACGACGGGACGGAAGTAAGGACCTGCACACCCCAAAATGACAACTGCCGTCTCAAACCAGTCGCTCGCGTATATTTGGTTGCAGTCAATGCAACCCAAACTATGCTGTACTTAAAATTGGCACAACAAAAATAATAATGATAACAACAACAACTACAACAACAACAGCAACAAACACTGCATACACCGCAACAAAAACAGTAACAAAAGTACGCGAAGCAGACAAACAAATATTGCGATGACCCCATTCCAATGGCGCATACAACGTCAGTCTGTGGCCCATGTGACGCGCCCACCGTTAATATAGACATACACCAAATACACACACACACACACACAAAGGTATGAATATGCATAAATGTATAAGCGCATATACATATATTACCTCATGCAAGTAACACGTTTCATAACAGAGGCCAATGCCATTTCTCAAGGTCAAACCATAATCATTGATAATGAAAATTATATATTTTATCTTTTATTTAATATTTTTTATTTTTTATTTAACAGTTAATTTTTTATATTTTTATATTTTTGCCATTTCATTTATGCAATTTTATTATATGCGCCACCCTAATTGGTGTCGCATCGCTGTTGTTATTACTGTTGGTGTTGTTGTTGTTTTTATTTCGCCAATTGGTAATATTTATTATTGCCAAAATAAAAAAGCGGACTTGTTGTAGTTGTACAACAAAAGCAGCAACAATGGCACAGCAATAATAACAATTATAAAATGACAAAATGATAATGTGTATGTAAAGGAAAAACAACAAATAAAAATTGAATGACAGCAAAAAAATTAAAAAACAAAAACAAAAAATAAATAGAATAAAATAATATAAAAATTGCAATTTTTTTGTTGTCGGTTAACGTTGTGCCGCCAGAATATACATATATGCAATATAATTAAAAATCAATGGCATACATTTAAAAAAAACTTCAACCTGATTTTCACATTATAGCGACGAATTAATAAAACCAACAACAACACCAACAACAACAAAAACAACAGAACAAGGAAGGACAGTATCAGTATCAACATCCACAGTCATAGTTACAGTCACAGCAGTCTGAAGACTATACAAAAACAAAGTGAAATGCAAAAAAATGCATAAAAATTCGTTAACCGGATATGAAAGCGCAAAATAAAAAATAAATTAAAAAATATATTAAAAAATTATAAAAAAATAAAACGTCCAAAAACTGAAATGCAACAAATACACAAACAAACACAAACACGTGCATTGACGTACTTATGGAAATTTTATGATGATGCCGGCCGGACACATACGATAAAAACACAAAACAAAAACAAAAACAAAAAAAATCAAACAACAAAAAAATCTTACCAAAATATATAAAAAAGTGCTTAAAAACGTGGTCGCGCGCTTATTGCGAAAGTGACTCAATCGAGGGCGCTGAAATTTTCGGTAATTTATCGCAATAAAAAATTAAACACTTTCATTTTTGCATTGCTTTTGCTTTCACATTTGCGTTCATCTTCCTTTTGTTTATGGTAAATTTGTTTGATCTTTGCAGTTCTGCTTTCTGTTACCCCAACTGTTATTTTTTTTCGTTTCGTTGCTTTTTGTTTCATTTTTGCTTTCATTTGTTTTTGTTGGTGCATTTTTTGGCACCTATGCCAGCAGTAGCAAGAGCAGCCCAATTCACTCATTCATTCATTCGCTTAAACTGCAACGCTACAAGTACTGCGTCTCCCTTCTTTTCTTAGTGCTTCGTCCTGCTGTATTTTATTTCACTATTCACCTCATATCCTGGCGCTGCTTGTATTATTATTGTGCGGTATCCTTTGACTTATTCCTTGACTATGCTTCTGCATAGTTCATATGTGCAGCTTTGCTTGCACAACACCCAAACTTAAACATTTATTTTTTTTATTCTTTTTTTAATTTTCGTTTAACCATTTTGCTTGGCGCCAAGTTTTTATCCTTATTTTGGCAATGCCACACTGTGTCCTTTTCGTTACTGTCCTGTCTGCTCAACTGTTGCTCAACTGTTCCAATTTGCAATTCATACGTGTAAATTATCGAAATTTTTTAATCAAAATAATTATACAGCACGAGAACTCATTAAGTTGAAACGTCAAGACGTTAAGTGGTACGTAAAACAAAGTTGTAAGCACATTTCGGTATTCGGTATCCTTTTACAGAAATTAAAAGTTTATTTTTCTCAAAAACCTTACTGTCTTTCTTAAGCAATACAATTTATAAATTGCTCTTATGAAATTGAAATCGTACTTTAATTGAAACTCGTTTATGCATATTAAATAATTCAACAAAATGTTGAATTTCAGATTCATTGTATTAACGAAATTTAAACTGCACAAAAACGCCAACACCTTGTCCCAGGTCGTGTCTAGTAGCCGCCACCAGCAAATCCTGATCGGATTTAGTAGTTTACTGTCGCCAGTTGGTAGTATCAAGTACTTTCATATCATTTGTCACCGAGTCCTTTCACTAAAAACGCAAACGTCCTCTATCGGTTTTCACCAATAGATCAAAGACTTCTACCTGGAACACTTTCTTCCATTTGCACAAAATCACCAAGACAACGAAGCCGCTAGAATTTTTAACTATCTCAATGTCGCAATATAGCTTATATAGTTCATCATTCCATCTTAATATACTATATTTCAACCAAAGATTTTTTTCTCGAATGCCTTCTCATCACAGTTTCTGCACATAGTGGAACATTCATGTTTAAGGACTTGTAGAGCATGATTTTTATTAATTGAGAAAATTTGGTAGAGAGTTCGAGAAAGTGCTTATATCTGAATTGCCTACTTAGCCCAAAGTAACATCTGCTGGTAAGAAAAGTTCCTTCCACTAGGAACTTATTTAAAGTTGAACATTGAATGCATCCTCAACGTATTCTCAAAGTGTGTTGGCCAGATCGCAACCGTAATTGCAATTTATATCAAAAATGTAAATTGATAGCAATGACCAATTACATAAAACTACGAAAATGTTGAAGGCTAGGCCACTTATTGCGAAAGGACGCCACGGAAAAATGTCGATAAGTTCTTGTTTGGAACTCTCAAGGCAACCGTTAGAGGGGACAACCTTTAGACACATGGTGAGGAAAATTGCAAAAGGAAATCGAGGAGTTTGAAAAAACGTGGAATGAGCTAAAGATTTTGAAGAAAAACAGAACCAGACTAAAGTGCTTTATTAAGGTTCCATGCTCCAATGAAAGATACAGAAATTGATGATGATGATGGAATGCATCGATAATTTGTTTCAAGATGTAGGACGTTCCGATACAATTTTCGATGGTATAAAAGTACCAACAAAACGATATACTGCTCGCTTACCTATTACTAAAAATGTAATGTAAAATATTTTATTTTGATGAAGTCATATAATTTACGTGATGTGAAAGTTTGCCTGAAAAACAGTAAAGAGAGAATAGAGAGAAAGAGAGAATTAATCAAAAAATAATAAGAAATATATTAAAATACATTTGATTCCAACTTGCAATATTTTCACTGACAACTTTTCAGTAACAATAAACCAGTCTTATTATTTATATTCCAAACTTATTTTTTTCTTATTTTCTTAGAAATACTAATTTAATTAAGAATATATAACTACTTAGGTAGTTACCTACACTTAAATGAATTCAATTAAAATTAGCCTTTTCGTGACAGTGGCAAATATTAAAATACTAACTTGTAATTTACGTCGGTGATATGCGAGAAGTAATCAAAAAAGGATAGACATTGAAGGACTTATGTGTGTTTAATAATTAGTGTTGGATAAGAATAACTTAAAGAACTTCGTGCGCAAATTTTAATAAAAAATTAAATTGCACATTCACACAAGAAAATGCAAACAACGCGTAAATTAAAAGTGCTTAACATTACTACTTAGGCAAAAGGAGTGTCATGACAGTAAAATATCTCAGGAGACAAAGTCAAATACAACCTAACCTTAAAGTGTGGAAAATTAAGGGAACTACATACGAAAGTTAGATATTTTCATTTTAATGGAAAGTTTAGAACTAAAACCTATTTAGTATAAAAATAAGAAAGTCTCTTGAGTGAGTACAAAGCCCTAGATTGAATCAAATGGAATACAATATATACATGAAGATTTTTATTAGTCCTTTATGTACTAATGATGTGAAGAAATATGAGTACAAGTAGTAAATGGATAAATTATTTACAAGAGGTGTATATAAGAGATTGTCTATTGATATGCTTGCACATCGTCTATAATATTGCATTGGATATTGAATGTTCTTCGATCAGTAGGTTTAAAAAAATTTAAAACAGAAACCACCAAAGTTGGGGATAGACTGTCTCTTCTTTATAAGTATAGGAATTAAAAAAAATTGTGAAAAAAAACAAAAATTCCCACCAATTTCATGCAAGCTTTATCTTCCATAATATCCTTACTAAACTATACTTTTTCAGTCGGAATATTCCATTTTCTTCAGTACGTCCAACACTATTTGTAGTGTACTCAAGAAAGAATAATAAAATTGTATAATTAAAGTAGTTAAACTTAAACAAAAGGACATGTAGGACTTTATGACTTTTCATGTTTATCCTTATAAATGTATTACGTGCGGTATATTTGGACTAGAGCTATGTTATCCAATATACGCACATATAAATGTGAAGTTCATTATCTTATGTGTATGTGTATTTTGGTGTCACCTTTTGAAGTTTCTATTCTTGGGTGACAATGAATGTCCTCGCCTGTGTTTATGACTTTGTTACTGACGCCAAGTCTCAGTGGCGTCTTTCGTTTGTACAAACGTAAGTTTAACACGTTGAATACACCGTTGAATACGTAAGCAAGTGATAAGGATAATGAAATCCATGTTGGTAAATGACTTGAAATATTTGCATAGTTTTAACGTGTCGCAAAAGTAAAGTAAGAAGGTACAGCAATTCTGACACAAACTATATTATTATTATTATTGTACTTAAGGATATGTAAGGATATGTGCATGTGTTGACACATTTGCAATTTTCTGTTCTGTAAACAGTAAGCAAAGGTGTGGTTGTCATATATAGTCTGTAACATTTTTATATATCCTTTTTTTTGGTATAAGCAAGTATTTAATGCTTTTGAAATCCTTCGAGGCTTTTGTGTCAATTTGGCCAAGTGTTGTTAGAAAAATTCAATTAAAACAGCAAAACTCTTAAGTCATCAACACATTTTTTCTTGCTATTCTCCGTACATTTTCTGTGTCGCAACACGCCCTTATGTGTGTTCCTTGAGGAAGGATTACTTGTAATTTTCGTAGTAGGAATGTTTGTTTTTATAATTTTAAGGTCAAGAATTTGCATGTTTTTCAACGAAATTATAATAATTACTAAACGTATGATATCACTTCATATAATTTAATAAGAAATGAAGGGTAGTACGTGGGTTAAACTAAGTCATTGTACTGGAAATTGATTTTAATATATTAGTAAACTTTTTGAGCTTTAGGATTTTAGTAGTATTTTGTTCTGATTGGACAATTCAATTTTAAAAATTAACAAATTATCAATTGTGTTGTTTTAAATTAAAAACTTTGATTTTAGAGGCAATTATGACGAAAGAAACTAAACTCATAACGGAGAGTTCTTTTTAATAGAATGGTTTTTGAATGTTTTGAGAATTGCCAATTACCCATCTTCGATATTAAATTTGTTATCGTACCTTCATAACAAATTTTTTTGGTTCAATTAGGTGATTAGCACAGACTCTGAGACTTAAAGTTAACGGGCTAAAATTTTAACCTCTAGCAGGGTACTTGATCTCTCAAAAAATTATTTGTAAATTATAAATTATAAGAATTCTACTCCAAATAGCTGTATGATTTTTGTTTTCAATTTATAAATTATTTATTGAATTTTTCTAAAAACGAAACTAACAATAAGTGGATCAAATCTTAAAATTAAATTAAATTTATTTTTTTCCCTAAGCCATTGGTTTGGAAAAAACTATTGCGACTCAATTATTTATAATAAGATAAGATTGAAAATTGAAATTAAAATTGAAATCAGAATTAATTTCAATTTTAATTAATTCAATATTTTTTTAATTCAATATTCAATTCAATATTTTTAATTCAATATATATTTAATTGAATTTTTAGCTTAGTTTTAAAAATATCTCCAAATTATATCAATTAAATAGCAATAGCAAATTTTTTTTTTTTTTTAAGATTATTTTTTTTAATTTTTAGAGAAAAGTGTCTCCCATAGATGGTTTATACTAATTCCCATCAGTAAAATATAAACCATAGAAAACCCCATACACACAATATTGATGCTATAATTTTTCTGAAGATAAATGAGTTCAACTAAGAATGTCTTAAGAAACAGGCTTTCACTTTTCTCCTCTTAAAATATTTGGAAGCTTTGAATGCTCATTTGAGACTATAAATTAATCATTTGATTTGAAATTTTTAAATTAGATTTAAATATTAATTATAATTTAACTAAAAAGAAATTTGATCAAAATTTTGAAAAAAAACAGTTATGGAAATCTAGGATTTCGATAGTTTTAACATTTCATTTGATATTTTCAACAGTACGTAACTATTACATCCGTATGTTTCCGAATTCCAGCATAATTATGGCTATAATTATTTTTAACATGCCATGAAACATCAATTATTCATCTAAATAAATCTAAATAAATAGAATAAAATTTGTAGTTCTTATGGTGAAGATAATGCGACATCAAAGTACATATCAAAAAGTGCATAAACGAATGAAATACATAGGTCTGCGTTTTATATCAAACGTTAAAGTAAGTTTAAAACTTTCCTTTATTAAAAAGATCCTACATGAAGAAATGTTCTTAGTCTATAAGGACGGCACAATATATCTTTAAGTCGCAGTGCAAAAGCTCCCAAATTAATAATAACAATTTATTTTGAAGTCATTTGTTTTTCTTCGATGTTTAGCTTTATAGACTTATGTTTAACTTTATAGATATATAGTAAAAGACCAAATACATGCTATAATAGAATCATAAATCAGGACGTTAGACTTATTTAGTTTTGAATATTGATAAGAAATCAAGGTTTCAGATTAACATTAAATAACTGCCTCAAAACAAATTGCTAAAACTTCTTTAAATAAACTTTCATTCAACCTTCTACCTACTTAAAATATAGTGTAAAATAGTAAAAGAGTATTTGCGAATAATACAAACATCCTCATATTAACATTTGTGTTATAAATGCAATTTCAAATTGCATTTTATAAGGAAACATATAAAAGTTTTATGGGAAACTTTAATCAAAATCCAATCTAACGAACTTGCTGAAAATGCATTTTAGAAATCTAGTATACTTCCTCAAACCAAACTGAGAATATAAATAAAAAATCTACGAAATAAAATTACACATTTTACGAATATACCTCAAACTAACTGCAACACATTTTATTTGCTTACCAAAATGTAACTTCCTTTTTGGCCGAAAACTTTTTGATTTGAATGCAATAACCAAGACATACAAGTGCACTTGTTCGTTCCTAAAATATAACGTGTTTACATTTTTTTCCAAGTCCTGCATATGCAACTGTGCATATATGCATTTCACGAACCCTTCTTGCAACTGCAGTCGTATGCAATTTACATTCCTTATTTTTAGGTTTTTCTTGTATCTACTATTTGTTATTTTGTTTTTTTTTTATTTTGATGAGTCCTTAAAATTTTATACCAAATTTATTATTATTGACGTCTACACATGTAGGCAGACTTTCTGCCAGACATACGCAATTAACTGCCATTTTAGGGTGCATTTATGGGTGTAATACACGCCTATCTAGATAAGTTCTATAACTTTCGTATTACGAATACTTTTTCTTAATAACTGCTAATTTATTTCTTAGCGAGGTTTTCTAAAATTAAAACAAAGGCAAGAATTTTTTTTAATTGTTTACAATTTGCATTTTGAGATAATTACTTCAACAAACGAAACTAATTTCTGAGGAACTATGAAATTTGTAACTAATTTTCAAGGAATTACTTAGAACGTTTTGGAAGATAGTAGTTATAAAATAGTTATGGCTAATAATTTTAATTCAAATTGAGATTACAATGAATCAATGTGGAAACTGAATTATATTTCAGGAACCCGTAAATAAAGTAATAGATGGTAATTCTAGTCATAGAATAATTGTTGTCAATAATATTATCTTTTATATTTAGAACACGATGTTGACTTTCCCAATATTAACTTAATTTTTGCTCTTCTCTTAGCAATACTTCTTTAGTTCTTCAAACCGAGAGTTATTATGTTAACTATTTGTATATAAGTCACATAAAATTTTTTATAATATTTTGTGCTTTGTAGCTCACATTTAAAGAAATAATAATAGCCCATATTGAACCAATAAATCCCTTAAATATAGTGGAAATTATAAGAACGAACGCAGAGAGCTAGCGAACGATAGAGTCATGTGCAATTCAAGTCTCCTAGAAAGGAGATTCACAAACTAGGCTAATAAATAGAGCAGAAACCAAGAAAATACCGTGAAAATCACAAGAGTATGGCTGGAAATGCCAGTATAAAAGAAACCCTCCTCGAAGTAATGCGAAAGCGGCTCCGAGAAGGAATAAGTCTCTCAGAATAGAGGATGTTTAAGTCCATATACTACATAATAATGTTAGGAATTCGGACACACCATATCGACGACAGTGGGACAGACGGAGATTGTAATCTATAAAATTTTACTTAATAAAAAGTTTATAACATTTCTGTTAATAAATTTAAGTTTTATATCGAATTTTTTCTGAGATGTTATTTATATTGTTAAAGACTTATGCTAACGAAATAAATATATATTAGTTTTTTATATTTAATCTATTTTATTTCATAAATAATAGTTATTATCTATAAGATATAATGAACTAACTTATATTATAACGTGCCGAGTTTATGCGACTTCTTCCTCAGTGCGGAGTATTATCACAATTGATGACTTGTATAAGTTGTTTAAGTATCAGGGAATGAAAACTAATACTACAATACTATATATACTAGACATACTAAGTTTCACTGGAGACATTAGAAAAAGTAATGACTAAACACCACAAAATATATTAATTACAAAGGTGTATTTGAATTGTAGCAACATATCAGATGCAAAAAATATAAATTGAACAAATTAAAGAACGGTTTTAAGAAATAGAGATAAGTAAATCTAATCCCTGTCAAAGCAAAGACTCAGCTCAATCGTAAGACTTTTATACGATTTATACGATTAAATGAATGACCCGTACGATGAACTTATATTCAAACAATAACTTATTTTGTCAGTTTTCATTTTTACTATACGATTCATTTAATTATGTAAGATAAATGAATAAGTTCCTAACCCAATATGTTTCGGTATATCCCTTAGCAATAAACTTTTTTATGGTTTTGCTGTATACATTCCAATTTTATCATTAAAATACTAAAAAGAAACGTGATAAGTTAAGTCTTCTAGAAACTTGTGATCATATGTTTGCAATCAAATTTTTTAATTCTTTAAATAACATAAGAAAGACATCACAATAACAACAAGTAAGACGCAGGCTCTTATTGATAAGATAATATATTGATGGAAAAGTCAACGCTGACAAACAGTTCAATAATTATCAACTATCCAATTTAAAAGTCATTAACATAGCAGTGAAAATTGGTATAAAAATATGGTAAACTGCCTCTAAACTAAACAAGAAAATAATATAACTCCTCCAACCAGAAGTCCTTCATACCTTTGTCAATATAAATAGAACTTAAATATTGGTTTAAATTTTTTATATTCCATAGGCATTTGAACAAGTTCGTTATAAACTATGATGCAATAAAAAAATGTAGGATTGGAATAAAATATGTCTCTATAAACAATCCCCATTTTATTTTAAGCTTTTTGCCAATAGTCAAATTACTTATATTGATATATATAAAATGTATTCGAATTTGTCTTGTAGAGAAAACTCCACTCCACCTTATGTCAATGTCCAACATTGGCTAGGATAAAATTAAAAGTCTTTGGGGCGCTTTTTCTTACCGATTTGACAGAACTGTGATTCTGCAAAATTAGGGATTTTCACAAGTTTATAAATCAATCAAGTTGGTTTACTTCTACTTGAATAGGAAGGGCGTGCCACAGTGTACACTATCCACTGTGGTACTTTGTAGCACCGATATCACAAAAGACCGTCATTTAAGTTTAAGTAAATTTTGGTGCACAAAGTCACTACTTCAACCTAATTCAACCTGCTATTGTATTGTTCTTTAAACTACAATCGAAGATCTTTAGAATATATAGTGCTTATAAATAGTGTGCACATGAATTAGATACAACTGAACCTCTAGATAATCCTTTGTGCAAATATATTTATGTACATTGTTTTGAAATGCGATCTTAAATTAAAACCTTGTGGAAAGCTTGTTCAATTTAAGTTGAAACTAAATTAATCATAATCAAAAATACATTTGTATCCACTTATAAATCAAAGGACCACTCCACCACACGATTTTATTCATTTTTGATGCTGCAACATTTGCAACATGCAATGCAAATGCAATTGCCTGTGCAGCTTTTGCTTTCTGTCGCGTCCTTTATTATCCTTTATGCTCGTATCCCTTGTATCAACTTGAACCATATAGACAAACGATTGAGCGTTATACATATGCACAATATTTTACAAAATAATTTTTCTATCTTATGTAATGCAATGTCTGCGTTTGTTTGCGTGTATCTGAACGCGTTTGCATTCGCGTTTGACGTTTGTGCATTCAAAGTTGCATCATAAAAAATGCATAGATACTAATAAAAATGTTTTTGTTTGTAAAAAGATACAAAAAAATCACATTAGAAAAAGCAACGTTTTTCTATATAAAAAACAAGAAAAAAAACAAAAAATGAACAAAACAGCTAAGAGTGGGAAAAAGGACCCTCACTATGTATCAATGGAAATTACATTTAATGTGTTTGTTGTTGTTATTGATAGTACGTCCACTACGTACACTCGGTTATGCATTCATGCCTGCAGCGTTTGAAAACAAATCCTTTGGCTATTTCCAACAGTTGGAGCACACTGAGGTGGTCATGTGCAATAAGCTAATTTAAATAGCAGCAAATTGCAGCTAATTACTCGATTTATTTTTGAACAAAGTTCATGAAAGCAATCTGAAGCTGCAGGGATATTTAAAAACCTTAGTTACATTTTTTAATTATATTTAATGGTGATTATGGCAAAAGTAACGGTCAAAAGGACCAGTTGGCGGTTAAAAACATAAGTCGTATTTAAAGGGTGCAGCATGAAGAGTAGCAACATTACCATAATTTTTTTTATGAATATCTTAATATGTGTTATATTCAAAGATCAGTAAATTAAACTTAAACATTGCGGAAAATATTAGTAAAGACGAAAGTTCAGTTAAAATCGATATTACATATACAATCTATTATCAATCTTTATTTTTTATTTCATTGTTATATCAATAATGTATATGGTTTATTTTAAATCAGAAAATTTAATCAATTATACATATAATCTCTTAATTGATACGCATTAAAATCACTTTTGAACTATTTGTCAACTTCGTATAAAAATTTTTTTATGGTCCCCATTGATATATAAGATTTTCTCTCTTTATGAACTCTTTACTAAAATTTCATAGATTTTTAATTAATATTGAGAAATTAGTGTCCTTAAAAATATTTCTAAAGTTTCTTAATTATAAGAAAAAATGTAAAAATTTGAAATATTATATTAGCAAAAATGCACATTTATCATATTTTGGTGTAATTGCGGCCACTTATTTTAAAATGCATTTATATTAAAAGTAAGGGCTCTGTCAAAAGAGTAATTCATTCCAATTCACAAATTGAATTATCCTTAATAATTTGCAAACGACATATTCGTATATTTTAACGTTTTTAAAACACCCAAACATAAATAAGAATAATAAATTACTTTCATTGAAGAAGTGCATTAATGGGACTGTCAAAAAAAATTCGTAGATCCCTATAATTTTCATAATTTAAAAATTAATCGAATTACTTCGCAGCAATGATAGTCTGATAAGACTACCTGGGACACTGATTACACAAATATTTGAACAAACAGTCGCCAGTGTTTTCACCCATAAGTAATTAATTAAGATATCCGAAATTTATAAGAGCACATATAAATATTTCCGCATGTCAGTATAAAATTATAACTGCTAGACAGAATTCACAGAAAATACCTTATACTCACATTTAATATATATTTCTTAAGTAGATATTTATTTAATGTTTTGTCATAAGTGGCTTTAAACTTAAAATAATTCTGAATCGTTTTCTGAATTTTTTTAATAACCGTGGTATATTCGAGGCATTATAATAGGTAGAAGAGTTTTCTTAAAGAAATCAAATAAATTGGCTTAAGGGTTTCATAATTAAAACCTAAAGTCTATCTAAGAATATTAATAATATGAGATATGTCCAATAACCTAGCCTAGCCCAGCTAAAACTGCATTAAACTTGCTTGCATATTTTACACTAGCTGCACTTTTTTTTTTCTTATTGGACGTAATTTATGGCTCTTCAAGAACATTTGTTGTTGGTAATATACTACTGCATAAGTAATCCAATATAGGAAGTTCAACTATAGTCAAGGCTTCATGGTTAAGTTTTCCGAAAATATATGAAATTTTCCGTCAGCACCACATATGTGGGACTATTTAAATTGCTCATCCAGTAACGCAGCGGCTATCACAAAAAGACATACCTATTTAGATAAGTTATTAGTAATAACTATAATAACTAATAATAGCATAATAACATTATGCTATATAGTTTTTGGTCTGTTCTATTTCTCTATTTCTGCAGCGTTGGGAATTCCAGGAGAGACAACAGTGCATCCTAGAAATATCAATAAATAATAAATACAATAAATAGTTTTATATATAAATCAAAGCTCATTTAGAATTTATTTATTTATTCATATATTTAGAATTCGACATATCATAAAAAGAAGAGAAATTCTTGCTTTTTTTATTGGTCTAGGTTTATATATTGAACGACATTATCAATGTTTAGTTTTAGTATGAATAAAAATTCATTTATTTAGGTTTGTTGCTGTGATGTGGCAACACCGCATAAACATATTAAACTGCAGTGTGTCATAATAAGTAGAGAATCTCCCCTTTGGTATAATAAACAATGGATTTATTTTTTTAAATAACAATACTCAGGTCTCATCCTTAATCTAAACATAATAATAATTCCCTCTTACTGATAGTTAAGGTTTTTTTTTTGTAAATATTTAATAATTTAAATATTTTTGTAAATATTTATTCTCGAATAAATAATTATTGTTTTATGAATAATAATAATCTTAGTAATAATAATACTATTAATATTTAATACAATGCTTTCAATTTTTAATACGAGGACTGCCTTTTAAGTCTTGCGCCTAACAATGAAAACACAGTGGTTCTCCATGATGATTAATACATTTGCGCATTTGATTAAAACAATTTCGAAACAATTTTGCCACTCTGAAGTTGATATATGCAGAAACAGGTTTTTTAATGTCTCAATGGCCTGTTTTGGAGTAGAAAAACGCTCGCTTCGCATTTTTTTTATAGTTTGGGTCAAAGAAGAGTCATTGAGTGCCAAGTCTCTAAAAATAGGACTGTAAGACAGATGACCCATTAGGGTGGCTCACGTTATAAGGGGGAAAATTAAAAATGAAGTTTTGAATGAGCGCACCCCCTAGGAATATGCCATTGACCAAAAAAATGATATTCCCAAAGTTTTTGAGCAATAGGATTAAAAATGACGTTGCGCCACTCGAGCAAAGTTGGGTTTTCAGTACAAAAAACAGAAATTTTTCAATTCAAGGTCATTTTTTATCTTTGTTACTTGTTTCAACAGTTATTAACATATACTCATTTGATAGATAATTAAAATATCTTTTTAATAAGATACGGATGAGCAAAATCGGGTAAAAATTATGCGCAAAACACAATAATTAGTTGAGCGACTGTGCTCTATTTTCTATTTCATACCTTTAGCTGGCATGCACAATGCAATCGCAAATGTTTACAAGAA
>NC_051847.1:239067784-239081279 GCF_002237135.1 Teleopsis dalmanni | reverse complement strand
CTTCTGTTATATACTATATTTAACACTGATTTCTTTGACTACCTCTTGGATTTTAATTTTCAATCCTTTATGGAACTTCTTTTTCATTAAAATCGGTTTTTTTTTCTCGAATTTTTCTGCTGCTCAAGTCAAGTCTGAATAGAAGTGAAGTCGCGAAAGTACGTTGGCTGTGTAAGAACAAACAGGCGGAAGAACGTATGCGTACGTTCGATTGCGGATGTGCACGGCTGTAAGAACGTTGCAATGCTCAACGTTTTCTGGACATTTCAATGACCAACTGAACTTCAAACTTTTTTGCAAGGATAATAAGGAAAAAATAAAACAAAAACGGAAATCCACATACATCAACCCTCAACTAATGAATGCGCCTTTGGTGTTGTTGAAAACGACGTTGATATTTGCTTTCGATTCATTCCTTAGTGATTGACCAGCAAGTGGTAAATTATTTTTTCTTGCTCTCTGGTAAACACATTTTGAATTAATTTCAAATGAAAAATATTTGTAATCAAATACAGGGTTATAACATAAGCTCTTAGAGTTTAATAACTAGTTATTAATACCAATTTTAATTGATGACAGGTATTATTATAAATTAATATAGGTCAACTTTTAATTTAGAGTTGCATAAAGCTACAGAATCTAAAATATTCTCTACGGGGAATATCGATTTGAAAGTAATATATTATAATCTAGTATTATAAGTTCAAGTTTTATGCAATTATATCAAAATATGCATAAACAATGACATATTGGATTAGGAACAATGTATCATTAGATATATATGATATCACATATGGTATCACAATAGTACATAATTTAAATGAAAAAACAATATCCATATTTTTTGTCTTCATTGTTTTAACATGTACATATACCTAATGCAATTATTTAATAATTTAAAAACTAATCTGTAAGTATTCGCATTTTCATATACTGGAGCAGAATGGATCAAATAGTCTAAATGGATTCTCAACCCTGTACATTTTGCCGTTTTATAAAATTCAACACACTTTGGGGTTTGTTTTCCTTAGTGGTAAAACTTTTGTCCACCAAGAGCTAGATATTTATGAAGAATGCTCTAAGTTTTTCATGTCCGTTTCAGAAAAATGACAGGCATCATTGTTGTAAAGCCCCAACTTGTTTAAGTGATACCTAGTGAAATGCGGAGTGGCATGACATTTTGTAGTGATCTGTATAGTAATCAGATGGAGTTCGCAAGTCAATTTTGCTTGGCGAAGGTATAAGAAAGTATTTTACTTGATATTGGTGTAGACTATTAGGCCAGTATATGTAAATTTTTTTCTCTTTCCATTTTATGATGACTCATCATAAAATATGTATATATATATATATGTTAGGTTAAAATATATTATACTTTAATATAACAGTAAGACTTTCTTATTAACTCTTTATAAATAGAACCAACATTATATGTTTTTAGAAAAATTTCAGAAATAATAAGCCCTACCCTTGAAAACAAGTCCAACAAATTTCAAAACTCACAATAAACACTATAATACATATTTTATTTTCATAAAACTCGCATGAATACACTTCTATATATTTTTATAAAGGGATACTGTACCTCTTACATTAACCATGGGAACATAAACTCAGACCATTTTCAGAGAAAAAAAATTTATTTACTACTGAGACTCATGTATATCAGGAAAGTCTATAGTTTTTCCAAATAAACCATTGGAATCATTTACAGCAAGTGAAAGATATTATAAAATATCTATTATTTTAACGAGGAAGTAGGATAGTAGTATAATCCCTATTACTTGTAACCACATTACTAGTTAAATTGACCTGATAGTTTTATTAGAGAAATTTTAGCTCATGTGGTTAAGAAGATATGAAAACCACCATGTGGTATGGTTAAACTATGTTGATGGGTCGAGTAAGAATATTTTGACCTGAGATTTAGTGAAAGTCTGATTAAATCAATCAAATTATTTTTCTGAGTATGGATTATAGAAAAATTTTTACTTCTTGCAAATTATTGAATTACTACAAAAGTTGTAGTGCTAATACGTATGTCTGAGAATTATTTTATGAATTTCTTAAACTGCGATTGTATTTGATATATTCTAGTGAAGTTATAAGCACTGAAAGTAATACGGTGAATATATTCTAATATCTACTCTGAATAAATTAGGAAAATGCTTTGGTATTTGTTTTTAGTTCAATTACTGAATGTCTCCAGTTAATATTTAGTAAATAGGTAAATGTGTACATGGTAAGACTCTTATTAGCATTACATGATGTAGTCTTGAAAAAATTTGGATACACTGGATGCTGAAATTTTTGTAATTACATTGAGTTTCATAAATCAGGAATGTTTGAAAATGGAGTTTTTTCAAAAGTAAAACTTAAATATAGTATTTCATCTGAAGTTCTATATTCTTATTTTAACACAAAAGAGTTATTTATTTAAAATTCAGTTAAAATAAAAAATTTTATTTGTCCTTAATAACATTTTTTGTTGTTAACTATTTAACCCGTTTTATTTAAAATAATTTTTTCGCACATCGGATTTTAAATAAATTTTAAGTACGTAATGCTTACATTTAGTAAATTCATTGCCCGTCTTGGCAGTAAATTGGTTCATTCCTATACCAAATTTTTTTCATTGTTAGGGATATGCTATAAAAATATATCAAACTATTTCATAAAGATTTCTATAATGTATTTTGTTCCAAGTCACCCTATATTATGTTTAACTGGCTCATTATAGCTAAGTCAAAAGGAAATCTAAAGAAATAAAAGTCCAAGTCCACTTACAGAATTGTGAATGTAAATAAGCTAAAGTCTACTTCACAAGGCTTATAAAACAACATACACTCACACCCAGGATATTCATGTGTGCCGATTTAATACTACAAAACCTACAAAATGTAAATGTGAAACTCAAAGCCCTGCAGCTGTTTAGTACGTGTATTTATGAAATAGAAAATAATTTTGTGCTTGGTCCTGATTTTAACATTTCAAAATTTTTTCAAAAATGCTGCCAATGATTGATGGCATAATAAATAAGCCACCTTCTATCAAAGAGTTAATACATAACAACAATAACAACAACAACGGCAGTAGAAACCTTAAACTCATGTCCATATGGATTGCATTTAAACTGAGCCTGCATTTAGTGTTGCGTGCATATGTGAGCAAATTTAAAAGGATTTTTGTGAGAAAAGTAGTGCTGTGTGTAAGGTCCTTTTAAAAACTAAGCACAAAACTATGCAAAAGCACATTAATTGGTCTAAACTGAAATTCCGAATATAAAAGAAAAACAGGAAATTAAAATGTGTTAATATATGGAACTTAGTAATTCCATTAGCTAAACGTTAATGTCCTTATTAAGTAGCACGCCTGTAGTTAGCTTTCTTTTCACAAAGTCCGGCGATTCACGATGTTTAAAGACAAGTCAATTAGGAGTAATTTATTTGCCTAAAATTTGCATAATTTATTTCAATTTTAATGTCAAAGACACAAATTTGCTACTTAACGCGATTCCTGCCGTTTTCAAATTGTCAAACCCTTTTCCTTGCATCAATTATAAATTTCAATTAAAGTCTTACGTGTACTTTTAGAACCATAAACGTGAAATTCAGATATCATATGTGGAATAAAGCAAGTGTGTGTTATTTTCATTGCAAAGTAATTAAGAATGTAACTGATTAGTTCTTTTTAATAATAAGTTAATCTAGTATTTTAATACTGCAATAAATTGTTTTTTATTTACGATTACACAGTTTTTTAAAATGTTATTAAGACACGTATTAATTGTATAGAAATGTAACATGTTATGAAGCAGTGTTTGAAGACCATATATATTATATACTTATTCTTGATTGGTTAATAATAGAACATAATATGATAACATACAAATATGCAACCACTTAAGCCATCTCTTCGAATTTAGATACAAATCTTTCGTTCTTACCTATAAACAGACTCACAAACTGTCCAAATAGTACTTCTGAAAAAACCTGATTCTTCTAGAGACAGAGCTTGACATTCACAGATAACACGTTTAATTATTCATTGTTCTTGTGATTTTCCGCAACATCTACAGTAAGTATAAAAGGTATTCACTGTTTTTCTATGTGCATTCCGAAATACCAGTGATCAGAGTAAGTCTTGCAATGAGTTTCCAAGATCAAGTTTTGTTAGATGATAGCCATGTTAATCGGCAAAATATATCTGAAAACATTTTTAAACATTATTTTCTACAACCCCAAGTTAATGTACTGGGCCCAGTGACTATATAATAACATCAACATTCGCGAACGATACTGCCATTCTCAGCCATAGTGATGCCATATTCACAGCCACAAAAGTAATTCACAAGCACAAGAGTACAAAAGTCAACAAATGGAAATCTGCTCTGCCCGTCATATGAATGGTAAAGTAATACCTCAATGTAATGGCACAAAATACTTAGGAATGCAACTCGACCGAAGACTTACGTAAAAAAAATACATGGAAGCCAAAGTAACACAGTTAAAACTCAAACAACATGAACTAAATTGGCTGATTAACGGAAATTCTAAACTGGATCTTACCCATAAAGTGCAACTATATAATACAATGATAAAACCTATATCGACATACAGAACTAAACTATGGAGCTCTGATTTTCCATCAAACACTGAAAAACTCCAAAAAACTTAACTAAATATTCTATGGTAAATAGTCGGTGCTCCCTGAAAAACACGAATATTCATAGGGATCTTCGAATTAACACAGTCACAGATGTAATTGCAAGCAACACACAAAAGTATGCAGTCGAAGTCAGGAATTACCAAAACCCACTTGCAAACAATCTCACCCAAGGCACTGGATGCCAGCGACTTAAAAGGAACTATATAAACCCACAATTGAAGAACGTCTGACATGAGAAGGAAATCGGACGAAACATTGGCTAAGGATAATTAATTATCTATTTTCTTTTTTTGAAAATAGATAATTAGCAGTGATCACTTATTGTTAGTTCTTAGAAGATTCAATAAAAACCAAAATAATTTAAAAAAAAGAAATTACTTTCTTCCTTTTCGATCATCTAAGGTACAAGCAGAGGAAGGAGTGAAGGTTTTTGCCGTTACCGAACTTTATCAAATCAGAATTCGCAATTTACAAACTAATAAAGAAAATACTCTAAATGATTATATTGTTTATTAATATAATAAGTAATATTAACATTCGTAATGTATGTGCTGAGAAGAGAGTGGTTTACCAAAATTCAGGAATTCAAACCACATAAATGGAAATATATATATTTAATTTATTGCTATTATACAGACTTATTTAAAGATGTACACTTGATGCATACCACTTGTACTCATGAATATAATTTATATTCAAATAAGCAATTGAAGCCGAAAAACGTAAAGAACAAAAGTCATATCTGCTGATATGATTACTCATAGATATGAAATAAAATAATATAAATGAAACTGTTAGATATATTAATACAGTTTGTATGTATTTTTGTGTAATTGCATTCGTGGTTATGCATTTTTGGTTATTTGAGTACCACAGTATATTCAATTACATAGCCTGTTTTAAAAATATATGTATATATGTATAAAGCAAAAGTAAATTTTTTTTGTTGTGGTTTAAAATATATAGCAAATAATAATATACACAGATTTCATGGTTTTAAAAAAAAGTTTTTTATGCATAACACATATTCTAAAAACAAATGAATATTTCATACTAATATCTAAAAAGCATTTTAAGTATTTGAAATGAAAAACAAACTGGTTTGTATAGAAAAATGAAATTGTTAAAATAATATTGAAAAAAAACTAAAATTTTTTTATGAAAATCCTCTTAAAATGTTAACAATTTACATTTTATAATTTTAAAAATTAACAATTCAGTGACCACCAAAGAAAAAATCATAAGTTTTGGCACGTGCACAACATCACTATCTGCCCACAGTATAGTACAGTAGAATGGATGGAATGGATCATGAAGGTGAACATGAATACGACAAATACATGTCACATATGTGACAACATACTATCCCTTTAGCGCTACGTTTTGAAGCTGTATTCTTTTTAGGCAACATAAATTACTTTTCTTAATAATAGAACAATAGAATAATAGGATATTATAGTTCAAAGTAAATGACGTCATAAGTGTTATATTGCTTTATTACCACAAAGGTTTTGCCGATGAGTTATCACTGCATAGCTTGGTAATAATTTGTAACTCATATATTTAAAATGATGAAATTAAGCAGATATTTTAAAACTTCTGATTTGGACAAAATGTTTATAGTAATTTTAAACAATTTCAAACTTAATTTTGCTATTATTTAAATGTTTATTGATTAATAATTTATTAATCAATTTCAATATTAGAAACAAACAAAAAGTAAATTGGTTTTTACTAATTTTTACATACATCAGTTTTATCAATATCTGTTATTCTCCAGTTCCTCACTGTTTATCCTCTATTTATACTTCTCTTTCACAATATTTTTATTTGCTTCTCAAACCATAAATTAGGAAATAATATTGAATTAAGATCATTAAATCATTTAATCGATGATATACTTATAATTTTAGTACATTCTAAAAAAATGTTAAGAGTAATTACGATATCAGTAACTGCGTATCTAGAAATAGCGATATCCACATATTGTAAATACAATATTGAATTTGCCTAATGGGCCGATCTACCTGCAAGACTGGCAGCGAACTACACTTGCACATAATTATTAGCAATTTAAAGCAATTTAAAAGTGCATTAACTTTGTGATATTTGGAGTATAAATGTATTAGGTGTAAGTATATATTAAAATATAGAGTTTTAAAATTTTATTTAGCATTAAATAAACATTATTATTATTATTATTTAATAAATGTTATATATTATTAACAATTAAGCTAATGATTAATTTAAATATTGTTATATAGTAGACGTGAAATTAAACGTTTGATTTTTATTAAATAAAAGTATTCGTTAAGTCGAGTTAAATAAAGAGCTATAAGTCATATTATATATAGTATAGTTTAGTTTCAATTTTTATAAAATTATTTTTAGCAAAATTTGTGTTTATTTATTTCTTGACACACTTTATTGATTTGTTATATTTTTTTTTTTGTGAGATTCCTAAATCATGAACATTATATTTTGTAGCCCTATCTTATGAAAGCCAGAGAATCTTAGTGGATAATTTTGAGTTTTTTATATACTTGTTTCAATTTTTTCTGAGGATGCAAAAAATTGACAATTCCATGTAATGAATTATATATTCATTTTATAATTCAATCATAACTCTATAAATTTTATAAATTGAACATTCTTAATATTGGGTATTTATTATATTGTAGGTTTATTCTGGTAGAGTAATGTGAGTATATCAAGTAATATTAAACATGGAAATTTTCCGCGTATTTTTCATATTAAATGATAGAAAGAAAAATTTTTAATATTTTATAATATTTAATATAATTAATAATTAATTGAATTGTAAAAACACAATTTATGTTTACAGTACTAGAGAATGTACTGCTCGCATTAAATCAACAAAACCGACAATAAATTTTCTTACTACAGACTTGGCCATAAAGGATTTTCAGACTGCATACATATTTCTTTAAAATATCTAAAATTTTAAAGGGTTTCATGTTAAGATGCGTAATTATTGATTTTGTGTTAACATATCACTTTCAAGCGAAATTGCTCACGTATAGTTTTTATCACATATCCTTGAAGGATGGGGGGTAGTTTTGTTGTGACAGAAATAGGTAAAACACAAGTGTAAACCTGTGGCTTACTTGTGTTCGTTAATTATTATGACGGTGTTATTAATTTATATTTCACGGCTCAACGCCTATGTGCTTAATACTTTGAAGAATAAGTGGGGCGTAAGAAGAAAGTGTTTAAAGAAAAATTTCACATGGTAGGGTTTTGTTACTAATGTTAATAGAGAGTAGATTACTAAAAATTTTTTTAAAATTTATAATTGGAACTTAATTTAATAAGTCTTTTTGAAAAATCCTAAAACTTTTATATTTAAAATTAAGATAATGTTGTTTTGAATAGAATTTTAAGTAAATTAATTAAGTTACATCAATATATTAAAAATAATTTTTTTTATATTCCAATCGAATTAAGATTTACTTATAGAAGATAAATATTTAAGTAATTTATTATCGGTACTCCTAATTGAAATACTTAGATTGATCACAGGATAATAATTGTATACAAATTGAAGAATATGACAAGTTTTAAAGTGACATAATAAAAGCAACTCACACTTTTTTTACAATATATTAGAAAATTATTTGTAATAATTATAGTTATACTGGTTATACAAGAATCAGAAACGTTAAACAGCAAATACTTATCTAAATTATTACAGTAGTAAATGTATTATAGGTTCGAGTAGCGACTTTTCATATCAAAGACCTGGTGTGACATTATGAATATAGATGTTGCTTACGTGGCAGACCAAGAAGACTTACGGTTCAAAGCGCTCTGTTTATATTTAGATGACGTCAAAAAGACGGACAATTAAAACAAAAGTGAACTAACCTTCAATGTCTTAATTTTTATAAGCGAAATGGTTTCCTTCAGGTTAATACAGTCCAGAAGCAATAAAGTTAGAAATAATGTATTGCAAACCCATTTGACAAATTTTTGAATCATAGTTTCTTTATTCGCATACATACAAGAAAATAAATCGTAAAGTATTGTGTACCCAAATTACTACCTGACATGAGCAAAGTTCCTCTGTACCAATGTATTACAACATGGGTCGTCAACCTCGCAAGGGAGTAATTTGATCGTTCAGAGGGCAACTAGGAATTAGACAAAAATACTTATTGACTATATTCGTTCAATTGATGTTGTAGTTGGATTAATTCCTGGTGGGTTGTTAAGAAAGAACACTGTTTCCATGTGGCTCAGCATAAAGTACGGAATTTATGATAATCACTTAATTGATTTTAATTTTTGTATAATTTTATGCTGTCTTTATTTTTTATTTATTTTTAAAAATAAATTTGATATCAGTTTCAATTCCAATACCAGTTTTCATTTCATTCCACATACATGTCACTGGTTCTGTTTTAGTCAAAGATTATCTTTTCACACGGTATAGCGATAGCATAAGTCGACTTTATACTTCAGCTAGAAATAAATAAGAAATGCTACAGAAGTATTTATGTCTGAACAGCCTGTTTAAAAAAATCATAATAGAAGAACTAGAAAAAGTGCAATAGCAGTAAAAATTCTAATAACAATCTTTACTTTCACATCAATTCTCTCTGATGTTGAGTACATTTAATAACCAAGCCGTTATTTTTGAACTTATAAGACTGTTGTACATGACATCAAACAGATATAGTGTAAACGAGCTCCGCATAACTAAAAGGCAAAGTCTTTATGATTGAATTTTTAGTTACTCCGATTTTTTAATCTTTGTATCTGTACAAACTTATAAAATTATAGGTTGCTTTTAAACTTTTAATAATCTCAGCTTCAAATGTTAAGATGGCAGATTGCTTATTCTTTGATAAGCAAAGATTCAATGTACGAAATATTAACATAGTTACATTTATATTCAAAAAATTCCGTGACATCATTTGAGTATATATCATCTCATTTCCAATTAATTTTATTTTGAACAAATAGTAAATTAAATAGCACAAATGTGCTTCATATTGTTTCTTAGTATTACTTGAGGTTATAAATTGTTTATAGGTAAGACAAAATCTATTGAAGCATTGAAATAACAATGCATTTGTTAATATAAACTATGTCTTATGTCTAGCAGCTCATAAAATATTTTAAACCATTTCGGGTATAAATTTGGTGTAATAAATTTAAATATTTATTTGATAGAACACATTGAAGGCATTACATACTTGACCCTCAATTATGAAAAACTGGTATATGAAGTTTTTACTACAAACCTAAAATCTATAAAACTAGTCTATAATCAAATAAATCAAAAAAATCATAGTTCGGAAAATGGAAAAATTTAGGCAATTAAATGGCTGAAAACTATTTCTGAATTTTCATTTTTCTAGAAAGCAGAAAAGTACTTCACTTTTGATTGCCGTAGAGCAAAACTAAATAAGGGAAATACTTTTTAGCGCATATGCAAAAATGCCGAAGAAAAAAAATTAGCCCAAGCCTTTGAAAAAATGCAAAAAGGCTGAATTTTGCTTTTAATTATACGTTAACTTTTTAATATAAATAATATAATTTTATTATAAAGAATTCAGAGCTTCAGTGTACGAGTGCAGTGCCGCACTTGAGCACAATTTCCTTGCTTTGGTGGCTAAGCAAAACGCTCTTGTAGTTGCGTTTGCAGCGGAAAAAAAACTGCACCTTTGTGTGCAACATTTTGCATATGCGGAGCAAAGGTGCTCTTGGCTCGCTTTTGTGTGCATACGAGACTGTTGTTGTTTTTGTTGTTGTGGTTCTTTTTCTCTTAAAAGTTTGCCATCAATTTTTTGCCATATAAATTTTTTTCTTTTTTAATTTGGAAAGTATTTCTAACGCGCACTCAAAGTAAAAAGAGAGCGCGCCAAAGGCACTTCAAGTGCAGCGAAAAAAATTCCGGTACGAGTATATCAAATCACAAGCACGCACGCAAATGATGCTATTAACGGAAACCCAACGCCGGCTTCGAAACTGACCAAAATGCATTTTTACGTTGCACCGAGGAGAATATGCAAAGAACAAAACTCAAGTTTAGGGAGGCAGTATAAAGTGCAGTATGCAAGTGTGATGAGTGCAGATACGAAATAATTCGGTTAGGTTGACATTAAATATCCGGTACTTTTATCGATAATAATATACAATCACAAAAATTTTTTTTAAAATTCCAAATTTTATATAAAACCATTTATATATTTATTACTTTCATCTAATCCGCTGGTAGACATCAGAAAACATATAGATATTCAAACTAAAATATGTATGTTATAATAAATATACATATCAGTGAAGATAGCACAGTGGAGCAAAACCAACAAAAGTTGTGACACCGGCCTCAGCAATATTTTTATCTATAATTTTTTGTTCTTCTGAGAGTTGTTCCAATAAAATAGAGTAATTTAGAGTAACAAGTAAGTAATTTTTCTCCAAATACTGCACAATAACAGCTCTTACAGTGTATTATTATTTTTTCATAATAATAATAATAATAATAACAATACATACCTATACAATAACCACTACTTCTTCATAGATGTATTGATAATTGTTTTCCTTCTCGTAATACAGTATGATGTACTTTCTACAAATCAGATTAATATTCTTAAAAGTTTTACTTAGAATAATATATCAGTGTATGCTGGTTCCTGGTATTCTTCATCTATCAAAGATAATTGATAATGTAACTATAAATGAATTTCCAGAATTTAATTTCAACGTAAGAAACAGCAGAAATAATAATCATTTTTGATAACTTGTTCACACGATGGTAGTTCATCTGTCGTTAAACTGGATTACGTTGTTAATAACCCATGTTTTTATCTATTAGAATCTAACTAGATTGAGAAAGCCTGATACTAATTACTCTAAAGTTGATCTGTGATTCTTATCACAGTGGGCTTCTGCAACTTTTTTCAAATTTTTCTTTTCGCTTCTTACTTAGATAGCCTTTCTAAACTTTCCAAGAACGTCCTCAATACCACTTATTTCTTAAGAAATTATAATCTCGATTATTACCAATCAAAACGATGTGTAAATGTCGGTTTAATATTTGCCCTGAGAATGCCATTAATAATTTTACTAGTATATACTTTAAAAGATATGTAAAAAAGGCTAAGCAGATTGTAAATAAATTCCTTAAGACTTTAAAAAAATTACTTAAAAGTACTCTGTTGCAAATGAAATTATATAGAATCTGGAAATGAATAAATATTTTGTAGCTGTTTAGGTGTTATTTCTAAAAATGCGACAACAAGTGTAATTATTTTTTATAAATAAATAACTAGAACTGTTAATACTTAAAAATTCGAAAAACCCACATTATTGGCTTTGCTTTTTAGATCACCCTAATAATTTTTTAGCTTCGGTTAAAGGTATTAAAGCGGTGAATGGAAGATTGATCAATATCCATACTATTCAAAAACAAAACAGGTTTAAAATAAATATAATGTGGATTTTCAGTGTAGATTAAATGAGATGATAGATTTTACTAACTTCATTAATTTACGATTTAAAAATTAAATTTGATAAGTCTCAATTGCTGACACTGAAAGTTCAAAACCTACAAACGGATAATTAAACCAATCGATGTTTCTGAAAACTATTGATGAAAGTTATTGGGCGGGATATTTCCAGTAGCTGTAACTTGAATCTAAAAATTTTATTGATTAAAAATAAAGTATTTTTAATAATGAAGTATTCTGAACATAATCTATTTTTTCTTTTCAAAACAGATTTCTTGTCATAGGACACAAGATTTTTAATTAAAACATATTTATGTAACCTATTTTACATAAAATTTTGTTTGGTGACTCTACATAGAAGTGCAGAATGTTCCACCAAAAGGATTGTAGCTCGAAACAAATTTTAAAATTTTTTTATGTGTGCTTTGAGTTTTTAAGCAAACCGTTTTTAGTTAGACAAGTGCAATTTGGTGCAGTTTTAGAGAGTTTGAGCGATATTTTGATTGAAAATATGCTCGCAGCTTATCAAGACCCTAGAACAACACAGATAAATTACACTATGACCGCGAGCCTATAACACATGTGGAAGTACACATTGTCAATTTCGTACTTGAGTATAGAATAACATAAAACTGAAGTTCATCCTTGCAGTTTTTGCAACGGCAGCGTACCTTATGTATACGCAGTAGGATGCATTTTTCCAAATACACATTTGGCACAAAGGACTTTATATTTTGTTGTTTTATTTTTATTTACGTATTGATTTTATTATATTGCTTTGCTAAAGTGTGAGCGACTTAGAGTGAAAATAATAAAAACAACACAAAATGAAAAAACGCATTCTACTACGAGTCCTGACAGTTTCAGCGCAATGGCATAGGATGCATCAAACAGCTTTTGTTTGCTGACCAAATACGTAAAGGACGCGCCTGCAATTTTAGCTGTGCTGCAGTTTTTGGAGGACGGTGCTTCCGCATTTTCGCTGCAACTCAACATGAAGGCTATCATGCCATTGCATCTGTGAAACGCGATTTTTTGTGCATATATTTGATGCAATTCCAGCTTTATCTGCATTCCATATACGCATCCAATCTACGTATGTGGACCAAACCTATGCAACTAACAGGGCTGTCAAAGTTAAGGTTTCAGCTTGTGCCTCTGCCTGTGAATAATATCCCTTCCACAATTTCATAGTTGGCAGTTTCATATGCATTTTAGATTTTTATCGATTTTGGTTTTATATAAGCATTTATGTGTATGCAAATTCATATTAGTGCGTATACATTAGTTGCGCTGCGTTTTTCATTGCAGTTATCAAAATTTCAATATATTTTTGTGCACTT
>NC_051847.1:239053762-239067684 GCF_002237135.1 Teleopsis dalmanni | reverse complement strand
CAACTTCCCAGAGCCCTAACTATAGCGTACCATATCGCGTGCCCGCCAATGCGTACTAAACGTAGATCTCAACCTCCTTGGTGGAATAAGGAATTGGGATCAAAAAGACGCTACGTTCGCGAAATCTTCAAGCTGGCTCAGCTAGCAGAAAGTGAAGTCATCTGGGAAGAGTACAGAGATATTCTTAAGCAATACAAAAAAGACATTCGAAATGCGAAAAAAAACTCCTGGAAGGATTTTTGCGCAGGTATAGAAAAGACGGTGGAGGTAGCTAGGCTTAGAAAACTACTATCCAAACACCCAACTATGCCTAACCTTGTCAGGAAGGAAAACGGCGAATGGACAAAAACTAACACTGAATCACTTGTAGATCTTACTAACACTCACTTTCCTGGCTGTGCAATTGTGAGCAATACCGAACCGGTCAGGAATATGGTAGGCTCCGCAGGAAAAAATATTGTTACTCACATGAGGCTGGAATGGGCAATCAAATCATTCGCTTCATACAAATCTCCTGGACTTGATGGTATTTATCCAGCTATGATACAAAAGGCTTCGGACCTAATAAAAACATGGCTGATAAATATCTTTAGAGGATGCTTGAAGCATAATTACGTACCTGTAAACTGGCGAGTGGCAAGAGTCATTTTTATTCCGAAAGCAGGAAAAAATGGTCACCTTTACTCTAGAGATTATAGGCCAATTAGTCTTACCTCTTTTATTCTCAAAATTTTTGAAAAAATACTAGCAGCACATATAGGAGACCAATTAGCTCCTGAAGTTCTGTCAAGAGCACAACACGCTTATACTAAGGGCAGATCCACGGAGACTGCTCTCCACACACTTGTCTCTAATATTGAAAAGGCCTTAGAATACAAAGAATACGCTCTAGGAGTATTTCTGGATATTGCGGGTGCTTTCAATAATGTATCAACGCAAGCTATTTTAAATAGCTTAGATGATGTTGGTATAGACTCAGCCACATATCAATGGATTGCAAGCCTTTTAAGCTGCAGACAGATAAGGGCAGAATGGAACGATACAACTCTAGCTAGGGAAACATGTAGAGGAACCCCGCAGGGAGGCGTTCTCTCACCCCTTCTCTGGTTACTGGTAATCAATAAAATTCTTAAACAATTTGATGGTAAAGCTCCGAAACTAATTGCATATGCGGACGACATCGCAGTAGTTATAACGGGGAGATGCCTATCTACTCTAAGTGCGTTAATGAGCGACGCTCTCAAATTAATTTACAACTGGGCGACTGACGCTGGCTTAAGCGTAAACGCAGAAAAAACTGACACAATACTTTTCACAAGAAAGTACAAGGTCACAGCATGGACGCCACCTAACTTGAACGGAACTCTTCTGCCACTGAAAACTCAAACGAAATACCTTGGAGTAATTGTGGATAGCAAACTGACGTGGAAGCCTAATGTAGAAGAACGGGTAAAGAAGGCAACAAATGCTTTATACGCATGTAAAAGGATGCTGGGAAGTACATGGGGTCTCTCACCCGGTCTTATGTACTGGTGCTACACGGCTATAGTTAGACCTATATTACTTTACGGTATATTAGTTTGGTGGACAGTTGTGAAAAAGAAAACATATATAAAACCCCTGGAAAAGGTCCAAAGACACGCGGCGATGTGCATCACCGGTGCAATAAGAACAACTCCGACGGCAGCTCTAGAAGTTATACTAAACTTACCCCCAATTGATATCTTTGCCGAGAATATGGCGGCAAAAACAGCCGAACGGCTACGCATTACTGGGCAACTTACTCGAAGATCTTTCGGGCATAACGTTGTAAATCAGAACGCCACTCTTGATTCGGATTATATGATTCCGATCATGTACCCCGGAGCAACAATAAAAACTGTGATCGAAAACGAAGGATGGAAAAAAGGCATGGTGCCAAAATGCAACACAATAAATGTTTTCACAGACGGTTCAAAGATGGAAGTGGGAGTAGGAGCTGGCATATATTGTGCGGAATTGAGCATAAGAATGCCGTTTAAACTTCCCAACTACTGCAGTGTATTCCAAGCAGAAGTGTTTGCTGTTAAAAAAGCGGCGGAGCTTGTGTGTAGGGATGAAACCAGAAACTACTGCATAAATTTCTATGTGGATAGCCAAGCAGCCATTAAGGCGATCAAATCTTACTGGTCATCATCCAAAAATGTTCTAGAATGCAAGGAAGCTATAACAAGACTAGCCTGCAACCGCAGACTTTGTATGTACTGGATTCCTGGTCATAAAGGCATAGAGGGAAATGAGACAGTTGATGCTATTGCTAAAAATGGCGCAAAACTTTCAGAGGAACAAACGAGCGAAGTACTTAGACCTCTGAAACAAATACATAAACTTCTGGACGAGCACATGATAAGGAGAGCAAAGGAAAGGTGGCGGAACTTAACCACCTGTAGAACAGCTAGAATTATGTGTAGGCACATATATGAAGAAAAATACACCAAGAATGTTATATCGTTAAACCGAAGGAACTGTAGAACATTAATTGGTGTGTTGACAGGTCACTGTTTGGTTGCATCACATGCCCGAAAACTAAACCTAATTCACAACGATGCTTGCAGAAAATGCAATGAGCCGGATGCAAAGGAAACTCTAGAGCATCTGATGTGTAATTGCCCGGCTCTCTCGAGAACTCGACAAAAATACTTGGGAGCTTTCAGTTTTGCAGGACTGGAGTACATACCTGAGGTTTCTGTTGGAATCTTAATAAATTTTGCTAATGAAACGCGCATCTTAAGTGATGCTTACAATCGCTAAAACAAGACTCTGATCTGGTATCGCAATGGACCCTAGTGGTCTACGCGTGGCCTTTATGGCCTGCCAGCATAATCTAATCTAAATGCTTATTGGGTTCCTTTATAATTAAATTGCCGATATACTTCAAATTGGCTTTAATATTGTTAAACATAGATGTGAACTAATTTCTTTTAAAATAGTCGCTCGTGGTTTAGCATGTCTTATGCTAGAATTGCAGATATATCGTTGAAGAAATGGTTTATTCGAAACAACTACTAACTCATAAAAGTATTAAAAAGTATAAACTAAACAGATAACTTGCGACTATAACATTCCACTCGAGTTGGATTGTTTGATTTGGTTTTTGTTTTATGCATAATAAGAACTGAAATTTTTTCCAAAAACCGTTTTGTGCTCTTATTTTCCTAGACATTTCTATGATGCTTTTTAACATTTTAAGCTAATAGATTGAAATTTAACTGACAATAACATAAGACATAAACTTTCGGATTTAATTTTATAAACAACTCTAGTGGTGTAATATAGTAAAGTTCGCTGAAAAGACACAAAGACTAAGGAAAGTAGATTTCGGCGGAAGGCAGCAGAAACGAGCAGGTACATCAAGACAAGGCAAAGGACAAGCATTGACACTTGAAGCAGTAGAAGAGTAGTTCACAACGATAGATGTCGTAAATAACTTATCAAGGCCCCGAAATAAAATAATACTAATGTAGTGATTGGGTAGGGCAAGGTCTTTAGGAATGAGGTGCAAGGTTAACTAAATTCGAGTCGGACACTCCCCTTCTGGTCAGTACGTAGGCATTCCTTCACCATTCCTTCCTTCAAAGAAATTATACAATCAATAAAAAATCATATGAATGCGATTGGGTGGGAAAATATAAAAGATTTTCACTTGTTTAATAAGTTTATTGAATAAAAATAAAACAATAATTTTTATTTGTGACACTGACTTTATTTTTTAACACTTAACTTTAACGTACTCATTTCGATCCTATCTCAGTAGTCGTTTAATTAGCTTAATTGTTAGCTGATATACACAAGTTCAGCAGTTTCTCTTCAAAACTCTGTATTAAGATTATTAATTTTATCTTTCGCATATTAAAAAATTGTTTTTTTCAATTAATAATTAATTCGTGAAATTCGCGAAATTTGTTTGTAGAATTAAAATTCATTTAATATATTTTTGAAAAGTTTTATTAATCGTATTTGATTTTAATGAAGCTGCCATATAAACTTATTCCTATAGTCCGATAATCTTCTGTTAACAAATAACTCTATGTGAATAGCATTTAGGGTTCCTCAATAATAATTTCTCAATTGCTCTTGTGTCATATAATTGCGTTCAAAATTTTGTACAATTGTTACCTACAGAAATATTGACTGCAGAGTACATTAATTTTATTTTACAATTCTTGTGCCTGTAAAGGGAGCATATAAATTTGAAATGTCTTACAGGATTAATGAATCCCTATAGAGTAGCCATAAAAAGCAAAAATTATATTTTGAACTTAGAATTATGTGATAATTTTGGCGTCAAGTTAATTGAAGTAAATTTGTTTAGTTCTCAGAGTAACAGTCAAAAGACAGCCTAGGGATATTTAACAAGTTACCAACATAATATTCTTATTGATGTCCTTGAGGTTGACTGCAGGAAGTTTCAGTCAGTTGAAAATTATTTAAAAATATGATAATATTGGCACGAGGTCCAAGCTTAAAATTAAAACACGTTCCTTTTTAATTAAAATAAAAACACAAAATTTGACTTGCAGGAACTCTCCAATTCAGCTGGGGTAGGCGGACTCAAAGCTGGTTGCGGCTTTTCAACCTGATTTACAAGGCAAACAATTTGTGGCTTTCGTCAGAGACGTTTCCCACTGTGTTGATTTTTCTGCTTGTGCTGGCAGTGTTGACGTTGATGTTGCTTTGACGGTAAATGCGTGTTTATATTTTAATACCACTGGAGACGATTTTGATAACAATTTCAATGTCTGTTGTAATTATAATGATGATACTGACATTAATGATGTTGGTAATAATGATGTCTACTAATTAATAATGATGTTTGATTTGATTTTATAGGTTTACTGTTACGAACTATGAAGTTATGAAATAATTTTTAATGTTTTTGATGAAGTAAGTTCTGTTAAGATATATGAAATATTTTCAGTATTTTGCTGAATAGGTGCTTAAAGGTTTAATAAACCATAATTAAGTTTTAGCGTAGTATTTAGGTCACGTTTTCAGGGAATACTTAACAAAATTAAATAACGCAATTTAATGTCAACTGAATCAGAAAATAGTGTTTAATACTATTTAACTTTTATGTGCAGGTGAAATTTGATAATATTTCAAACGCCATTAACTGTGAAGAGTTCTTGAATTCATGAATGTTTTTCTATTAAAGCCATTTTAAAATAATAAATAATACGATTTTAGTAAAGTGTTTGTTGCTTATTATTAAAATTTTATTTTAATTGACAGACTGAGTCAGGTCAACATCCACATCGGGTTGAAAAAATTAGAGATTTTTTTGTTTGGGTCGAATTGGATTGATAGTAGTGGCTGTAGAGCGAACTCATCGATTAAAGTTCATATTTTGGTTTAGGTTCTCAACTTTTCGAGTGTATATTTATTTAATTGAAATCGGTTGATAATCTCGACTTCACCATTTATTCATTATATTCATAAGAATTACTATGTACAAATTGTAAAATTTTGAAGTTTACTTCTGAAACCTTGAGGTTTGATATGTATATTTTCGAAGTAAACATTAAGAAACAAAAAAATTAATTGGAATTGTTTCATTTTAAACACACAAGTTTACTTTCGAAACTAAAAAGTGTATTTTTAGTATATTGAAAGTAAATTGAAATAATTCAACAAAATTTATTTTTAGATAATTAAAACTGTTTTACAAAATCGCAAATCCGTCAACTTATTTTTTTCGAATATATGTGCTCTGATTGAAATATTTTGAATTGAAAAAGTAAAATACTCGTTAACATTTCCGTTGTAATTAATTGTTTCCGGTTCCAGGAAGAAACTGTCATCTCTGGTAATTAAAGTCATGATGATTGATAAATCAGTATCTCATTTGCGTGAACTTTATTTTTGTGCGCATTAATTCCAATCTATATTTGCTTGTACTAATGCGAAGTAAACATTTGATATACTATTTTTACCCAAATTAAAATTGACAGTAGTCCAAAATATCATGCGACTATCGAAATAGATTATTTTGTTGCATCATAGAGTTTATTTATGGAATATATTAAGCAATTGTGTATGATACGACGTGAGTGTATTATTGTAGGATTAATTAAAAGACAATAATTAGGATTAATTGTTGTCGTATTATATATCCTCAAACAAAATATTAAATATGTTAAAATTATTTGGGTCAGAAATATAAGACAGATAATAGTTCGATAACTATTAAGACTATTTCAACCAAACGTTTAGCCAATATTGATGCAATATTAAATAATTGTGAAAACTTTGTCGATCAACTGCATTTGTATCTCTATTAATATTAAATATGTTAAAATTATTTGGGTCAGATATATAAGACAGATAATAGTTTGATAACTATTAAGACTATTTGCAATCAAGAATATAATTGAAGCTGGTAAGGAAGAGTTTTAAAGGGCAATAAAGAGTTTTTTCTTGCATCATGTTATTATGAATTAAATTATTTAAACTCAAAGAGAGTTTTTAATGAAAAATGGCTTTAATAATGAAATAGTTAAAAGAATCAGTAATATCATTATATATTTATCAAGGAATAGGCTAAATATTTGATCGAAGAACCATAATTCTTGGAAATTAGGACATTTTTTGCTGATAAATAAAATATTAAATTTTTTGTGTTTTCATGTTTCATATTAAACAGTTGTAATATTAAAAATTGCTTCATTCATTGTTTACCCACAACAAGAAAATGAATACTTTAAGTTTGAAATGAAAATTATTTTATAAAACATTAGTTAAGCATATTTGGAGATATGCCACCACATTAAAAAATCAAAGAATTCAGTTCAATATTCATCGCACTATCATCAGTACTGATTGCTATATCCTAAACGAAGATATCTATACGGATATTAACATTAATAGAGTACCCAAAATAGTTCAAAAAGGCTGCATAAACATTTTATTGTTTTGTCAATCCAGTCCAGCGAGAAATTCAGGTTACAGATAATAAGCAATCACAAATATGAAACCGTTATATATCTATACAAAATGCAGACAAAATTTAAATCCGCTCGGTACTACCAACTGGCGACAAAATACCACTTATTGGTATGACGGGGGTTACTATATACAGCCAAGGACGAATCACGTTTGTAATGGCCAGCTAAGTAAGTAAGTAAGTAGTTGTTTTCCAAGTGGATTATCTAAGTAAAAATAAGTTTCGAAGTAATTGATAATATCATATAGTGAGGTAGTATTAAAAGGGTGCAATTTACTATGAACATAAATTTAAACTCGAAAACAACTAACGCTCATTGTGAATTCTTTACAGTTGCTAGAAGGAAGTAAGCGACGTTGCTACAGATAAATACAAAACCTCTTTTGAAAAAGAATTTTTTTATTTAAATTTATTAACTTTTATGGCAGAAAGCGTAAACTTTCTTTACTCGATATTGTAAAAAGTATTAAAGAAGAAGACAAATTTTATCAGAAATATGAAAAAATAAACTAAAGCATAATTGTAAAAATCTTCGTCCTGTAATAATTTTTTCCTTCCTAAATATTTCTTCGTTTTTTTCTCTTTATTGATTATTACAATTCCTTTTATTCAACATATGTCAATTAGAGTTTGACTTTGTCGTGACATATTTAGATCCATGTAGCATCGATAAACAAGTATACCGGTATTTTAGTATGCATATTAACATGTCTCCCATGTTTTAGTACTGACATTAACAAATAAACTGCCAACAAGTGAAAATAAAACATTTGAACATGTCTTCAATATATCAATTTAGAACGAAATCCTACACTGAAGGACAACAATATCAGTTTCAGTGTCAGTTAAATTCATATTATATGTCAGCTATTGTTATTTAAGGTAAATACTTTTAGAAGATATAATGTGTTTTCGAAATGAAATACAATACTTTTGAGAATTAAATCTCTACTTACTACCTTAAAGCAATAGAGATCTGATGGTCTTATTCATGCGGTATAAATAGGTGTTAAACATAGACTTATATGTATTAAATGCACGATATTGAAGTTTTTGTAATTGATGTGTTACTTATGTAGAGTTCAATTTAATACCTAGTAGTTCGGTTAGTATTTAATAGGTGTATATATTTCAAGAAAACCGCTGTCGTTTGGCAATTTTTTCCTTTTGTGTTGTAAGATAAGTCATTGACAGATTTTATTTTTATTAAATTTCAGAAAAAAATGAATGTGAAATTTATGCCTGAAATAATAAAATAATTCATGCCTGCCATATGTAGTGACAATGTACAAAATACAATATACATGAAATCCTTCTGAAACTAAGGAAACATCTTGAGACATATAATTCATTCGCTGTCGAATTAAATTAGGATAAGGAGAGGGAGTTAAGCCTTCGCTACATAAAAACAACAAGAAAAAAGTCCATAAAGATGACAAACATAAGGTAACATGATTAAAGCACATTCAGAGCGGAATATATAAATGTATGAATTCACTTATATTAGTATGAATATTTATCTAAATGACATACAGACGGATAAATATTTTAAGTATATTTTTTAAGTATTTACTGTTGTTATGAAATTTGTTTTGCTAAATGAGATAATATTTAAACCACCCAGCACCTGAGGCAAAATTCCAACTTCTGAGTAAATAAGATGATACTTTTTAAAAAGAATAAATAAGAATGTTTATATATCATTAAACATGTATATTAAGAGTAAGTATGTAACTTCAGCTTAGATATATAAGAAATCAATTAATTTAGAAGCATATCTACTTAGTGTGTACATATAAAACATTATATCTCTTGTGAGAATATACAAATCTTCTTAATACTCCTACACACCGTTTTAGATAGAATGTTATAGATGGATGATAAATATTAAACAGATAAAAAAAATAATATAACACTGAAAGTAATAAGCATTTTTTACCTGCCGGGATGAGTTACGGTAGTCAATTCCTTTCTAATTTTTTATATTAGCAATAATACGAGTAAAGGGCCCATTAGACAGCAACGTTCGTTGTCAACGCGCGCTTGCCATTACACAAACAATTTTTTAACAATTTTTAAAACACGCCCCAGATAAAACAACAAATATACTAAAAAATCGCTCTCACATGAGAATTTTTTTCTCCTACTTTTCTCCTACTTTGTGAAATGCGAAATTTGTTTGTGTAATAGTAACATTTGAAATTTTAAGAAATGTGTTGACGAAAATCAAAAAATTTTGATATTTCTTCAAACATGCTCGTGTTTTTGCATATACAGTCGGATTTGGTCGGCATGCAAAATTTTATTTATTTTGAGAAATGGAAGCGTAAACATCGTTTAAATGCACGCATGATTTGTCGTTAGCATGCGATGCTTTGCAAATATGAATGAATTTTATTTTAAATATTTGTATTTTCTACCTAGGTAAAATTTTTTAATTTCCAAAACATGTTATTAAGAAGAATTAAAATATTAATAACCTTGAGCTAAAAAAAATATAACCGAACATTAAATTACAATGAGAAATTTGTTTTAAATATTAATTGCATTGTGCACCTACGGAAAATTTGTTATTAAAAAGTACCAAAAAAAAATTAAATTATATAAAATATAATATATATAAAAATAAATATATAAATTGAAATCATAAAAATAAATATAAATATATATATTAAAATTATAAATTAAATGTATAACATCATTTTTCGTAAGGAAATTACGCATAGCAGCCGCTGTCGACACTTCAGCGATTGCTTTAATACTGATGAGTGAACAAATTTTGCATTGTTTGCTGGAGGCGTGTTTAAAAATTGTTGGTAAATTTAATGTGTAATGGAGAGAGAAGACTTCGTGTGTTTGTCAACGCGCGTTGATGTCTAAAGGCCACTTAACATATATGTAGATAAAGTAGTGTGATAGGGGAGATAAGGCAGTGAAACAAAAGCAAGATAAGAAGAAAAGAAAGAAGTAAGAGAAGAGAAGGAATATAAAAGAAGTTGGAGAAGTTTTGATAAGTTTTATAAATTTTGATTAGTTTGATTAGTTTGATTAGTTTGACTATTTAAAGTTAAGACAGAAATTCTTAAACACTAAATTTTATTTTTCGATTAAAGGAGTTTTTTTAATTTAATAAAAGTTTGAAATTCCGTAAGAATATAAAAAAATATTGCGTTTTGTTTTAAATAACTACATATATATTCGAGTTACGGTCTAAATTACATATAAATATATATATATTTACTAAAATGTTCGGACCCAGATATTGTTTGGTTAACATTTTAATTACTTTGTTTTAGTAGCAAGACACTGAATCTTCTTTTTTTGTTCAACTTAAGTGCAAGAATCGAATTATTACGATGTATTATACTTATAAGATTTCAGATATATATTTTCATTTAAAACCAATGTTTGTTGCTTATAATTGCTATTATTTTTTAAGATTTATGTTTGATGTATCCACCAGATTTTAGTTCGTCGATATTAACATGCAAAGGTTGTTTTTCGCCAGATCTGTGTATAACAATAGCAATGATTAAGATATTTTTAGGTTTTTCTTTTTCATAGAGCCTTTGCAGTTCTAGAAAAAAGAAATGTTTAAGTTTTTTGCATGGGTGCTTCCTTGGCTTAAGAATTGTCGTCAGCACCAAGTGCATTGTCACTTTGTTTTCATTAAGTTGTAGCTAAGTGATGTTAGTTTGGATATTTGCAAGCTCACTGTGTTTTTTATTTATATTTTACAAATCTTAGAAAATGAATTAGTATAAAGCTTTGAATACTTTTTCAGCTGATTCTATGCTGAGGATGTTCTTTATCTTCGTTTAGCTAGTTCCTCCATGACACTGGATCAGTTAGCAGTACGTAAGGATATTCTAACATTTCATTGTGCTGGGTATTAGGTAAGGAATTATTTGAAATTAATAATTTTAATATCATCTAACATCATCTAAATAATTTAATATCATCTATAATATCATCTAATATCATCTAGTTTAAAAATATACTTTCTAAAAGGTTTTTATTTTTACAAGTTTTAATTTAAATCAAAATTTTGACTATATTCTCTAGTTTTCATCAGGATACTATAGCATATTATAGAATACTACAGTACCTTGAAGATGACTATAGAATATAGTCGAAATATTAGTTCAAATAAAAACTTTTAATAAGTAAAAAAAAATTTTTAAAAAGTGTATTAAAAAGTGAATAGATATATAGTTGAAATATCGGTTCACAGAAAATTTTTAAAAAACAAAAAATTCTTAAAAACTTTATTTTTTAACTATTGATCAATTAGCCCATTAAAAAACAAAATTATTATTATTTTTATATATTTGGTGGATGAAAGAAGAAATTATAAGATCTTATGTTGTTTCTCATTTCTGAAAACATAGATTATATTATGTAACAGGAATAGGATATCCTTAATTCAATAATTTTGTTGTTAAAATTAATTAGTATGACAAATACAAGTAGGTATTTTTATGCTTTTTGACTGTTAGTAAATTATTTTATTTGTTCATAGTATTAAATAAATAAAATTTCATGGTTAAAAAGAGATCACGTGTTAGGAAGGAGCATGCTTGAAGCACTTTGTGTGGGGTCGAATTTCTTAAAAGGGTTGAGAACAATTGCCCATAATTATTCTATAATTAGAAGGGACAATATCACACTATAGCCTATGAAATCAATAGTTGTTTGTTCTGAACTAAGTAATGATAACTCTTCTATACTTTCGATTAAATTTTTTACTAAAAAACATTCTTGAATCTGTCAAAAATAAATGTGGGGGGTCTGATTGCGAACGGCGGCAAGTAAGGATGTGCAAGCGGTGCACATACACATTATATTATACAATTTCAATTATACGATATTTCATATTAAATAATATTGTTGCGAAGATACAATTCGATTTAAGTTAAGTGAGATAATTTTGAATTATGTCAGTTAGTTAGGAAATAAGTTTTTAAATGTTGTTGGTTATTTTGAGGAATAAAGCGTGTATGTTTTAAAATAAAAGTAACGGTTATAATTAATACAAGTTAACCATAAATCACTTATCAGGATCCAGTGATATTGAACGAAGCGTGGGAATAATCGTAACAATATATTAAAATATGTAAATATAAATACATATTTTATTATTGTCAACTACTTCAAACATCCCCAGATCTTTAAGTTAGTTTCATTAAAATTTTTGATTTGCAATGCAGTTAATTTTATTTGAATGACTCATTTATCATATTTAATCCACATAGAAGGAGTAATGACAGACAATTTGACAAACCAATTCGCTATTTCATAGGCGCCACAACAAACGAGATTTCACGGCGCTTAGGTTGGTGTCTTTTACTTGTCTGCATTATTAATGTCTCCGTGGTAACTATATTTTCCATTTGTAGATGTTGTTAAGTGCATCCACTTAGTCACTTCAATGCACTTCAATCACGATTTGTGTTGGCTTCGAATGTCTCGCATTTGCAGATATTTATCGTTTTGCACTTTCCACTAAACTGTAAACTGTTAAATACTCCACAAATGTGCGTACTTAAGTTGAAATGATATTCCTTTGAGATCCGGTTGTGTTTGCAAAATCTAACTAAACTAAAAATAAATTTAATTAATTAAGTACTTATTTAGTTTCACAACCCACATAATTACCAACGAGCTGATTAATTACAAAAGTGCTAGCATAAAAGTGTAATTAATTTTTTTATTCTATTTCTGTTACTTGGAAAGAAATATTATTAATGAAAAAGTTTCTCTTATGAAATTTTCTTGCTTTTAGCGTAAAGTAAGAGCACAAGAAAAAGTATCTAGAAAAGAGTTTTTTTTTATTGAAGCTTAAAATAAATTTGAAAACAAGAAAATTTTCAAGAATTTTTAATATAGCGAATTTCCACTTTACAAACGATTTGAATTCATATTTCCAACTATTTTTATTTGTATATTAGTACGAATAAAGTATTATTTAGAAGTCATTTTCAAATATACAATAAATTGGATATTAAAAAATTAAACGTGAATAAGTTAGTATTGCCTTATATAAGAAGTTTTTACATTATCTCATAAAAATGAATGTAAAGTGGCTAAAGAGAGCTTGTCCATGAATTATGTTGCAGTAACTGGTTCTAATGTGAATGCGGTACTTAATTAAATCCGCATCTGTGGCTGAAAATTATACTTTTATTCTACTTGTTCTACTAGAAGTTGTAGGTACTCCGAGAAGTCTAACAGCTACCAAACCAGTTTCATTGCTAAGTTATTGCTTTGCTCTCATAAAAACCGCCAATAAGAAATTTATTCTTTTAATCGATAAATGCTTGATAATTATATTATATTATTACTCAATGTACAATATAAATTCATTACATACGGCAAATAACCTGACGATTTGGTAAGAATATAGGTAATTTGAGAATGAATCATAAAATTTGATTTGCAGTATTTAATTAAAGAAATGAATTTTATAAAAAAATAATTCAAATCCTTTGATTGTATTTTTTTATATAAAAATTAGTTATTTTTTTTTTTAAAGTTACTTAAAATATAAAAATGATAACATTCAGTAAATAAGTTCGGTTTTCATTTCATTTAATAATTATTGTCCATTTTTATACTTTGTTTTAACTTAAATTAATAGTAAAAATCAATTTTTTTTATTAAATTTAAACTATTTTTATTGAGTTGCATCACAACTGCATGCAAATTTTTAATACACCCACACACTTCGTATTCTCTTTCATGAATATTGCATCAAAAAATATACGTTAAACTCCATTGTTTGCGTTATACACATTCACCAAACAACTTTAGTGCAGTGTAATGAGTGCATGAAAAAGGATATCTACTGAGGAATGATGCTGTTTATTATTCCCTGCTGAAACCTTTTAAAGTACTTTCAAAGTATTAAGCAAGAAGAATAAAGTAAAATATATGAGTA
>NC_051847.1:239035506-239053662 GCF_002237135.1 Teleopsis dalmanni | reverse complement strand
AAACTTCTTATATAAGGCAATACTAACTTATTCACGTTTAATTTTTTAATATCCAATTTATTGTATATTTGAAATGACTTCTAAATAATACTTTATTCGTGCTAATATACAAATAAAAATAGTTGGAAATATGAATTCAAATCGTTTGTTAAGTGGAAATTCGCTATATTAAAAATTTTTGAAAATTTTCTTTTTTTCAAATTTATTTTAAGCTTCAATAAAAACTCTTTTCTAGATACTTTTTCTTGTGCTCTTACTTTACGCTAAAAGCAAGAAAATTTCATAAGAGAATCTTTTTCATTAATAATATTTCTTTCCAAGTAACAGAAATAGAATAAAAAAATTAATTACGCTTTTATTGCTAGCACTTTTGTAATTAATCAGCTCGTTGGTAATTATGTGGGTTGTGAAACTAAATAAGTACTTAACAATTAATTAAATTTATTTATAGTTTAGTTAGATTTTGCAAACACAACCGGATCTCAAAGGAATATCATTTCAACTTAAGTACGCACATTTGTGGAGTATTTAACAGTTTACAGTTTAGTGGAAAGTGCAAAACGATAAATATCTGCAAATGCGAGACATTCGAAGCCAACACAAATCGTAATTGAAGTGCATTGAAGTGACTAAGTGGATGTTAGCACTTAACAACACCCACAAATGGAAAACATAGTTACCACGGAGACTTATTAATAATGCAGACAAGTAAGAGACACCAACCTAAGCGCCGTGAAATGTCGTTTGTTGTGGCGCCTGTAAAATAGCGAATTGGTTTGTCAAATTGTCTGTCATTACTCCTTTTGTTTATATTAAATATGATAAATGAGTTATTCAAATAAAATTAACTGCAATGCAAATCAAAAATTTTAATGAAACTGACTTAAAGATCTGAGGATGTTTGAAGTAGTTGCCAATAATAATACATTAAGACCGAAAAGTTTTCGGAAATTCTCATTTAAAATTCGCGCGCTGTATATTTTTCGATATTTTAAGTTTATGTAGTTTGGCAGCACTGTCCTTAATTACTATGCCAAAAATGAGCGCGATCTGTCAGACAGTTCGTTTACGGCAGCTGTTGAAACCAGTTCACCTCAGTAGGGCGTTGCGAAAAAAACAATGGAAAAAAATATTGAACAAAGAGTTTGCATCAAATTTTGTGTTTCGAACGAAATTTCGTGTGCAGAATCGTTGCGAATGCTACAAAAGGCTTATGGGGAATCAGTTTTATCGAAAACTCAAGTTTATGAGTGGTACAAAGCCTTCCAGGACGGTCGTACGACCGTCGAAGACATTTCGCAACGCACTACTGAGGTGAACTGGTTTCAACAGCTGCCGTAAACGAACTGTCTGACAGATCGAGCTCATTTTTGGCATAGTAATTAAGGACAGTGCTGCCAAACTACATAAACTTAAAATATCGAAAAATATACAGCGCGCGAATTTTAAATGAGAATTTCCGAAAACTTTTCAGTCTTAATGTATATGTATTTATATTTACATATTTTAATATATTATTTGATATGAAATATCGTATAATTGAAATTGTGTAATGTAATGTGTATGTGCACCGCTTGCACATCCTCACTTGCCGCCGTTCGCAATCAGACTCCCTCATTTATTTTTAACAGATTCAAGAATGTTTTTTAGTAAAAAATCTAATCGAAAGTATAGTAGAGTTATCATTACTTAGTTCAGAACAAACAACTATTGATTCCATAGGTTGTAGCGCGATATTGTCCCTTCTAATTATAGAATAATTATGGGCAATTGTTCTCAACCCTTTTAAGAAATTCGACCCACACAAAGTGCTTCAAGCATGCTCCTTCGTAACACGTGATCTCTTTTTAACCATGAAATTTTATTTATTTAATACTATGAACAAATAAATTAAATTACTAACAGTAAAAAAGCATAAAAATACATACTTGTATTTGTCATACTAATTAATTTTAACAACAAAATTATTGAATTAAGGATATCCTATTCCTGTTACTTAATATAATCTATGTTTTCAGAAATGAGAAACAACATAAGATCTTATAATTTCTTCTTTTATCGATCAAATATATAAAAATAATAATAATTTTGTTTTTAATGGGCTAATTGATCAATAGTTAAATAATAAAGTTTTTAAGAATTTTTTGTTTTTTAAAAAATTTTCTGTGAACCGATATTTCAACTATATATCTGTTCACTTTTTAATACACTTTTTAAAAATTTTTTTTTACTTATTAAAAGTTTTTATTTGAATTAATATTTCGATTATATTCTATAGTCATCTTCAAGGTACTGTAGTATTCTATAATATGCTATGGTATCCTGATGATAACTATAGAATATAGTCAAAATTTTGATTTCAATTAAACCTTGTAAAAATAAAAACCTTTTAGAAAGTATATTTTTAAACTAGATGATATTAGATGATATTATAGATGATAATAAATTATTTAGATGATGTTAGATGATATTAAAATTATTAATTTCAAATACTTCCTTACCTAATACACAGCACAATGGAATGTTAGAATATCCTTACGTACTGCTAACTGATCCAGTGTCATGGAAGAACTAGCTAAACAAAGATAAAGAACATCCTCAGCATAGAATCAGCTGAAAAAGCATTCAAAGCTTTATGCTAATTCATTTTCTAAGATTTGTAAAATATAAATAAAAAACACAGTGAGTTTGTAAATATCCATACTAACATCACTTAGCTACAACTTAATGAAAACAAAGTGACAATGCACTTGGTGCTGACGACAACTCTTAAGCCAAGGAAGCACCCATGCAAAAAACTTAAACATGTCTTTTTTCTAGAACTGCAAAGGCTCTATGAAAGAGAAAAACCGAAAAGTATCTTAATCATTGCTATTATTATACACAGATCTGGCGAAAAACAATACTTGCATATAAAAATATCGACGAACTAAAATCTGGTGGATACATCATATATAAATCTTAAAAAATAATTGCAATTATAAGCAACAAAGATTGGTTTTAAATGAAAATATATATCTGAAATCTTATAAGTATAATACATCGTAATAATTCGATTCTTGTACTTAAGTTGAACAAAAAAAGAAGATTCAGTGTCTTGCTACTAAAACAAATTAATCGAAATGTTAACCAAACAATATCTGGGTCCGAACATTTTAGTAAATATATTTATATTTATATTTATATGTAATTTAGACCGTAACTCGAATAAATATGTAATTATTTAAAACAAAACGCAATATTTCTTGATATTCTTATGGAATTTCAAACTTTTATTATATTAAAAACACTCCTTTAATCGAAAAATAAAATTTAGTGTTTAAGAATTTGTGTCTAACTTTAAATATTCAAACTTATCAAACTAATCAAAATTTATAAAACTTATCAACACTTCTCCAACTTCTTTTATATTCCTTCTCTTCTCTTACTTCTTTCTTTTCTTCTTATCTTGCTTTCGTTTCACTGCCTTATCTCCCCTATCACACTACCTTATCTACATATACGTTACTCGTATTATTGCTAATATAAAAAATTAGAAAGGAATTGACAATTGTAACTCATCCCGGCAGGTAAGAAATGCCTATTACTTTCAGTGTTATATTATTTTTATTATCTGTTTAATATTTATCATCCATCTATAATATTCTTTTTAAAACGGTGTGTAGGAGTATTAAGAAGATTTGTATATTCTCACAAGAGATATAATGTTTTATATGTACACACTAAGTAGATATGCTTCTAAATTAATTGATTTCTTAGATATCTAAGCTGAAGTTACATACTTACTCTTAATATACATGTTTAATGATATATAAACATTCTTATTTATTCTTTTTAAAAAGTATCATCTTATTTACTCAGAAGTTGGAATTTTGCCTCAAGTGCTGGGTGGTTTAAATATTATCTCATTTAGCAAAACAAATTTCATAACAACAGTAAATACTTAAAAAATATACTTAAAATATTTATCCGTCTGTATGTCATTTAGATAAAATATTCATATTAATATAAGTGAATTCATACATTTATATATTCCGCTCTGAATGTGCTTTAATCATGTTACCTTATGTTTGCCATCTTTATGGACTTTTTTCTTGTTGTTTTTATGTAGCGAAGGCTTAACTCCCTCTCCTTATCCTAATTTAATTCGACAGCGAATGAATTATATGTCTCAAGATGTTTCCTTAGTTTCAGAAGGATTTCATTTATATTGTATTTTGTACATTGTCACTACATATGGCAGGCATGAATTATTTTATTATTTCAGGCATAAATTTCACATTCATTTTTTTCTGAAATTTAATAAAAATAAAATCTGTCAATGACTTATCTTACAACACAAAAGGAAAAAATTGCCAAACGACAGCGGTTTTCTTGAAATATATACACCTATTAAATACTAACCGAACTACTAGGTATTAAATTGAACTCTACATAAGTAACACATCAATTACAAAAACTTCAATATCGTACATTTAATATCATACATTTAAGTCTATGTTTAACACCTATTTATACCGCATGAATAAGACCATCAGATCTCTATTGCTTTAAGGTAGTAAGTAGAGATTTAATTCTCAAAAGTATTGTATTTCATTTCGAAAACACATTATATCTTCTACAAGTATTTATCTTAAATAACAATAGCTGACATATAATATGAATTTAACTGACACTGAAACTGATATTGTTGTCCTTCAGTGTAGGATTTCGTTCTAAATTGATATATTGGAGACATGTTCAAATGTTTTATTTTCACTTGTTGGCAGTTTATTCGTTAATGTCAGTACTTAAACATGGGAGACATGTTAATATGCATACCAAAATACCGGTATACTTGTTTATCGATGCTACATGGATCTAAATATGTCACGACAAAATCAAACTCTAATTGACATATGTTGAATAAAAGGAATTGTAATAATCAATAAAGAGAAAAAAACGAAGAAATATTTAGGAAAGAAAAAATTATTGAAGGACGAAGATTTTTACAATTATGCTTTAGTTTATTTTTTCACATTTCTGATAAAATTTGTCTTCTTCTTTAATACTTTTTACAATATCGAGTAAAGAAAATTTACGCTTTCTGCCATAGAAGTTAATAAATTTAAATAAAAAAATTCTTTTTCAAAAGAGGTTTTGTATTTATCTGTAGCAACGTCGCTTACTTCCTTCTGGCAACTTTAAAGAATTCGCAATGGGCGTTAGTTGTTTTCGAGTATAAATTTATGTTCATAGTAAATTGCACCCTTTTAATATTACCTCACTATATCATATTATCAATTACTTCGAAACTTATTTTTACGTAGATAATCCACTTGGAAAACAACTACTTACTTACTTACTTAGTTGGCCATTACAAACGTGATTCGCCCTTGGCTGTATCTAGTAGCCCTCTCCAGCCCAATAAGTGGTATTTTGTCCCCAGTTGGTAGTACCGAGCGGATTTAAATTTTGTCTACATAAGTTAGAAATATTTGCTTGCAATTTGTATAGATATATAACGGTTTCATACTTGTGATTGCTTATTACCTGTAGCCTGAAATTTCTCGCTGGACTGGATTGACAAAACAATAAAATAATTATGTGCTCTATGCAGCCGTTTTGAACTATTTTGGCTACTCTATCAATGTTAACATGCGTATAGATATCTTTGTTTAGGATAAAGCAATCAGTACTGATGATAGTGCGATGAATTTTGAACTGGATTCTTTGATTTTTTTATGTCGATGGCATATCTGCAAATATGCTTAACTAATGTTTTATAAAATAATTTTCATTTCAAACTTAAAGTATTAATTTTCTGATTGCGGATAAATGATGAATGAAGCAATTTTTAATATTGCAACTGTTTAATATGAAACATGAAAACACAAAAAGTGTAATATTTTATTTTTCAGCAAAAAATATCCTAATTCCAAAGAATTATGGTTCTTCGAACGAATATTTGACCATATCCTTGATAAATATATAATAATATCAATGCTTTTTTAACCATTTCATCGTTAGAGCCATTTAATTTAAATCATAATAACATGATGCAAGAAAAAACTCTTGATTGCTCTTTAAAGCTATTCCTTACCAGCTTCAATTATATTCTTGATTGCAAATAGCCTTGATAGTTATCAAACTATTATCTGTCTTATATTTCTGACCCAAATAATTTTAACATATTTAATATTAATAGAGATAGAAATGCAGTTGATCGACAAAGTTTACACAAATATTTAATATTGCATCAATATTGGCTAAACGTTTGGTTGAAATAGTCTTAATAGTAATGAAACTATTATCTGTCTTATATTTCTGACCCAAATAATTTTAACATGTTTAATATTTTGTTTGAGGATATATAATACGATAACAATTAATCCTAATTATTGTCTTTTAATTAATCCTACAATAATACACTCACGTCGTATCATACACAATTGCTTAATATATTCCATAAATAAACTCTATAGTGCAACAAAATAATCTATTTCGATAGTCGCATGATATTTTGGACTACTGTCAATTTTAATTTGGGTAAAAATAGTATATCAAATGTTTACTTCGCATTAGTACAAGCAAATATAGATTGGAATTAATGCGCACAAAAATAAAGCTCACGCAAATGAGATACTAATTTATCAATCATCATGACTTTAATTACCAGAGATGACAGTTTCTTCCTGGAACCGGAAACAATTAATTACAACGGAAATGTTAACGAGTATTTTACTTTTTCAATTCAAAATATTTCAATCCGAGCATATATATTCGAAAAAAATAAGTTGACGGATTTGCGATTTTGTAAAACAGTTTTAATTATCTAAAAATAAATTTTGTTGAATTATTTCAATTTACTTTCAATATACTAAAAAAACACTTTTTAATTTCGAAAGTCAACTTGTGTGTTTAAAATGAAACAATTCCAAATAATTTTTTTGTTTCTTAATGTTTACTTCGAAAATATACATATCAAACCTCAAGGTTTCAGAAGTAAACTTCAAAATTTTACAATTTGTACATAGTAATTCTTATGAATATAATGAATAAATGGTGAAGTCGAGATTATCAACCGATTGTAATTAAATAAATATATACTCGAAAAGTTGAGAACCTAAACCAAAATATGAACGCAAACTTTAATCAATGAGTTTGCTCTACAGCCACTACTATCAATCAATCAAATTCGACCGAAACAAAAATCTCTAACTTAGACAACCCGATGTGGATGTTGACCTGGCATAATCGGTCAATTAAAATAAAATTTTAATAATAAGCAACAAACACTTTACTAAAATCTAATTATTTATTATTTTTAAATGGCTTTAATAGAAAACAATTCCTGAATTCAAGAATTTTTCACAGTTAATGGCGTTTAAAATATTATCAAATTTCACCTCCACATAAAAGTTAAATAGTATTAAACACTATTTTCTGATTCAGTTGACATTAAATTGCGTTATTTAACTTTGTTGAGTATTTCCTAAAAACGTGACCTAAATTCTACGCTAAAACTTAATTATGGTTTATTAAACCCTTAAGCACCTATTCAGCAAAATACTGAAAATATTTCATATATCTTAACAGAACTTACTTTATCAAAAACATTAAAAATTATTTCATAACTTCATAGTTTGTAACAGTAAACCTATAAAATCAAATTAAACATCATTATTAATTAGTAGACATCATTATTACCAACATCATTAACATCAGCATCATCATTATAATTACAACAGCCATTGAAATTATTATCAAAATCGTCTCCAGTGGTATTAAAATATAAACACGCATTTACCGTCAAAGCAACATCAACGTCAACACTGCCAGCACAAGCAGAAAAATCAACACAGTGGGAAACGTCTCTGACGAAAAGCCACAAATTGTTTGCCTTGTAAATCAGGTTGAAAAGCCGCAACCAGCTTTGAGTCCGCCTACCCCAGCTGAATTGGAGAGTTCCTGCAAGTCAAATTTTGTGTTTTTATTTTAATTAAAAAGGAACGTGTTTTAATTTTAAGCTTGGACCTCGTGCCAATATTATCATATTTTTAAATAATTTTCAACTGACTGAAACTTCCTGCAGTCAACCTCAAGGACATCAATAAGAATATTATGTTGGTAACTTGTTAAATATCCCTAGGCTGTCTTTTGACTGTTACTCTGAGAACTAAACAAATTTACTTCAATTAACTTGACGCCAAAATTATCACATAATTCTAAGTTCAAAATATAATTTTTGCTTTTTATGGCTACTCTATAGGGATTCATTAATCCTGTAAGACATTTCAAATTTATATGCTCCCTTTACAGGCACAAGAATTGTAAAATAAAATTAATGTACTCTGCAGTCAATATTTTTGTAGGTAACAATTGTACAAAATTTTGAACGCAATTATATGACACAAGAGCAATTGAGAAATTATTTTTGAGGAACCCTAAATGCTATTCACATAGAGTTATTTGTTCCTAAAGACCTTGACCTACCCAAGCACTAAATTAGTATTATTTTATTTCGGGGCCTTGATGAGTTATTTACGACATCTATCGTTGTGAACTACTCTTCTACTGCTTCAAGTGTCAATGCTTGTCATTTGCCTTGTCTTGATGTACCTGCTCGTTTCTGCTGCCTTCCGCCGAAATCTACTTTCCTTAGTCTTAGTGTCTTTTCAGCGAACTTTACTATACTACACCTCTAGACATATGGAGTTGTTTATAAAATTAAATCGGAGAGTTTATGTCTTATTGTCAGTTAAATTTCAATCTATTAGCTTAAAATGTTAAAAAGCATCATAGAAAATGTCTAGAATAAGAATAAGAGCACAGAACGGTTTTTGGAAAAAATTTCAATTCTTATTATGCATAAAACAAAACCAAATCAAACAATACAACTCGAGTGGAATGTTATAGTCGCAAGTTATCTGTTTAGTTTCTACTTTTTAATGCTTTTATGGGTTAGTAGTTGTTTCGAATAAACCATATCTTCAACGATATGTCTGCAATTCTAGCATAAGACATGCTAAACCACGAGCGACTATTTTAACAAAAAATTAGTTCACATCAATGTTTAAAAATATTAAAGCCAATTTGAAGTATATTGGCAATTTAATTATAAAGGAAGGTAACATCTCGAACCCAATAACCATTTAGAGTATATAGATTTCTATTACAGTATACATTGCTTTAGTGTTCATTATATGCTATGATTTTTAAGTATACTACGAGTACATTATTAACAAAAAGATTTTTTGACTTATTAGTTGAATAAATTCAATACTAGTTAACGAAATGAATGAAATATAAGTCTAGCACACAGGTACATAAATTAATAATAGTACAATAATACTCATCTAAACTGATGAATGCTTTATAAACCTAATAAACATATAATTTCATCAACTTAATAAATTAAGTGTCAAATCTCGTATTAAAAATCATTTGTTTGTTTACTTGATAAATTTAGACGAAAACTTTACCAAATCAATTTATCGTATAAAATTATTTATTATCAATACAGAATTGGAAGTCATTTACCAAAATCTCTTTGCAAATCATTTCTAGTTTAGACTTTTCGCTCAATTTCGGAATTTAACTTTATAATTTATTGATAGCGAAACAAATTTATTTGAAGTTTCTTTAACAGTTAAAGTATCTGTGAAATATTAGCATTAATGCTTTTCTACTCCATTTGCACTGAAGATTATTTCAAAAACTCAATATATTAATTATCAACTCTTATTTGCTTAAAGTTACTAGACGTCTCATTAATTTGGACACAATTGCTTGTAAAAGCCTCTTTTCTATTGTCTATTAAACAACTTGATTATATTCAAGACAAATCGGTAAATCTGTGTAAAAAATATTGTGAGTATTGAGTACCTAATCTTATCTTCGCTATTTTTTGAAATTTTCCACTTAAATTATTAGCTTTGATCATTTTAATTAAGTGTATGAAATATTACGCAAAATAATCTAAATTACAAAATGTCAATCTTTACTTCACGGCATCTAGCAGATACGTGTTAAAATATGCCTAAATTTGCAGGTCGACAAAGTTGAATTAAGGATATTGCGTTGAAGCAGTACATATATTTTAGTTATATTTTCCAATCTACTCGTATTAAGAGTAAAATCATTAACATTTGTCCTTAACTTAACTGGTGCAGGTGAAATAGGCACTGTGAAATTTGCCGCTACTTTTAACTACTTTCACTTTCAGTGTTAATCATGGCAAAATTGCTTCCGGGCATGGGTAAATTCCAAATGGGTGTCTCACTTCAACACATTTCTAGGTGAAATTGTGTTAAAATTTAATACATAGCAGAAATTTAACTTTCAAATTTTATGTTATCTTAGATTTGAGATATTTTGGTATTAAGCAGTTTACTTCCGCCTAATCATCTACTGTGCTCCCTTGTTATTTCAAAATCCAGATATTTAAAAAGAAAGAAAGATAGAATTTTTGGTTCGTCGATGTCTTGAGTGTTAAGAAAAATTTCATTTATTTTAAAGAATTTTTTAATAAGATAATTTTATTTTAAAAGTGTATAAAAAATATAATCGCTTCTATATCTCCTGGGTTACAATTTTTCTGTTATTATTACAAAATTTAATGAAATTTTAAATTAAGTTGAAACACATTTTTCGTTTTCTTAAAACAAAATATTTTTATTAATATAATAACTTTAAAAGGTTCGTTTATATTTGATTAAACGAAACAAGAGTTAAATTTGTTTTGTCTTCTCCGAAACTACAATACACTTCACCCAAATGCTTCCTTAAATCTTTAGCTAAGTTAAAATATTTAATTTTTATATTTAGCATTAGCAATACATTTATTCCAAAACCGCACTAACATCTTTATTATAGAATAATTTATCTAAAATCTAAAATACGCTTATCTCGGGTTTAATTTTATTATTGAAGTAAAATCTCTTTTACTAAAGATCTGTTTATAGATACTAGTCAATAACGATTGAAAATAAACAATATACTTTATTTAACAGTTGTCGATGAAGTACTATCTATTTCGTGATCTTGATTTGACAAAGTTGTTTCAGGGATATATATGTATATTAAACAGAACTCATTCAAACCACTATATGTGTACTTACGATCATGACTCGCTTAATAATATTAATAACAACGTGCTAGAATTGTGAAAATATACTAGAATATAATGATTTTAGATTTGGTACATTTAGGGAATTACGTAAAGAGTACGGTCGAAATAAACTCCACCTGACCGCATTATATACAAAACCACAAAAAATTTTTAAAAAAACTGCAAGACCAAGACGCTATCAAGCCCCTCTGCCCAAAAGAATTTAAATTTTTTCATTGATTATAACAGAATATCCAAGTGAACTTGAATTGTGCGTGCAATGATTTATGCCACCAAATTTTCTTCAGTAATAGACATTCTTTCTGGTTGATGTATATGGGTCATTCTTTTACAACTCGGACACCTTTTCACCTCATGATCTCCGATTTCCCGAGATACAGGTCCTCTTATTTTATAAAAGAAGCTCATAAAAAAAATTTCAGCCAAATCGGATTTTACCAAAATCCGTCCAGTTTGTAAAAGAATGACCCATACGTCAGTTAGCGAAATTGTTACATATGGAATGGTAAAATTCCATAATAAAAGTTGATCAGATTCACAAAAAAACACCTGCTGGTGTGACTTTGTCCTGAAAAAGTACTTCTAATGTACTTTTTTGAAAATGATAAGGGGTTCAAAAACCGTCAATTCTGAAAACCACAGCCACATGTTTACAATTTCTTTTTGAGGTGAAATAAAACATATTGATACGGAAGATAAGTAGTTTCAAAAAGATGGTAACACAATCTACAAGCCATATGAATTTGTTACAGTTAAACTCTTTCCATCAAAATGATCCAGTAATATACGATGCTCCATGAAAAATATATAAGTGATTCAGTAGAGCAAACCTAATGGTAAGACTTTAGAAATATATATTGAATCCTAAATTCAGCCAAAATCTCAATCATAAGATTGGTAAACTTATTGAACTGTAAAAATTACAACCCTGTAGTATTCACTTTAATATATAATTTTTTTTATAAAGTTCTGGAGTAACTTCCAACTTAGATTAAGGTAACATTATTAATCTTGAAGTCTGTATACACACAGTTAATAAGCGTTTAACCAACACATAAAATTATTTTTCCGTGATAATTTTAAAAATATTAAAAGTGTTCTTGAAAAAATGATTACTGTCTGATTATTGATTAATGTTATATCTATTATCTGAGAGTTAGTACCTTAAAAATTATATCGCATATTGAGTTAAATTAGCAAGTAAAGTTATTGTCAATCAGTTTCTATCACCCATCGGATTATTATAATTGAATTTAAATATAGTGTATGTGACAGACCAACAAATAGCAAATCATTGTTAACTTTTCTAATCTTGTCATATTAATTATTAAGTAATATAGTTCTAGTGGTACAAAATATCTTCTTTTTTTGTTGCAAACATTTTGATAAACTTATTATATCCTCGATTAAAAAGAATATAAAGGGTAGAATACTCAAAGTAATTCAAGACAAATTTTCCAACAAAATTTAATAAAATAATTTTTGTCTTAAATTTTACTCTTATTAAATTGTTAAAATTTTTTAAGCATTTTTCCTTTTCGTAATCTTCAGACATTACTCTGAATGTCTGCTTATTGTTGGATATAAATTACAAAACATTTTTGGTAAATTAAAAAATAATAAAAAAATATGGAAGTGGAGAGGGATTTCATAAATATAACTGTTAAGTGAAATCATAAATTATATAAAATATATATTTTTATTTTATTTTCTTGAACGACAAAAACATGTAAGAAAAGTTTTTACCAATTAAAGGAAGTGGAAATAAATTTGAACTACATCCTTACATACCGGTATATACAATATTTAATGTAACTAAACACTATTCAGCGAACTGATCTGTAAAATTTTTGTTAAAATTGTTGGAATATGTAGATATTTCTTTAGTATAGTTTATGCCAAAGAAACCTTTTACAAATATGTGTTTAATTATTTATGAACCAAATGCACCTTGTGTTTTCAATGGACGTTTCAAATTACGCTTTAAGTAAGCAATTTGTCAACAATCTCCTATATAAAGAGATGAAAAATGCATTTATAAATTCATTTTTTTCTAAGGAAGTGAAAATGTGACACATCTCTAAACTATAAGCCTTCAAAAACCGACTTCCTAGAAAGATATTCAGTATAATATGAGAAACAGTGAATGGCGTACTTATTCGTTACAATGACGAACTTATAAGTTGTACTATAAAGCAAATATTGTAACAAATATCAAAACCGTTCGATTTAAATAAATTATATCCTCGGAACCGCTTAAAAAAATACACGAAGTCGAAAAACACCACAGGGAATATAATAAAGTAATGCAAGATAATGGATGAAAAGTCTCCAACAACTATTAGCGGTAGCAAGTTCAGAAGTTCATAAAAGAGGGGTTGCTCAAGCGAAACCCAGCTTTTTGTAACCACTTATAGTAATGATGAAGACGCCAGTTAATCTATTTTAAATCATTTCTCGTATATTCGTGGGAAAACCAACAATTTTCACTAAACTGTTTTGTATCGCTAAGAACTTATTAGTTTATTCCGCAAATTTTTCCTATTTATATTTTGGTAAGATAATTCTTTCATTTCATAAAACTCTTATTAAAAACTTTACTCTATGTCATACCACTTATAGAGGATATGAAAAAGAAAAATTAGACCCATTTGAAAAAAAATATAGATTTGTAATATCTCAATGATAAGACCATTTTTAAAGAAATTTATCATATATAATACTTCGGTGACCCCTGTCAGCTATGGTCGGAGATTGATCTATGACCATTTTTTGCGACATGCAAATAATGAGTGGACCCTTACCGCCTCAGAAGCAAAATTAAGGGCTTCTTGGCCAATCTATTCCAAATATAGAACCTCTGACTTAATTCGCAGAAGCAAACAGAGGTATCTAGATTAATATCTGTCTTTACTGGTCCATAGGACGGCATGGAACTAGACTCGGCCTACCCTGTTGTACCTCTTGCAGTACGTGTCTACCAATTCTCGAAGAAATGACACCAGAACACTTGATGTGTCTTTGTCTAGGTCTGACCAGAACTAGGCTTAAGTTTCTAGGAGCCCCATTTTTCAATTCACTCTTCGATATCTTCAGCATCAGTGTTAGCCAGATTCTTACCTTCTCCCTACTACCCACTATTACGAGATTTTTGTGCATTTAAAACGGCTTTTTAGCCAACTGAGGAGGACTCGTCCTTCCTCCACCACAACTAACTATACTTCGTTGAGATAAATTCTCTATTACAGGTCTATAACAACTCTATTAAGTGATATGTCAAAGTTGATATGCTATAGAAAAGAATGCAATGACATTTGTTATAACATAATTAGAATTTTATACTTAATTTTATGCCATCGATAATAATATTTTATTCACTTAGAGTTGGAAACGAGTATTATTTGTAATTACCAGGGAAACAGTACTAAGAAATTATCTCAGTAAATTATTTCCACTAAAAGAAATATAAAAATTACAATTCAAAGATACATTGACAGAAATACTTTTGGTAAACTCTACTATTTCAATTACAAATGTTAAACTATTTTATATTCTAGATATTTAATTTTTATATTTATTTCCATAAAAAAGTACACTAAAAAGGACATTGGATAAATAAAACTAAAATGTGAAGTTCCAAAGAATTACTCAACTTTAAATATATATTTCACATGTATTTCTGTTTTTCTATAAACACACTTTTTAGAAAATAAAACTGACCACTTCAAAAAGTATCCCAGCCAATTTATGAAATTTAGTACTGCAATGGCCAATGCTTATTTAGGTGTCTCTAAGGATTTGTAGAAATAAAAATATATCCTTCACTTTATGTGAAGTATAAGTGTGCAGTCAACTACGACATATGCGACACTTAATGCCAGTAGGAGCTCACGACAAAGACGTAGTAATAAACTTTTACTGAGGGCTTTGAAATATTAAATTTCCATGAGAAATGAATATATAAGCATTCCTTTTAGGATTTCGGTAAAAGTTCCTAGAATCTACACCTCAGATTTGTACACAAGAGACAATTGCTTGCTGTGGTGTAATGTTGAAAATCTTTTAGCTTTGAAAAAATTAAGTAAATAATATTTGTTCATTTTTATTTTCTGACACTTTACTTCAAAACTCAATTGAGTGAATATATAAATAAATATGTACACCATTGTATTAAATGGTATGTGGTTTTTTAGATACCATTTTTCATCTTACTTAGAAGCTTTTTAAAAAAGTACAAAAATAAATCCTTAAAGTCTTAGATTAGAAAATATTTTCAAATTTAAATTATATTTAATTCAACTGCGTACGATAAATTTAGTAACTTAAATACTGCTGGATATTAAGATATAATTTAAACAAATCGTCAAAAAACTCATCTCAGTTTTATACTATTGACTTAAAATATAGTAACAAATTATTTATTAACTCAGTAACATACACAGTAATTAATTTTAATATATACTAACTATTAAAATATAAAATTCAGTGCTTCATTGTCAAGCACTGTCGGTAGCATCATGAAGCTCTAAAAGTCCCAATTAATATTTAATCCTTGAGGATTTGGAATCATTATTAAGAAGTTTTGTTGTTGTTTGTCTGTTAAAAATAATATATGTTAAAGTCGTTACAGTAGCCTGTACTTTATTTCCATTTTCTTTGAAAAATAAAAGTAAATTATTAGGAGCCATTTTATAGTAATTAATTTTCAGAGAATTCATGCAATTAATTAGAAGTTAATGAAGCCATTTTATTTTAAATGAGTAAATGTGTACGACTTTTAATATATATGTACTGACATATTTAATGTATGGCATTTTATTTAATATAATTATTTTTAATGTTTGATGAAATTTTCAATAAAGATACACAGTTAATTAAACGTAAAATTTTTTATTATTTACACTGAAAGCGTTATTAATAGCTTTTTAATGTTCTTCAAATACTTCTACAGTTTGACTAATTTTATAAAATATTGTAAATGAAAATCAACGCATAAAGCAAGAAAAATCCAAAAAAAAATTTTAATAAAGATTTTACTTGAAAATTGCTATTGAAAATATAAATTATCGATGCATTTTAAAGCGAATGGATGCTTAGTTTTTATTTATTTATTAATGGGCAGTTATTTAAAATATCCACAAATTACGAGTATAGGTTCAGATACACGCTTACATATTTATAATTTTGCAGCATCTCAATTAAACATTAATTAATGAATTGTAACTCTTTGATTGCTTCATAAGATATAGTTAATTTACAAGCAAAATATTGTTTATCAGATTTAGACTGGTAAATTGAAATAAAGAATAATTCAAAAAATTAATACTAAATCTAATAGATAAATTGTTTTATCTGCCACTGATTATAAGTGAACTTGGTTCTTACGAAAATGCTGAAAATCTTTAAAAATATTTGAAAAATCTTTTATTAAAAGAATCTACTAGAATACAGAATATCGAATATGATAGCGAATTTGCCATTTTATTAAAGTCCGGAATAAAAAATTAATAACATCTGAAAGATATTTTTTAATCACCTATTTAAATATTGCTTTTGTTACAATTAATCCATTGATTAAGTAGTTAATGTCAAAAAAAATCAAATCTATACAATTTAGTTTCAAACTTAGTATATTCAATTAATACCATATATTGTATTATTTAAATAATAAATAATTTCATTTAATGTAATAATTATTATACGGGAAATACTGAATAATTACATTATTCTGAATAGTATTATTGAAATTTTAAAATCTAGACCTACAAATTTTATAGAAATATATTAACTAAATTTGAAACCTCTGCTATGACATGTTTTGTAGTTGTGTTCACATTAAAATGTCACTCATACGCTATGTTGTGTCCTATGTTATATATTTTTAATTATCTAAAAACTTAGTAAAGAGAAAAAATATTTTTATATATAAACGATGTACTATTATTATTGTAAAAAAATTATTGACGCAGTTTAATTCAAGTAAGTAAAAAAAGTACATTTAGCATTTAATTGCATTTTTCTATAAATACGCAATGAATTCTCAATTTTATTACTTCCCCTATATATAATTAATTAATAGGAAATCAGAAAGGAAAGAAATGGTGCTCAAATCAAATAATTAAATTACGATTGGCAATTCTAAGAACTTAAAAGGTAATATCTTAATATCTCTTTTTAAATATTTTATTCATTTCTGTTATTTATTGTATGGTATTATTGTTATTACATTTTCAAAGAAAAAAATAATGACTTCAGTTCATTATAGCGTATAATGAAAATAGTTCATATTTTATACTCACCTCGTTACTTACTCAAAATATATACAAGCATAGTATATACCAATTAATTAGTAAAACTTAATCCATTATTTTTTTACAGCAACAGATTAAACAAAAACTATCCAAAGAAAGTTATTAATGATATTTCCTTTTCAGTAGTAAAAGAATTCTATTGCGTGATTTAAACAGTAAATTTCTCAATTTCTCTACTATAAGGGGGTTCCATAAAATAAGTCCATTTTTTTTTCTTGCACAAAAAACGAAAAAAATAGTGTGGGTATTTATTTTCTAAGTTTTATCTTTATATTTGCTATGTTTAATTTTGTATGCATTGCTTTTGTTCTTTGTTAGGACTTACTGACAGCAAAGCTTATTAAAAAGTGTAATTATAGATAATACTTTTCCAAATTTATTTGCAAAATATATAATCCCTCAACTGGTTTTAGTAGGCAAAAACTTTTGACACTAAACCTTTTTACTTAAACAAACAAATGTCAAGTAAGCATGTGTCAACTCGGATGATTGGATTATTTTTAAAAATAAGTAAAATTTCACGGTTAGAAAGTATATAAATAAATATGTTTATTTACTAACATATAATACATTATATAAGCTACCAACACAAATATGGTTTTTTTTAAATTTACAAGTAAATTACCAAATACGCGGTTGATAGATACTCTATTTTTAAGAACAATTTTATTGGTTTTAAATTTAAATAAATGAATTGCATTTAAGTAAAATACTATTATCATAAATACTAAT
>NC_051847.1:239032004-239035406 GCF_002237135.1 Teleopsis dalmanni | reverse complement strand
ACAAAGAAAAATAATAAATATTTAATTCATTATTTGCATCTAACCGTCAAGTCATTGTAAGAGGGTCAGTATTTTTATTATGGCAATAATAATTAAAAAGTAATGATTTATTTCTGAAAATAAGTTAATATTATTCAAAATATCGTTTACTATACAAGTTTATTAATACCTTAATATTTTTGGAACTTCTAATACATTGTTTAAGAAAGCATAAAAACTTCTTCTACCAATTTCTTCTACACCTCATTATCGGAACTTGTTTACATTTTTTTCTCATGAGAAAATGGGAAAGTGGGGGTTTTGGAGGGAATTCTTTGTCCGCACCTGATTTAATCATATTTAAAGAAATTTTTGTTTTTAAAGCCCATGTATGGCTTTTTTCATTAAGATGCTCTTTATATATATTTTTGTTTAGTTAAACATTTTTGCATTTGCTCTGTTGATTTTTCTGCATGTCTGATTTTTCTGCTTGTCCTTACAATTACTCAACTTTCTGGTAAACCTGGCTAACTTTTTGTGTTGTTTCTTTACAGATAGGAGAATACCATGTCTGTTATATCACAGAAGTAAAGGCAACCAGTGAGAGTAATTATTTCTTATCAAGTTATGTGGTTATCTTGATGGTTTTTACAACCATTTTGAAATTTCTATTGGATGACAGAAAGTAAAATGTTGAAGGTTGGCAAAGTTTTATCATTCAAAATTGCTGTTTTCTCTTTATTTGACTGTTGTGACATAATAACCTCGATGATAGTCAGGCCCCATGCTCTAATTTGGAGGCTTTATTACTTTTGCTATACAGATTTCTAATATAAGAAAAATGAATATGAAAAACAACAATTATTATGATTTTAATTTATTTAATCAAATGTCACTAGTGTGCTTTTTTTGGTTCCACTTTATTATTTTGTGTTTGAAATGTCCTACAATATTAAAGTCTGACAGTTCATGAATGCTTTTTTGCAAACAATTTCTTTTCATGGCATTTTTTTAAATTTTTAATTTTCTGATTAAATTGGACATATAAGCATAGTATTATTAAGTATAACTACCAATACATATATTCTACTGTATATTTATTTTTATTCACGCATAAAATGTATAAAAACTACGCCTAAAAGACCAGAGTTCAGTGAAAGAATAGTTATTTAATTGCCATTCCCATTGGCAATTTAATGCATTGGTGGTACATATCCTCCAGTGATTCATTGATATATTGATATATGTTGATATTTGAATTGGCATTAAGTAGCAGGATGTTTGCGTTAATGGTACAAAAATGATCACAGATATACAGCCAATGTTATTTTTGGTTTTAAGCTTAATAAGACTTTTACCAAAAATTAGTATTTATAAACTAATTGCATATCCAATAATATAATACATCAAAAATCAGCCGACATTTTCAATAAACGACATGACATATGTATATGCTGATGTTTAACAAATTCTGTTTTAACTTTTTATATACTTTTCATGAATTTTAAGTTTTGATTAAACTACTTCAAAGTTAAAGTTTTATAATTTACTGGCACTGACAATGTTACAAAAATTTTTTATTATTTAATTATACTTTTACCGATCATATCTAAGTACAGTATTAAAGACTTTACACTAGTCTAGTTTTTTGTATTGTATTTTGTATTATGGAATTGGTTCGACTTTCAGAGATTACTTAGAATATTTCTTCTAATAATTTTTAGTTTATTCTTATAAGTCGTTTACATTTAACGACTGGCTATTAATTTTCTAAATTTAAATAACGTTTCAAATCACTATTTTTTTTCTCTTTAAATTAAGTCACATAAAGTTTCCATAAGTAAAAACTGTTTTTAAGTATACATCTATTAATCAACATCATAAACTAATTGTATTACATCAACACTCTGCTGTGAAGGTCAACACAATTTTATTAAGGCGCGTATCCTTAATAAACAACATTGCATGTATACTTCAAGGATTAAACTAAGTTAATCATATGGATAAAATTTGAATTTACTTTTAAATTAATTTTAAAACAAGAAATCTCAAACAAGTAACCAAGTAAATTTTATAATTGACTTGTTTACATCAAATAAGAAGTCACAAAAACATTAAATTGAGTATAAAACAATCATTTCCTTCTCCATAATTCTTATCACTTAGAAAAGTTTGTAAATATTTGTGTGAATAATTAGAGAACAACTAACTGAAAAGCAGAGTATAATAAGATATATATTGCATGAATTAATTTGAATTAATCCATATTAGAGACAATGTCTCCGACATATTACAGTTGCAGTGACATATGCAACATATTATCCCTGATAAATTTAGTAATAAATTTATAATGAAGTTTTTCGAACAGTAATGAACTACAACAACAAAAATTAATTTCATATTATTTTAATTAATTGAAATTTTAGGTGACCATATAGCTGTTTCGAGAGTTTTGCCAAATACACATCATCATTGCTTTTGGAATTATTTCTTATATATTATTTTTCGTAAATAATTTTTTGAGACTGCAAGTACCAGCAATCGAACTCGTGTTTGCCAAATTTAAAGCTCAGAGTCAGCACACCTTAACCAACTGCAGAGGGAGAAAAAATCGTTGCATTTTTATGTTCACTATTTCTGAGATAAATGAAGTAGAATCTATGAAAAAGAGAGCCATATACGGAGTGTCTCAAAGCCTATGCCACCATCAGTATAAGTTTTGCATCTATTTATTTCTTTATCCCGTTTTTACACCGTAATAGTGTATTGTATGGTATAGTAGTGGTTATAGTTATCCTATGACTATCGCAATATTGCTATTTCATAATAATAGAACTGTTCCATCAGCGAATATAACTATGATGTTTTCTTATGTGGATGAAGTAGTTATATCAGCTTTGTATAAGAGACATAAAAGATATCTTAGGACATTGTCTTGCTATAAACCACGTTTCATTGTTTAAAATTGAGTGCATTCAGTATTCACTGCTGTAATTGAATATAAATTCATAGTAGTTTTTTAAAAGCTGATATATCAGTTTGTGCAACAATCTTTTATACCGTACGCTGTAAAATGTTTTTACATTATCTAAATACATATTTTTGTAAGCATGATTCTTTCAATTTCAGATGAAGTTTTTATTGCCACTTGGTGTATTTGTATAATTCTGCAATATTTTCGTCTAAATCCAAAATAATGAAACCAAGTTTCTTGACACATCTATTTTTAGCAAGTAATATGTAAGTAAGTAAGAAGTGGGATATATCAGGCATGATATGTCTTTAAATTGCGCGGTTTGGGTACAACAACTTTCCATGCGACTTTAAGTATGGCAGAATCAAAATTAGATGTCAAAATTCAGTATTCATTGAATTAGTAGAAATAATAAAATGAAATATATTTCTTAAATATTGTTTTCGAAG
>NC_051847.1:238980815-239031627 GCF_002237135.1 Teleopsis dalmanni | reverse complement strand
AATATATATATATATATATATATATATATATACAAATATATATATGTATATATTTATAGTCTATATAGTATTTAATGTTATGTGTGTTTTATGTGTGGTAAAACAGTTTTAATTTTGTCCTTAAGGTTAATAAATTTTTGAAAAGGTGTGGACACAGTTACATTTAATCAGTATAGTTTCAAAAATCCCACACAAGTATATATTGATTTATAAATATTTCAGTAGTTTTAATATGTTTTAATCAGTTTCAATTTCGCCAATAACGCCAATCAATTTCTACCTGAAAAAAAACACTGTACAGTGTACAATACAGCGTGTCAAAATATTGAAATTCACAGTGATAAATGTGTATAAAAAAATTTATTTGATAAAAAATATGATTTCATTTTTGTATGAAAGATATTTTATATATATTAAATTCAGTATACCGTGCGGTCCTTCAAAAAATCATAAATAAAAGACATTAATTTGGTATGCATGACAGCAATTTTTGACCGATGCATACAAAATTGGTTGGGTGACATTGGATGCCATGAAAAATAAATGCGAATATTGAACGAATAAAAACCCATTGACATACAGAATGTTTTATTTTAAAACGCTTTAACTTTGGAAGATGACTTCTTTGTTTGATACAGGGTATCGTATTGATTTTTCTGTATTGATTTTTTAAGAAAATATATCTTTATGTTCAATTATTTGGATTATTCAATTTAAAACTCTTGTAAATTATTTCATTTGTTATTTGTATGTCAATACTTTGTTATCTTGAAAATATTTCTACGCAACAATTGTCCTTCCATCAAGCATGGGTTTTCTATAAGTCTACTTTAAAATGAGCTACATATTGCTTTTTAGGAAAAAAATTCACGAATTTGCTACAGTTTATGAGCAATAGCGTATATAGTGGATCTTTCAAATAAACACGTAAGTTGCTTGATACCTTCGATTTGGGATACACAACTGTTTGAATATTGCATAAGTACCCCGTCGGCTTGGAAAATAAAACCCTCTGAAGACAGAGATCGTAATTACCTTTATTTATTATACAAATGTGTGTGTTTTAGTAAAAATGGTGCAAAAAGTGTTGAATATGTGACCTTTAGAGAATATAAATAGATGTTTTACAAATAATAAATGAATAGACCATGGACTTGGGGTATTACTTTTTGTAAAATAAATTAAAACTATCTGCTGCATTTCTGTATTGGTAAAACAATAAATTTTATTTTGTTAATTTGTTTTAAAGATTCTAAATTGATAAAAAAAAACAGTGAAATGAAAAATAAATTTAAAGAAAATATTAAAAAAGTCGCTTTGCATGGGCTGGAGCATTATAACTCAGGTGTAACGTTTTCCAACAATTCAGTCAATCGGTGCTGAACATGTACAGAAGATATGTATTCCCTTAATTTTTAACAGAAAACTTATAGAAAATGCTTATCCATTCAATACATTTAGTGGTAAAGACAACTGAGAAAAGTTTTCTGAAATAGTTTCAGTGATCTATATATATATAACACTTTACTCTAAATAAATAAAACTAGTCAACACCATATTATTCTTTAAAATGTATATACATTAATTTTTATTTTTATATTTACAATTTTTTTCTTAAGTACTATATACTTATATATACACAAACAATTCAAATTTATTATTTGCTATTAAAATTGAAATGTAAATTTTTATATTAATATTAACAACTTACGAGTAAGAACAAACCATAAAAAAAATGTATATAAATAAATTTGATTCTTGAGTTAAATATAACAGATTAATTTCACATATTTCGAGTCTCGAAACACTTAAATGAATACCTTTTCATAACGCATAATTTTTTTTAAAAATAACCTTATATTTTAATTATAAACATAATTTCTGTACATGTAAAATAATTCTGTCATAAATGTATTTTATATGTATTTATATCGATGTGTGGTTTTTGTAATCTAATATTAATATCTTGTGTATCTTATGTTTATGTATACAAGTTAAAAATCGTACCATTAATCGAATTTATTGGATCATCACAGCTTTTCGTTTTTCAACTGATGGGATATTTTGCTTAGAGAGTTATTGTCCTCATCGCAGGAGATGTATTTTATTTTGATGCGTTGTTTGTCGTTGCCCTCGTTTATCGACAGATACACTGGTGAGCCACTGTCGTGCTGTGGTTTTTCGATGATGCACTCCTTCGATATCTTTTTCATGAGAGAAGTATGTGTTGACTGCTTGTCGCGTATAGACGACGTTGGCTGTATTTGAATTTGCGTTTCCATCGTGCTGCGTTTCCAAAGGCTCTTGCTTTCAGCTGCAAATAAACAGAATTTCGTATTAAAATATTTGGTGATGAACAAACATTTCACGTAATCAAAGGATTGAGCAATAAAATTTTGTTGATATATGAATTATAGCGCATATATACATATACCTTTTGCCAATCTTTGTGAACTGTTTTTGTTTGTGCATGCCGTAGGGGAGCTTGATTTAAGCACTGCGGTACCGAAGCAATAACAGCAAATTATCTTTTGAAAATACATTCGAAACCTACAAAATGCAGTAGTCAAAATTTGTGCTAACGCGTAAGTGAACTGTTGGACCTACCTCTTATTCATCCAGTAGTATATAATTGGATTGACCATTGCATTTGACATGGCCAGCCAATAGAAACCTAAGTACATATGTTGCACGTACTTTGTCGTTGTTAATTGATTATTGTGATATGAGTAAATGAAAAACATGTGATACGGTAACCAGCAAATGGCGAATATGGATACAATAGCGATAAACATACGAACGACTTTTCGTTTTGATTTCATCGATTCAATTTGGCGATCGGTATTCTCACCAATAGAGCGACTGCCCCATAATACACGTCCCATAAGGAAATAACATATTAACATTACAATCATTGGTATGCCATAGGTGAGGACGAGAATGATGATATTGTAGCTACAATAATAAATAAAGGTTATAGTTTAAGTATAAAGTATATAGTATTTAAGTACAAAGTTTGATATTTAAATTAATATTAATGAAAGCTAATGATGTATAAATAAAATAATTCAAAAGTTTTGCAGTTAAATATAGCTCTATTGAGCTAAGAATATACTTGCATTTATAATTGTCAACCTGACAATTTCATATTTATTGTGATTTATCAGTTACGTTAAATAGCTATAGCGATCTAAGTAGCTTCAGAACCCTTTTAAAATTGTGTCCTTTAGTTATGTTATATGTTTTCAACAAATGTTTTTGTAAAGACTGGCAAATTACCTACTAACCCAAACCATCCTAAAGGACACTACAGTTAATGCGATTTCTTTATATTTTTGATCACTTAATCAATATATAAGTTTTTTTATATCAATTAATTTGAATCATTTGAAATCAACATAAAAAATTCTGTTTTGAACGTACCGGTGAAGAATTGCAAAAAATTTGATCGTTGTAGTTCATCTAAACTCATTTGGACTATTCGTTTTATGTTATTCAAGTGGCACAGTTGCGACATGACTGGTTTTCTGAAAAAACATACGACCATTTGTTCCTTCTGCTAATAACTTTTGATGGATTCTGCTTACTTTGGAAGACCCAAACTGTTCATTACTATTTTGTTTTGGGCATATAGACGTAGATCCATGATTCGTTACCTATCACAATGCTGTAGACGTGTTTTGAGCTACCATACTTCGGTCGTATTTTTCAGTATTTCCTTGCACCAATCAACTCGCACCTTCTTTTGAACAATTGTCAAATTATGGGGAAGCCACCGGGCACAAATTATTCGAATAGTTAAATGTATATGTAAAATTGAAAGTATGCTGATCCTATTCATGCCCATAGATACCTCCATCTATCGGTATATTACATGCCGATCCATCTCAATCATATCTCGCACTGCACCGATGTTTTCTGCTACAACAGCCGTTCTTGGACGACGCTCACAAAATTTTTCATAGGGAGGAACTCGTTCGAACTGGTTGAATGAGCGTTTTACAGTCGCTGGATGTGATGAAGTAAGTTGATCGATACATTCTTTTATGATTAATTAGCGTCGAAAATCATAAAAACTCATCGCACCAAAATGTTTTTTATGTAATTTAATTATTTGACAGAGGCAGAATTTAGTATCAATGTAAACAAGATAATAAGGTCGCGGAAATTAAAACAACGTTGAAGTGCATTTCATCCTAGGAATTGTGAAACTTTCGAACAGAAATGTTGAAATTGGTCTGGCTATACTCATTGTTGTCCAGGCGCAAGACTTAAAAGGCAGCTTACGTATTATGCATTTTTTTACTAATTGCTTTATAAACTTAACGTTTGTCACATTAGGATTTTTATCCACTTCTTTTAAATAATCAATATCCGTCTCAAGAATGTGTTTAGCTTCCTCGCCAAAATGATTATAGAATGTAGTATGATGTGAATATATTTGTGATAATATACACAAATATATTATATCATACTTATGTCATATTAAAATTTTTGTTGTTGTCTTTTCATTTCAAATCGAACCCTTCTAACTTTAAAATAGTTTCTTTTCGTCATTAGACACGTCACTTTTGACAAAAAAATCAACATAATATTATGTTGCTTTAGGTTCAAGAATTTTATCGCAGTGCTGTCTATGTTTATAGTTTAAGCCAGAACGTACTGTCTAAAGTATAAAAACGTCGTTAAATCTTTTAAATGAATAACAAAAATTTGAAAAATTTTTTTAAAATACGTTAGAGTTGGATATAATTTTGTAGATATATTTCGTGTGCACTTGAGATAACAACAGTGCCACGACTACAAGCGGACGCTATAAGTTCCATATAACTTTAACTTAGATATGTGATTCTTTCAAGTAATGGTAAATACTGTGTAAGTATCTTATATTATTACAGTTTCAATATGCTTATATCCTTCATGTTGTGCTTTTAACTCAATTTCTATTGTTAGTAGAATTGTGTCATTAAAAATAACAGAGCAGTAATAATATAATTCTGTTATTGTACTACACTGTTTCTGTAAGTTCACAGTGCATCCTCAAAGCTATTTATACGCTTTTCATATAAACTAATAATAATAGTCTTAGAAATTCTGATGCAGTATGACTTGTAAAATATAATAAAATTCAACTTACACATAATCAGCCATGGATGTGGGGTATCGTCCATCTGGCCACATCATAAAGCAAACTGTGCGAGACTTTCCATTGTAGTATCTGAAATAGAAAATATGATTAAGTTTTTAAAAATATGAATATAAAATATTTATCTTCTGCATAAAATTTCAAACAGCAGTGGCACTAACTAATTTCAAACTGTTTTTCGAATTGGCCTTAAGTCCGATTAGGAATTACATGCATATTATTAGCATAAATTTATTTTCTAAAAATTACAAACATTTACTTAAGTTGAGCTTATTAGATATTTGATTATTTCACTTAGCTGGAGTGAATTATATAGGAATTTTTGAATTTAAAAACGAATAAATTGCATGCTTTTTTCTATTATTAAATAGTTGGTTTGAAAAAGTTTTGAAAATTTTAGTTTAGTTTTGATTTGTGGTATATGAGTTAAGCATATTAATAGTAAGTATCTGATTATATTAGAGTTTATTACAGTTCTGTTTTTTGAAATCATGTCTGAAAGTTAGATATGATAACAAACCACACGAGTTGATATTAGATTTATAAACAGATTTTTATTGCTTATAAATATTTTTATTGTGATAAGCTGATGACAAACGAGCAATTTAGGTATAACACATTTCTTTATGAAGGTCTAAAATTGCTGCGTTCAATTCATTAAAGTCGTCATAATAGTCCATCAGTTTGAGCTACAATAGACGCCCCTTCTTTAATAAGATCTAAAGCTTTTATATACAGGTCGCTTTAAATTTTCTTATTTAACTATTTAAAGAAATCTTTTAAAGTTCGAACTTAATGTCGACACTTCTATAATGCAACACACTTAAGATCCTTATTTTATAATGATTGGATTGTATTGGATAATTTTGTTTTAAAGTTAATGATGATGAAAAACATTTTTAAATCTATAACTAAACAAAAATTTGTACTTATAATTAATTGAATAGAGTTCTTTCTAGTATTGCCAAATACCCAAAATCAGTGCTCTTTAGACATAACGTATTTATTCGTTCGATTATAATCTTATGAACTATAAGTGCCGGACTTGCCTCTTTTTGTATTTTAGTTGGCATGTATTCAACATAGTTTATAGGTCCATATAAGTTTTAATAATTTATAAATTATAATACGTAAAACTGGTTTGTTACTTGTTAGTCATATCATGTTTTTTGGATAATTATCAAGTTCATTCTTCTTTCCGACATGTTCAAAGATTAGAACCGAGTGTCATTCCCAAGATTTTGTGGGAATATGAGTACGGAAGACTGTACTATTAATAAAAATTGGTTGATTATAAATTTTTGAATTTAAAGTTCATATGTAATCTCTTTGTCTAATGAGAGATATGTGTGTAACAGAGCCTGAAGTTTACTTGATGAATCCTTTTTGGTTTTACCAACAGCAAGCACTGCATTCGTCTGTGAATGTAAATATACTACAATAAGGTTTATAAAGTATAACTGTGATAATAACAGTGATAGTTATCCAAGATCCAAGATTACTAGTGAATAGCAAAGTACTCAAGTAATGTCGGTACCTCGAATCTTATTTTACTGAAACTTGATTAAGAGTTATTCTGTTTAATGTGGAAGTGTCGATCTGGCACGTACCACTATTATTAGGTGTGTTATGATTTGAGATTTATGAGTTGAGGGGTATGACAGATTTCGTCAAATGTATTTGCAGCATCAAAAACAACAGCAGAACATTTTCCTTTAAATAATTTTTTCTATTAAATGCTGCATTCAATAAATTTGGTAGATCATCGAGGTACAGGGTTTTCATTTTTAAGAACAAACTATTCTATTATTTTGTTACGGCGTTTAACGAGCAGCTTTTAAAATATCTTTAAGACTGTGGGTTGAAAGTATGTAGATCTGTATGATCGTTTTAACTTTTGAAAGGTCGAATCGAATAAAGTGCAAATTTTGCAGGAATAAATTGCAAAAAAATCAGATTTTCTTGCTTTGCAATTGGAAGAAATAAGAAATCCGTTTGTCATACCCGTTAATTATAAGAGAAGTATTTCTTCGTTATGGTCTATTTAGTAATTTAGCAAATTTCGTAACCTTTTCATAGTAAATTTAAGTATCATGAGAACGATTGAATATGATTTTATTAACTGTTGCTTGATTTGGTGACGCTGTGGGAAAGATATATCAACAACGTAGAAAGTTTATGTAGTAAGGTGAACATAGAAATAAGGATTTTCAATGATATTCCTTTCTCTTACACTTCTTAATGTAGTTTGATTTGAGGGTTGAGTTGAGAGCTGATTGAGTTCAACTTAATAATTAATATGAAAAACTATGTGTTGAAAAATTTGCTTTAACAATAATGCTGTCGTATGTACTACGGAAGTTTGGTTGTATATACTCAATTCATTAAAATGAATAGTAAGCTGTCTATTCCAACCGAATCACAGATATTGGAATTTCATTTGATATTTAATAAACGGTGTAAAAGCAGCTTCACTGGCAAATATGCTATAGGTGTGTTCCATTGTGGCCTTGCAGGTCTAAAATTAATTAAGTAGCCACAAATAGTGTTCACATATTTGATAATGCAAATACTGAAAATTTTAATTAATGGAAAATATTTTTGAAATTATAAACCTTATTACTTCAGAAATGCAATACAAACATTGCCTTCTACATCAGCTCCTACAATGTGGCAAAGTTAATGATATCAATTTTTGGTTGTATGTCATAAATTGCTAATTAAGTGATTGCCACAAAAGCTACTGTATTGATAGTGCTAATGATGACTGATATTTATTCAAATGTACCCATGTTTATGATGAATCTTCTAATTGTAATGTCATTGGAAAATTTGTTAGAAATGCAATCAAAATTACTCTGGAAACTAATATCGTACATATTACATTGAATAATTTTAAGTTTACATTATTGTCTGATTTTAATAAATTGTATGTTTAAATATTGATAAAAATTTTTTAAACATTTGATATTAGTTCAGTGTACTAACAATATATATATATATATATATATAAAAAACATAAATTAATATAATACACATTTGTTGTTTAAAAATAATAAATCTGTTATTTTGTGACACGTGTTGCCTCTTCATTAGGAGAAATTTTAATATTTTCATTGACTTAAATTCTGAGAAATTATTTAGAAGTCTATGATATTATGTTTCTTTATGTAGAATAATTTATAAATTTTTTTTAACAAGTAATGCGGATATTTTATATTATTAACACATTTCCAATTACACGTTCAACTCACAATTTTATAATTTTTAAAAAAATAAATTCTTAGAAGATTTTTAGAAGGGCTTATGTATCTTTTTCTGTTAACAAATCGTATTTTATTGAATTATTTTTCATAGGAACTCAAAGAAATTTTTTAATTCTATTTAAGGCACTCAAATTGAATTTTTAGCAATATTTATTATTATATATGAAATAATATTACCTTTTATAGAATTATATTACAAAGTAACATTATTACTCAGGTATGTAAACATTTGTAAATTCTTTTTTGGGTGATAAATATTTTAAGTTAATTCCTTCAAACAAAATACAAATGTCTGAATAACACATTCGTACATATTCATTTAGAAATATTCATTAAGAAATATTAATTTAGTTTTGAAATAAATGTTTTCTTGTCTTTGAGTTCTCTAAATTGTAATTATTTAATTGTTTATCGACCGACTACGCCGCAATTTATGTATGCAATTTTAAATATATATTAAAAACTTAGCAGTATATAATATTGGTAATATAATATTATATATAATATTTAATATATATATTATATATGTATTATATATGTATTTATATATATATTATATATATATATATTAAATATTATATATATAATATTTATATATATATATTATATTATATAATATATATAATATATATATATTAAATATTATATATAATATTATATTAGTAATATTATATACTGCTAAGTTTTTAATATATATTTAAAATTGCATACATAGATTGCGGCGTAGTCAGTCGATAAACAATTAAATAGCTGACTCTTATTGTATATAACACTTTTATATTGCTTTAAACTAAATCCCGATAAACAATTGAATAGCTGAGTCTTTCATATAACCGTTTTTTATTGTTCTAAATTCTAGCAACCGCTAATACACAATCTTCTCTTATAATAATAATATCATACAATTTAATTCCCAACTAACTATCATACTTGGAAAATTATTTCACTATTACTTAAGTAAAAGGTTCATAAAAATATTGTAATACTTTCTGATAATTCTTTAGCATAAACCTTTAGCATTGAGTCGAACTCAATAAAGAAGGAAAGTCAAACTGGATTATTAATGTTTTCTATATCAGTCTTTTGGGACTTTCGATTGGTAGATCGGGTAATTTTTTCAATAGAGATGCTCCTTTATTGCAATTTTAATTTTCGTTTGGTAAGTTTGGGGCTAAATCTATAATACCCGATATTCTAGATTTGTATTGAATCCATACCATGGTATATTGTATATACCATTCGAAAACGCCATTAGAGTTTCAATCGATGTTTAATAGAGTGGACTTAACGTTTTTCAACATATAGAAATCACATTCAAAAAGACCATGTTATCTTATCATATTTGTTATATATCATTCGACTTTGTGAGTCATTAATGTTCAATATTGCAATTGCAACAATGATTCAGCATATATTTATATTTACTACACTCGATGAGTAATCTTACTAGTAGTAGCCTTACTAAGTCTTACTAAAGTACGGCGATCATAATATTATGACAAATATCACGTTACACGTGATGACAAGATTGTGAAAATGATAACATTTAGAAAATAAAAATCGGTGGATTTATTCCATTTTATAAAAGCACTTAAAATCTCATATCAGATAAAATATTGCCTTTTAATTAGGCAATAATCATATTTAATTTATTATATATTAAATTTTCTCAAAATAAAGATATGAAAGATTATGCCGCACTTCATAAACCAATTTTAAATATTTTTGTTTTATTTGTTATTGAAGTATACCGAACTAGCCAAACACTGTATCATCCTTTAATTAAAGCATTACTCTCATCCTCAAACGTATTTTTGCGAAAAGTAAACTTGTTAACCTCTACTGTCCATACGCCTGTACATGAGTGGTTTCTTCGATGAGATATATTCAAATCCAAGTAAGCACATTAGTTTTTACTACATAAGTAACTGAAAGCAGTTACTTATTTAAAATCTCTTCTTCAGGTATGCGGTACCTTGTATATTAGATTTCTTGCAATTTTTGACGCTGTATCATTATGGGGGAACATATTTGGATTTGAATGTTATTGTATTGAAAACGTTTGAAGACTTAGAACCAAATTTCACTGGTGTTGAGTCAGCTTTACATATTGCTGCTGGCTTTATGAATTTCGCACCAGATGACGTTGGACATAATTGAGTCAGAGAGTGCTTAAATGATTTTTAAACAAATTTTAAGAGTTATGGATGGGGATAATTATACAAATATAATTATATTATAAAAATACAAAACTTTCGTTGAGAAATACTTTAAGTCGAACTTACTATTTGGTTATCAACCAAATTTCAACCAATTTTTAACTAATTTAAATTTAAAAACTTTTTTTATACAAACATACATTTATTTGTACATACATATATGAATAACCATATTTAAGTAGGTGGAACGATAAAGTCTAAAAAGCAATTTAAACAAATCAAAAGATGTATACTAATTAGCTGAATGCTCAATTGACTTTGGTTGAAATACGTCCCTATGATGAACACGCTTGGGTGTAATTATAATTATATGGGTGTAATTATCTATTAGTACAAACTCGATTTGTGATTGTGGTACTACTCCATTTATTAAAATGGTTTGAATGGTTTGATTGATTGATGTTTTCTGACGTTTGTTGCACTGACGTTTTCATTTTTAGTTTCAATACAAAATTAAAACGTTTTGCTATTGCTTAAAGAATTTATATTAAGCTATCTTCTTTATAAAAAACTGTTTAAAACTGTTTTTTTAACATAGAAATTTTTTCAAATATTATTGAATTGCAACAACAAAATTGTATTATTTTTAATTAATTGAATTTTTGGCCAAATACCTATCATCAATAATGATTGAGTGCTTTTGTTTTGATCACAGACTATTAGTGTCATTTATGAGAAAATTTGTTAGTGATAACAAGTTAATATAACAATACGATATGATATATTTCTAATCTTACCTTTTTGTCAAAATACTGGAGTACATTAAACAGGGTGCAGCAAGAACACAACTCAGTACCCAAATGAGCACTAAAATGAAACGCACCTTGCGTCGTGAAGTTCGTCTCTTCAAGGGATGCACAATTGCAATGTATCTAATACATAGAAATATATGCAAAATGTAGAATATAAATATAAAATAGCATAATAGATATTTCATAAAAAACGAGATTGAAAAATTTTCTTGAAAAGAAATGTACATTTAACAAAATACACTTACCTATCAAAGGATATCGCCACCAGTGTAAAAACCGAAGTAGAAACCGTAACATTTGCCATAAAATTATTAATGGTGCAATAAATGGACCCAAAAGGCCAATCCGAGTTCAACATGAAGATGAAATTGAATATGCAATTGAGTGCGGACATTAAGAGATCAGCAATGCTCAAGTTTAGCAGGAAGTAGTTCGTGACGGTGCGCATACTACGGTGACCTAAATTGAGAGATATTCGTTATGTTAGTTTTAAGCTTATGGTAGAGATATTACATAAACTCAAAGCCTGTCAATAATTAAAAAAATGTTATAAAAATAAAAAAACTCTCAGTGATATTCGGAAAAAGAAAAAATAATATTAGTCGGTTTTTTGAAGTGTTTGTGGATAAAATATTTCTTTTGTCATGAATATTATATTTTTATATTTTATGTGCGTAATATAAATATGCTAAATTATATATTATGAACATTATATTATATATATGTATATATACATAATATATGTTTATCTTAAATGGCACATAACGCTCATACATTGGCTTTTCATTGGCTAATCACTTTCTGTCTTCAATTATAAAAAATTCTTATTTATTAAAGATTTATTATATTTCAAATAAATAATTCTAAAGCTTATTTATTAGAAATTATAAAGCTTACAACAATACATATTTAAAAATTATTTTTTCCTTTAATAATAATTAAAAATAATCAATAAATTAGTGTATAATTAATTATTAGTATAAAATTACCTGTTACAATCCATAACACAATGCAATTTCCGGCAATGGCTACGAAGAGCATTAACCCAAATATAATCGCCCAAATGGTTTTCTGTTCCCATGGCAATTCGTATGGCCGAGTCGGTGATGGGAATAGGCATTCAGTTAGAAAATCCCTTTAAGAACAAAATTATAATTGCTTATCAAATTGTTAATGAGAGTTTTTGAACTTGAACAAAGGCAAAAAGTTTTTGCTTTAATTAAAATTTGGCTGTTAAGTATTTATAATTAACCGTTGTGCTTTTCAGAACTTAAAATTTTTTTTTCGGTTTGCTGATTTATCTGCGTGTCATGAAATTGCGAAACATGTTTGTGGTGACAATTTTTTTAGCTTTGTCTGAACTTTGGTAATTGTTTATGTTCGTCCTTCATGGCAGACATTTTTTTATTATAATTTTTATGAATAAAAATAATATAGCATCAAAAGAATGGGTAATTACTTTATACCAAGTTAATTGGTTATCTCGTGCTCCTTACCACAAAGTGGGAACTGTCATTGTGAACAAAAATTAGTGTCTAGATACTGACAACAGTTTTTGTTAAAACTCTGTGTCTTTTGTGTTTATGTCACAGCTGTGACGTTATGACATTCACAATAGCTTTTTACTGGAAACGTCATAGATGGATTATTATTTCTTGATAAAATTATTGTTGTAATTGAAGTTATTCAACTTTTGAGTAAGTTATTATTGATGTTATATGCATGTATATAAAAACAACATATATAATAAATAAAAAATCATTTCTTAGTTATCTTTTTTATTTCTGTCATCTGTTCGTAAATTGGAAGATTCCTTTATTAATTCTTTGACGTCTTCAAAGAAATCTTTTCCTCTTTTATCTTTCAAATCTATAAATTTTTTACCTTTATATATATATATATATAGAGATAAATCTATATATAAGCCGTATTCCATCAGGAACATAGACAATTTACATAGAATCTCCAGTTGTCTCTGCCTCTGGCTAAATGCCGTAGTTCGTTATAGGTTTTATCAACTTCGGTGTATTTTTGGATGAAGCTTAAGGGATTATTTGAAAGCAATCTACCTGAATACTTACTATTAGTAATTAAATTAACTTAGAAGAATGGAATATCAGTGCTTGTGAAGCTCTAGAAATTACTAAGAATATTGCATGATATTAATATATTATTTCTATTTTTATTATTATTGAGCAGAATATTGGCAAAAGTTTTTAATAAATTACAATCAATTTTTCCAACTAAAAAAATATGTATATATAAGCAGCTGGATTTAGTTTGGGCGCAATGCAAAGTAAGACCATAAAAAAGTAAAATATGTTTATTATTGGTATATTAGTATAGTCGATCTAGCTTTATCATAATATAAAATTCTATAATGCGAATAGTATGTTTATAATTTATTTAAGTTTTAATTTTTAGTGCTTTAAAGCGTACTCTTTCGACAGACACGTTGAGTGGTAATGGAGATATAATAATCAATGATGGTATTAAGTTCTCGTCGCTATATTATTATTGTTAATACATATGCAAAAAATATTAAATTCCCTGTTCATTTATTTATGTTTTGTGTCAAATTATTTATTATAGTAAATAAGCACAAATCACGAAAGATTATGCGAGTCACTTCACAAATATATATATGAGTATGATTAAATTATATTTGAAATATTTTTGGTAAATAATAAAAATAATAAAATATTAAATAGTATATTTAAACATATAATATATTCATAAATTTCCTGTTCATTTATTTGTATTTTGTGTCGCTTTGCTAATTAGTTATTATGATAAATAATCACAAACCACTAAAAATTATACGAATCGCTTCACAAATATAAATATGATTAAATTAGATTTTAAATATTGTTAGCAAATAATAAAAATAATGAAATATTAAATAATAAAATAACAAAATAATACCAGTGGGGCAACAGCTTATTCGGTTTCATTGACAGTAATGATCAAAATTATTGTATCTGTCACTAAATCAGCTGAAGTAACAGATGTAACAAAATGTGACTCATACGCCCCATTAAACTTAAATTTCAATATTGATTTATTCTCATATTTTTTACTTTAAGCGTTTTTTTTTATAAATTTATCAATAATTTACATATGCGACAATATTTATATGAAATATGTTCGAATATGTGAGTATATGAAGTGCATAAATTTTGGAAAAATCAATTTAATATACTTTCATATTTTTAAAGGCGAGCATGTATCCATGCTATCTTTGATCTAATCAAAATTTGTAATAAATAACTTTTTAATCATTTCAAAATTAAAACATTAAAATAATGTAATATAAATAGAAATAATTTTTTTTAAATTTATGAACATATTTTATGAGCCTAACATAGTACAGAGTACAGTCACGCAAGTCGATACAAAAAAATGATAAATTGCGCATGGATGAAGGGCATGTTTTACAAATACTTAATGATTTTATTCACTACAATTAAGTGAACCGCAAACTCCAGAAATAATAAATTAATGGAAAAAATATGTGTGAAATAATTATTTGCAGAAAATTGAGGGAATTTTTGAATAAAAATCCTATTTATTTTTATAAAATCAGTTCAAAATTGTATTAAAATAAATAATATCCAAATTTCCATTCCCTGTACATCTAGAACAAATGCAGCATGAAAAAGAGTTAAAAGCAATATCACTTTTTTGTAAAATGTTGATTCTTAGTACATGTAATAATAACTAACTTATTTTAGTTCTTTTAGTTAACCTATAGCTATCACACTTATCACTATCTATCTACTGATTCTTTGTGTACAAACAGTTCAAAGTTGATGTGCCAGTGTACTTTGTAGCAATTAAAAAGAATGGACCTTGTGTAGTTACTAAACTTTAAAACAGGTTTAAAGGCCATAGATATTCAAACCAAATGGAAAATGTTTTGGTTCAGAAATATTGTTTATGTGGTCTAGTTTAATGTAAGTGATATGAATCTCAACGACAATACAAAAATGCAAGAATATTGTCGCTAAAATATAAGAAATGGCTTGGAAAATTCTTCACTTGATCGAGAGTGACCAAGTAGAAGTACAATGTATTGTTATAGGTGTATTGAGCTATATCTTCTTATATTAAGCTTCAAAAAATTGGTATTCCTGTGATTGTCATAATCAGAATCAACAGTTTCAGTCAAGTTATCGTCGTTTTTAAATTATAAAAGACGATTTACACCTCCAATTGAAATGTACCAAATATCATGCAATAACTTTTTATGAATGTTATTGGTTTCTTATAGTTAGTCGTAGGTTCTTATTACCACAGATGCAAAAATTTCGGTAGTTGACATATTCAGCTAATAAAATTTAAGTCTCATCAGTAGAATTACTTTATTGCGAAAAAATGAACATGCATAACACAAAAATCTAAGAAGTCGAGTTAAAGAATAATTAATTTTAATTTTTTTAATTTTAATTTAATTAATTTTAATTCTTTCGGACAGCCAAGCAGCTCTAAAATCTTTAGCAAACCCAATCAAAGTTGGTCTGGGAATGCTTTCAACTTCTCAATACCCTAGCATTAAGAAACTATGTTACTTTTGTGTGGGTACCGGGACATGAATAGCATGAGGGCAATAAAATTGCAGGCTCCCTAGGAAAGAAGGGTGCACGTACTCTTTTCATTGGTGCAGAGCCCATCTGCGGGATAACAAATAGTTATCTTCACAATTAATTTATTATGTGAACGGGAGAAAGAAAATGTACTTGAACACTGGAAAGCCCAAACAGGCATGCAGCAGTCAAAAAGATTCACTGATCCTGAACACATTAAAGTTGACGATATCCTTAAATTTTGCAGAAACGATATTAAAATTTACACTGAACTTCTTACAGGACACTGTAGAGTTAATTACCACATGAAGACTATAGGTGCGGTAGTAATCACTTACTATCGACCCTGTCGACTCTGTCATGAGGAGAAGAAAACATCAGAACATATCCTATGCACCCACCTAGTGGCGGCAAGACAAAGACTCGACTACTTTGGAAGCGGGATCTTAGTACCAAATCACAATAGATCTTAAGGCGTACAATAGATTTGCGCATTCATGGGCTATTAATAATTATTTATTTTTTTTAAAACTTCAATATTTCATAAATGTATGGGATTAAGTTTATTTTTATATTTTTTTTATATAAATATTGATATATTTCTTTATTATTTAAATAAGATAACTATTTCTTACATTATATAGATATATATTAATCTAATATAAATTAATAAATTTCGTACATATAAAAATGTAAGCCTATGAGCATATTTAGTGGATGCTTCAGTGAATGTTATTCAGATATTTAATCCATATTTTCTGTCATTCGAATAAAAGCTATTTTTTAAATACTTCCGAATGAAATTTAAAGCGTTTTCCTCTCCATATTAATCCAATTCAGTTTTTCGTGTAAGTTGTCAGCCAATTAATTATCTCTTGCGGGCGTAATTACTGAATTCCTTCTTTGGTTACATGGAACTGCAATATTTGCTGACATGATTACGGCTTTTATTTTAATTAAATTGCGAAAAAATGTATTTTATGGGAAACCAATGAGTATTTTGTGTAATTTAAAAACCATTATTCGATATGCACTCAAATATTGTGTTAATGATAAAATGGAGATATTAAAATAAAATAATTACTTTGCTTAATAAATTTTAATAAAAATTTTAATATCAAAAGAGAAATTTGAATGGCTTTATCGAAGCTACAATTCTTTTTAATTATGTTAAATATTCTTATTGTGAGTCTATTATATAATTTACTAAACCATTCCATTTTATTTCCATTTCAATTTGCAAAATATTTATATTTTACAGTATATAGAAGTTTAGTTTAGTTTTACATAATCTCAATTTACCAGCATTCATAAAAGAACACTATAAAAGAATACCTTAAATATGGTTTGGTAGTGTATAAGTTATGAACATGGTTTTCTGTTACATATCAACAAAATGGTGTATGAGTGATCTTTAAACTTCTTTGATATTTAAAAACCTGTCAAGATTAGTGTGTAGTGTAAGGGACATTCGAGAAAAAAATTCTTCAAAAGATCTATGGTCCCTTACGCGTTAGCGACGATTATCGAATTGGATAAAACGATGAGCTGTATGAGCTACAACAACATTGACATAGTTAAACACATAAAAATTCAGCGGCTACGCTGGCTTGTTCATGTCGTGCTGATGAAAGAAAGTGCTCCGGCTAGAAAGGTATTTGTTTCGGTACCCGCAGGTGGAAAACGCGGTAGAGGGCGTCTACATCTTCGGTAGAAGGACCAGGGGACTAACGAGCACTTGATACTACCAACTGGCGATAGAAAGCAGGTAATCGGAATGTCTAGCGAAGGCTACTCGACACGGCCAAGGCGGCTTACATTGGTAATGGTCAACTAACTAAGTAAGTACGTAAGTAGTTTTCAGCTATATGGTACAAAGAGTGGTACAGTTAGAAGGTTTATGAGAGAAAATATTGAGACCGCAAAATTTATAAAACCTCTATTTTATAAGATCAATTAAAATATATCTCGCATTCTAAATAAAACATAGTACAAAGCAGAATAACTTTAAAAAATTTGAAGTAATAATATAATTGTTGCTATTATGAAGGAGGAACTATGTAAAAGAAATAATGCCGTGCAAATGTTAAGAACAAAAATTTGCATTTAACTCTTTTCTAAACTTTTCCCTTATTATCTCACTCAATACATAATCATTTCTTTCAACATGTGTTACTAAAATATGTTTGATTTTGTTAATTTAATCATTGCATGTTGTGATTATAACAATATTTAATTATAAAGATAAGACATATTGGTATTTTGTTATAGATATTTCGATATAAATAAGAGAGATGGTCCATGATAACCAGATATTCACTTATATTTTCATATCCAACTTGCCACATTTTTATTTTAAGTGCACATAGATCCAGAGTGCATATAACAAACTGTAGAATATTAAAGTACTCTCCGACGTACCCGTCCAATATCAATTATATCTGATATATCTGACATTTTATATTTTCTTCTCATTTCTGTAGAAAATTCGGCTAAAGGCAAATTATTTTTAAATAAAAGGTATCACGTATTATATCGAGTAAAGATAATTATTAGTGTTCCGTACTTATTTTCAAAACTTAATCTGTACTCTTAAAGTGGTTGAAATATCTTTGAAATTACTGAAATTAATAAAGTTAATAAATTTAGCAACTTATAATTAAAATTTTAATTTCAATTAATACTTATAAATGTTTAAAAGTTTTTTAATATTTTTTAGCTTTAATCTAAATGAAATTTGTGAGCAATTAAATAACTTACGAAATTTTAATTTTAATTAATTAACAACAGTTGAGTTAAAAATATATTTGGTGATAGTTAAAATAATTCTATTTTAAGTTAATGACTTGATTTAGTAAATAATTAAAAATATTTAATATAACAGTCAATATGGTATTTATTTACTCCCACTGGTACTACAAATCATTATTTTGGTAACGCATTTATTTCAACTAAATAATAAATGAAATTTCCAATAAAAGAATTTAATTACATTAATAATTCATTTTATTAATTTGTAATAAATCGAGCTAACTTATTCAACTCAACTAAATGTATACATATTTACATAAAAGCCTTATTTAATTAAAATCACATAATTCCTACAAATATACAGAATATTAAGTGATTAAATATTTCTGTTATTTGTATTAAGAATGTTATTAGCGTCATTTTAGTTTGATTGGATCCTGCCTTGATTTGGGAATTACGTCAATGAGTTCAAAATACTCTAATGGCAAATGAAATTATTCATTTAATACATAATTCCAAAATTATTACATTTGTTTTCATCACAGATTCATACAAAATACATTAAAGTTATTTTTGTATTTATTTATTTATCAATAAGCCAGTATCAGATATAAAAATTTAAAAGGCAAAAATAACATTTTTTATTGAGTAATATTAATTTCTGATTCATTTCGTAATTAGACCGAGTTACGATAATCTTACAAATAATAAATGGACGTGATATATGATATGTGGCTATATTACTTGGAGTTAAATTTCATGCAAATGCTATTGATTTAAAATATCTGCTTCGTACACTTAAAGTTAAAACTTAATCCCTGTGATGAATAAAGAAACTTGTACCGATGAAGATTTGTTATTAAGTTTAGTTCTTCTCAATGTAATTTTGGCCCTACACGATTCCTTCTACCTTGTGACTTTCATTTTAATGCTAAGTGTGCAATTTCACTCTCTGATTCACTAAGCATATGTCCCAGCCAGCCATATTTCTAGTACATTATCTGCTTTTCAATCGGTTGCTGATTTGTAATTTCTCATAGCCGCTTATTGCGTATGGTTCTCTGGCACCAAATGTTTAAGGTCTGGTGAAAGCATCTGGTAACGTATGTCTGCAGTTTTTGTGAGATTGCGTGCGTAACAACCACAATTCATATCCATATAATAACACACTTTTGACGCAGTCAAAAGTGAAAAGTGAAAGTCCTTTTATAATGCAGTGCCTATCTAACCACTTCATACTCGGACTCTATGACCACTTCCCGAAAAACTGTTACTACTGCGGCATTTAGACTACAAGAATATTATACTTACTATTAAAATTTTCTCAAATATAGAATAAAAAATATAGAATAAAAAAATTATTTTATTTATATTAAGAATTCTTTAGACCACTTTAAAGATTCCTTGTGAGAATATGATACATGACAGATGAAAAATTTTTGTATCAAAATTATCTTGAAAGTGTGTTGATTATTATCAAGTTTTAAGATAAATCGAGATAAGGTTTTTCAAAAATTTCAGAAAATTTATAAATAAATTAACATCAGTACAAACACATTAACATAAGAAAATAAAATTGTGCACTTTTACACAAAAAAACACAAAATTGAAAGAGTTTTAAAAAGTTAGTGTTTATGTAAAGTATTTGGATTATTTACTTGTATAATAGAGGTGTTTGAATTTGATTTTTTTTATATTCGACGACACCTTATATGTCGTTAAATACCTCAATCGTACTCTGTCCTCTGTTTTATTTCTAAAATCTATGTCTCTTTGACATAGCACTCCACAGGACTATAAGCAATAAAGTCACTCTCATAGTAACATAAATGAGGTAATTATTTAATCTAAATATTTATATTAAATAGGAACACACAATTTTATATATGTGTCCTTAAATATAGAACTTAACCAATGTGTTATTATTTTTAAACAGCCTATGGTGTTGTTTAACATGGTCAATTTTATTAGGTATGTCCTTGCAAAAAACTCAGTTGAGAATAAAATTTTCATATTCATGCAATTTAAACGACTTTCACATTTCATTTTTCATTTTTCATTTAAATGTTTATTTAGGTTAGTATTTTTTTCAGCAAATAGCAAATGTAAATGTTGTGAAAACTGTTGTTGAATTGCAAATATGAGACTCGCCCAAATATGGGCTTGTATTCCCCAGAACGTTGCAAAATATTGTTGTTCAGCAAAAATGAATTGGAATTGCAATTTTTTAATATTTTTCGGTTCCAAAAAATGCTAACTCAGAATTTTTTGCCCCTATTCTTGTCTTTGAAATTATAGTAGAAAAACTTTTTTAACATTAGGAACTAAAGTTTTAAGAGTTTTATAGGAACGATTTTTAAACGTTGAGGAATAGAGATTTAAGACCTTTATTACATTAATATAAAGCTTAATAATAATATATAAATAATTAAAAAACAAATAATAAATAAATAACGAATAAATAATAAATATAAAATATATTAATAATAAATAAATAGTAAATCAATAATAAATAAGTAATAAATAAATAATAAACAAATAATAAATAAATATTAAATGAATAATATTCAATAATAAATAAATACTAGTTAGATAGTTGTGGTGGAGAGAGGACGAATCCTCCTCAAATAGCTAAGGATGAAAGCCGTTTTGAATCCACAAAAACCTCTTAATAGTGGGTAGTAGATAGAGGGTCAAACTAGAAGAATACTAAATAATTAGTAAATAAATTGTAAATAAATTATAAATTAATAATAAATAAATAAACAATAAATTAATAATAAATAAATAAATAATAAATTAATAATAAATAAATAATAAACAAATAATAAATCAATAATAAATAAATTATTAATAAACAATAAATAAATAAATAAATAATTATAATATCTGATTATTAACTGCATATGAATTGTCTTGTATGTGTAAGAAAGGAAAAGAAAAAGTCAATTAATTTAAGCATTGTACTAACACTCTAGACTCAGTTAGGAATTTTAATTTTAAATAATTTTGTTGACGATAATAAAATAAGAGATATATTTTGTCTTACTTTTAACGCTTTAACTAGGGACGGTTTCTAATATTCGATTTCAATTGACTTATAAAAACTTTTTGTATTTGTTTTTCTTCCTTATTTTTTTTTTAAGGGATAAACTAATAGCTCATGAAATATATGAAAAATAATCCCGAATCACGGTATAATATATCTAAAAAAATAGAACTGTGCTGGTATAATTGAAATCAAATCAACTTGGGTAATAAATTAAAGATTTTAAACATAGCTGGTCCATCGTTTCACCTCCACAGACGAAACACAGAAACCACAGAATCTTTTCACGCAAAAAGTAAAGAAGTTGCTCAGATTTAAAGTTGCTCAGATTTGAAATTCATATTAATTCTTATTCGATACTTATTTTTAATCAAATATATTTGTGAAAGTAAAAATTTTACAACTTGTATATGGTATAGCTCTTGTGTAGGACATATCGACTATCTTACATGTTGTGACTAAAAATCTCTGCATGGAAACTTAATAGCATTTAGCATTTAGTATGGAATTAAGCATTTGATGGACTTAATAATGCTAAAAAAAAGAGTTCCTCTCTTGTCCTTGTAAAATTTAAACTATAAAAAAGGAAAAGTAACAGAAATTGTGATATGTCACTGTAACAAGTTATTACATTTAAGACTAAGAAAACTCTCGTAAAACATTTTTGCTGTACAATAAAATTGTCAACAATTACGTCCTGGTAGAGTTGCATTAAATTGAGAATCTATTTCGTTTTTATTATTACCTTCAAGCATTTTTGGTTATTGAAGTAACAATCACATGACATTAAATAAAACTAAAATGAAAAAGTAGCAAGAGCAGCTTCAGTTTAGATAATAGCAATACTACGGGATTCAAGCAGAAAATTTTCTAACTTCAAAAATAAAAAAGTTAGTGACAATGTTGGTTATATTTATCGATTTTAGCAGAAGATTTTACATTTTCTTTAGCAATAGAAAAGTTAGAGACACAGTGGGACAGTGTAGTATCATTGTGGGTTGGGCTACTTTTGCCAGTAAATTAGAACGTTTTTCAGTAATCCTAATACTTGTGTGTTGTGTTAAATTGTTCCATTTGGAGTGCAAGTTTTTCTTGTACTTTTTTGTGCTACTTTTTAGCATTTTATTTGAATTTATTTCATGTTTCTGTATATAAGCTACATAAGCAGCTGTTAAGAAAGCGATAAGTTTAATACAGTTTTTTCAAGTGGTAGTTTCGTTCATAAACACAACATCATTTCCGTCGATATTATTTTGGAGTTGTTAATTTGAATAAAATGTTTAATGAGGGAATATAGAAGCCGTCTCTTTTTTGTATCTTAAAACTTCTTTTTAAAAAAAAATACACTAATTTTGGGTTTTATATCTGAAGTTAATTTATATTTTCGTTTACATTCCAAATACTCGTACAAAGCAATGGTCTTACTATCGTGGACTATATCCCTTATTTCAAATGAACGGCTTCTATTGCAAGCCTGAATGAGGTGCATCACAATTGCACGAATATTGAATGAAATGAATATTTTCTAAATAAGTTGATTTGAATATGAAGAACAGATGAAATTCAATGAGCTCGATAGTGGTGTCGATTTTGTACTTTTTTTCTATTTTAAAAGGAACAGATTGCGGTAGGTCAATACTTTCATAAACTACTTGTCTTAATTATGGTCTCAGTGTGTTTTAATAGCTGAATATTGCATATAAGCATTTTTTTATAGGGTGCTGTCTTCTTTGATAAAAATACACTTTAATATAAGCAATAGCTATTAAAATTCAGCTTCTTTATTGTTCTATCTTAGCATTGTAGATAAATCTGAATAGGAATTATGACTTAGAGCAACTGTGCTTTCTCATTATTTCCTGTATTAATTAAGTCACATGCATAAATAATTGAAGGTGGTACCATTTTTGGTCTACATAATAATTGTTTCTCTTAAAACCTCGTTTTTTATTGATCCATAATTAAATCTACAGTAGTTTTTTTTTTTGAAAATTCTTGTCGATATTTCTTATAGCTTACCAGTCCAAGCATTATAATTTATTAGTTTATTTATATTTTATCGATTTTGTCAAATATTCTATTTAGCGATCCTATAATCATTGCTAGTTGTTATATTCAATAGTCAGCATCCATAACTCAAAAGTTGTGTTTGAGATGCTATTCAAGAATTTTTTTCACGGCAGGTCTGTGGTTCTTACTCTTACTCTCCTACTAAAAGCATAAAAATTATAGATTTTTTTAACAGAAAAAAATCGTTTTGTCTTAACATGGCAAGACGTTTGATCAATTGACAGATACTTACTTTCAATCATACCAATTTCAAGCACAAACGGCAGGATTTTAAATTGCTAATGATGTTTCCCGTCCCCGAATTTTTTGGTTCTCAGATAGTATATCATTACTCTCCAACTAAGACGGAAGCATTTATTTAAGAATTTCCTATTACGGAGTCTTTTATCCGTAATAGAATTCCCTGAAGGTCGATTTTTTTATTTTTTATATGTTTTTTTGTGAAAAAGTAATTCTATGTAAAATTAAACGTGTTCTTGTGTTATTATTGTATGTATTCTGTATTGTATCAGTATTCTAAAGACGATTTTAAAATATAGTCGAAAAATTAGTGACAATATATTTCTGTAATTAATTTAAAAAGTTGTGTTCTATTAGACATTGACCAATTAGTCTCATTAAAAATATATAAATAAAATTTGATCAATAAAATCACAAATTGTAAAGGCATTATTTTAAAAATATAGGAGCAAACATCTTCATTTAAATTAAATTAAGTTGTAAGCAGATTAGTCTGCTTTTAAGATTTCTTGTGAGGTTCTCCATTTAAGAGTTTAAGAAATGACTATGATGTTCGAAATAACTTATACAAGGAGTCTTTGCAGAATGAAAGCAGAGTAATGTGGTATTATGTCTATTTTATCGATTTTTATTAAAAATTAAGTGGCTTTTTAAAGCAAGCAATTTTTATTCCAAGACCTATCTTTTAAAAATATCTTAGTGAATACTTAAAGATATCAATAATAAATCAATAACTATAATAAATCAACCGTACATGTCACCTTCCTTACAAATGATCTCCCCATGAGTTGTTCCGATTATTGTTGTTAAAAATGTAGCAATGCCCATTTACATCTGATTTCTGACTGTGCCCTTCTGTTCAATCCAATTGCATACTTGTGGGGTGTACTTTCCGCATTCAGAAATGCTAATTTAGACTGTTTTAAATGAAGTATACCATATGTTTCAAATGATGTTTCAAATCTTTAATATTACAATATTTTTAATATTTCGAAGCTCCGTTTTATTAATATCATATCAGTTTTTCATGGACTTATATAAAAAGAATTAACTTTCAAATTAACTTCCGTACGAATTTCGATTTAAGGTTTTCATTTTAAACAAAAGCAGTAAAATTCTAAATATTTTTCATTTTAAGAGAAATTTTAAATGGAAGTGAAATGTTTATTCTAAGGTTATGACGAATATATGAAGGTAAAGCCACGCATTAATTCCGCAGTTAATATTCTGCTTGTTTAGATGGGAATAGGAGATGCATTTTTCCAAAATTTTATAGTCCTCTTTATGATTTTTTCATCCCAAATCTTCTTATATACTTATTTTTGTTAACAGTGTTTAGGATTCAACTCCAAATAATCTTAAAAATCTTCACTGTATAACATGAACAAGTCTTCTTTTTTTTCCACTTAAATATTATCTGAAAGTTCAAAATCATCTTTTTTGTTCACAATTTATTTTTATTGATTGTTTTATTTATTTTGCCTACTTGTCTACTTCGATTTAAGGAATATTAATCCTTTTTTACCTTTCCATGAAAGACTCTAGCAAATTAAATTTCTTATCTCGTTTTTTGTTGTTAGTAGTACAGTCGTTATTAGCTTGAAAATCAAAATCCATTTTCACTAAAAGAAATTAATTCTTATTTAGTTACTTGTGCTAACCTATGAACCCTTAAGTAAGATGAAATGTAATCCTATTTTAAGTTCAAGGGCAAATAAGAATAACTATGGAATATTTAAATTCAATTAAGTAAAGGCAACAAATGAAACTTTCTACTAAAATAAAGATATGAGAAATTCCTGGTATTATGTTATATTTAAAGAAAAGTTAACTATAAAATTCCTAGAATATGTACTATTACAGCTAAATTCATTATTAAATTTTTATTTTTAATATTCAAATTCCATTTTGAAGATATATCTGAATTAATTAAAGAAACACAGATGCTTAGGATACAGACACATATATATACATTGTGACCGAAAAGTTTTCGGGAAATTTTAAATAAAACGCAAAATTCTTAATCTTCATCAATATTTATTTTATCTCCTTCAAAATATGCTCCATTAGAAGCGATAACAAAAATGCCAACGTTTCTTCCAATCATCAAAACATTTTTTATAGGCGCTTTCCGGTATGGCTTTGAGTTCCCTCTGCGAATTCTGTTTTACGTCTTCTATGGATTCAAAACGCGTTCCTCTGAGTGGTAATTTGAGGTTGGGAAACAGGAAAAAGTCACACGGTGCAAGATCAGGTGAATACGGTGGCTGTTCGATGGTATTTATTGAATGTTTGGCCTTAAAATCGTTGATAATGTTGAACAAATTGAGGTGAATCGGAACAAGCCGGGCGTTGACACGTCGCATACACAAATTGTCCACCAAAATCAAACGAGCCATCTCACGACCGATGCCTAGCTCTCGTGCTATCTCTCTAACACTCACATGAGGATTTTTGAACACGATTTCCTTTGCCTTTTCAATGTTTTCGTCGGTGGTAGAGGTCGAAGGTCGTCCAGAACGCGGCATGTCTTCGACGGTCGTACGACAGTCCTGAAAGGCTTTGTACCACTCATAAACTTGAGTTTTCGATAAAACTGATTCCCCATAAGCCTTTTGTAGCATTCGCAACGATTCTGCACACGAAATTTCGTTCGAAAAACAAAATTTGATGCAAACTCTTTGTTCAATATTTTTTTCCATTGTTTTTTTCGCAACGCACTACTGAGGTGAACTGGTTTCAACAGCTGCCGTAAACGAACTGTCCGACAGATCGCGCTCATTTTTGGCATAGTAATTAAGGACAGTGCTGCCAAACTACATAAACTTAAAATATCGAAAAAATATACAGCGCGCGAATTTTAAATGAGAATTTCCGAAAACTTTTCGGTCACAATGTATATATATATATATATATTAAAGAAATTTCTTTCTTTCTAAGAATAAATTAAAGTATTAACTTTGAGTTCAATTTACGTTTAGTTTATATTTTAATCTATGTTTTTTTAATTTATTTCACTACTTGGAATAAGTCATGGAAATTACTTAACTTTCCATTGAAAGAACTTTATATAGTCTCACATTTTCGTCGTGCTTCTTGTAATTTTATAAATATTTATTTTTATTGACTGAAGAAAATATTCTATGAAACCCAACAAGACTATTTACTATTAATTTTTAACTATCTTAAAATTTTTGTATAAGCAGGACATTTGTAATTAATCAGTAATCAACAGTGCACAAAAATGAATAAATCTAAAATGAATCATGTAGGCAAGAGATATAATTATATTATTTTATTCTAATACAAAACTTTAATTATAGCCGTAATTTTTTATTTTAGAGTAACAAACAAATACTCGCAACTTAGGAAAGAAAACGTATGATGAAACAACAATGCTCTTAAAATCTTCAGAGTTGGGTTCAGTGCACCCAAATTCAAAAATCAGTCTATTGTGAATTTTCATTGGAAATATGGTGCAAGATTCCAGTCATCCATAAAAATCATATGAGCATTTCATTCACTAATAAATTCAAATACATAAATAAATAAATTAATTTAAATATTTAAGATGAAAATGGGTTTAATATTCATTTTGGTTTCATTTTAATTTTAATATTTCAAATTGTACGCGACACAACGAAAAACATATGTCAAAAATGCATTCAACATATAAAAGTGATGCCAATTTGTTTCAATCAGACTTAATGCAGTTTTTTATAACTTTGAAAAAAAAATGTCGACTTTTAAACAATCTACTTTGCCATCTAATTGCAATTTTGTATTTTCCTCCAAAATCATTCATAATAGATCAGTTTTCAGATTTGATATTGTAATGCGAATGGCTTATTCGTTAAGCACTTACAGGAAAGTCGGCTTTAAGCGACAACGTGTTCTATTGGAGCATTCATAGGTGTACTATTTTGACATGAATGCTTCAAAAGATCACATGTCGTTTAAAAATTAACATGCAAAACAAAAACAAAATTCTCTAAAATACGCCCACGTTCCGCATTGCAATATGTTTAAGATAGTTTTTGATTATTTACATTTTAATCCATTAAAAATCTCTTTAATTGAACTTGGGTGTTGTGCTACTTTTTAGCACTTTATTTGAATTTATTTCAAGTTTCTCTATATAAGCTAGTTAAGCATCTGTTAAAAAATGAAAAGATTGATATATTTCTTGTAAATACCATAATACCTTGCACATACGTAACAGTTTAAGTTCTCTTTTGGAATTGTTTATTTGAATAAAATATTAAAAAATAGAAATACGTATGTTTTGGATTTTATATGTGTGAGGTAATTTATACTTTCATTTATATTCTAAACGTTTTATATTGTGGACTGTATCTAACTAACTGTACGAATATTGAATGTAATAATTATTTTCTAAAAAGATTATCTGAATATAAATATGAAGATCATCGTCATTGAAATTAAATTAAGCTATATATAATAGATAGTATTTACGCTAGTGTTTCTTTACTTTTCTGCGGTGCACACCAATTAAGTCTTTTAAACATAACAATATCTCCTAACGTTACTTATATATGGAATGTTAGAAGAGTCTAAAGAAATAATTCTCTTTTTAATTTTTTTTTGTTAGGTTCATCATTTAGTAGCTTTAAAACTATCTATGACGTTCAAATTAAGACTGTTTAGAAACAAAGCAGAGTAATGTTGCTTTGTTGTTTATTTAAACAACATTATATTTGGCTTCTTAAAGTCAGCAATTTTTATTTCAAGATCTATCGCTTTGGTAGTACAATATATGGAGAAATATTTTAGTGAATACTTAAAGATATCAATAATATATGAATATCAATAGTAAAGTCGAATATATATACCGAAGAAATCAAACTAACTTCGTGATATTACAAAGTTATATAATAATCCTAAAATTCTTTGTATTTTATTTTAACCATAAACATATAAGCAACAGATAATTCTGAATTCTTTTCAAGTTCTTTTATTAGTGATTTATACCGTTTGAACAAAGAAGATACAGAACATTATTTGCTGAAACAAATATATCGGACATATACTTCAGGACGAGAGAATTTAGAGAATGTATATCTCTTCAAACTAGAAGATAATTTTGATGCAGTCGATGTGCTAAATCTTACTTTTTCTGTTTTTATTAACAATTTTGACCGCAATCATTAAAAGGAATAATTGGAATGGATGATGAGAGACAATCAGGACTATTAAGTTCCTCTGTTTCTTTCTAATTTTGATCAACCTATGATGGATATATGTGAACGATAGCAGTCTAAATTAAATTCTATAGTTAACTATAGGTAACTAACTAACTATTATGAAAAATTTGAGGCTCTATGCTCCACTTAGGAAAAAAAAATTTGAGTGAAAATATCTGGTTCGGTTATATACCTCCAGCTAAAAAAATACCCAAAATGTGTAAATAAAACCAACAAATTTAAATTTTATTCAAAATTTATTCCTTCGGTGAATTCTCTTTTACGGATTCAATCGACTCAAAACGCTTACCACGAAGGGGCAATTTGAGTTTCGGGAACAGGAAAAAGTCATACGGCGGCAGATCTGGCGACTATGGTGCCTGAGCGATGACAGTAACATAACAAAAAAAGGTCTGAAAAAGGTCTATTACTTAAGGAGTAGTTAACAAACAACAAAATCCGGATGCTTTTTGAGCAGAAGGTACAAATTCATTAAATTATTTTACACTATTTTTATTTTTACTTTACAGAAAATGAAAGTCACGTTTTTGCAGTGCAAAACATCTGTTGTTTTCTTAATTTACGACATGATGTACTGCTTTGTGTAGTAAATTAAATATTGGAGGAGAGCTAATGCAGGCGACAGTATACAGATTGTGCTGGGTCATACATACATTTTTAATATAATTTCTCTATCACAACAAAACAACTAAAAATAGAAAAGCATCCAAACCGAAAAAACTCATTTTTCTTATTATATTAGTTATTAATTTTAAGGTTTAGAAAAAAATGTACAATGATTTCATTGGCTTCATAAAATTTATTATAAGTTTCATACCTACAATAATTTCTTCTATTATCACACAGGTTTGGTTCTTGTATGTTATCTGTGAAGATTATGACTTCGATTGTTATAGATTTAATGATTCCGAGAATGAATGTTATTTTTAGATTCCGTCATTGAAATCTTTTACGAGCACAACTTTTTCAAATCAAAGAAAAATTAAGTGCAACCATAAAGAAAAATATTGCAAACTTTTCTTGTCGTTAACAAACCTTAAAACTAAGTTACATCTTGTTGAGATAAACTTAATTTAAAAAAGTTTTTAACTTCAAACAAATCTGAATTGCAAGAAGAAAAAATATTGCATTCATTGCGCTTAAATTTTGCAGAAAACACTAAAATTTTCGCATTTCGCATAGACCTTTTAGGTCCTTCAAAGGCAATTCTTCGTGGAAAACATCAATAATAAGTTTTTATATTAAAAGAAATTAAACAAAAATTATTTAATTTAAGTTCTTGTTAAAAACTTCAAAATTGAGATAAAATTTTCTTAATTCTGTCTTAATTTTAAGCATATTAAGAATATTTTAAATATTTTTCCTTTTCAACTTTTGAAACCAATTTTAATGTTTAAACATTAAATATTTTGCCACATGTGTTTTACAAAGTTTTGTCTAAAATGCAAATTTTGGGATAAATTCTTGGGGTTTAACATTCACAAAACTATTTTAAACCATTTACATAAATCTTTATTCAAGCTGAAGGAGATGTGAAGCCCATAGAAATTTATTGCAAAGTGCACAGGTGCAAAACACAACTTTTTTTATGAGTTTAAACCATAAAATATTTGTGGATGTGTTACTTGTTTTTGGATTTCATAAAATAAATATCTTTTACTTCAATGACTTTTGGCTTAACACTTTGACCTTCATTCGTTACTCTATATATTCCATCCTTTCACCGAATTTATATGATCTGCATTTAGTTTTGATGTATATAAAATTATATGTATATAAACAGCTCACTAGCACTAGCATATTTTTGCCTGATTTTTTTTAAATTTAAATTTATTTATTTACAATCATTAATCTATATATATAATAATAAGGAAATTTCATAACATATCTAGATAATTAATCTAGATTACGCTTAATACAAAATTTATGTGCAGAAACTTGATCATAAAATTACAAATTGATTAATACACGTAAAAGATGCCTGGCATGTCGTCCAAAGTATGCATTCTACGCTAGTTTAAGTCATTTTATCCCAATAGTCACAAAAAAGTGGTTTCACAAATTAGAATTCTTGACTGTCATTTTTGCAAAATCTCTAAATTTTATTTGCTAGTTGTAGTTCCTAAGTCAGCTTATCCAAGTGACTTTCTTGCTCGACATAAGAACTCCATAGCAAATTTCTTCTAACTTTATTTGACAGGGAGAGCTTAGTAACAGGCAAACTGTATCAATTTCAGCTGAATTATTTAGATAAAATTAATTGAATCTGTCCGCTAGATTAAAAGTAAGTACTTTATATACAAACTGAGTGAATTGATGTTCACTAAATTCGATTTGATGTTCAACTCTTCTAAAATATTCCGGCACAAGAACGCAAAAAAAAAACCATTTATATTTTTAATCAAAGACTTTATGTATCGATTTTATACACAGCTTTTTTATTAAATTTTATAAAGATTATAGCAGAAGTATGCAGCTCTGAGAGGAAATAAGAAGTATAAATGCACTCCTTCTGTATGAGACAATAACACCCAATGCACGATTAACTGTAGTAACTGAGAGTGCAACAGCTAGAAATATCAAATGAGTTGAGCATATGCATAAGTTGCGCCCGACTTAAAGCATATTTTAATCCAATATATGAGCACAAATTGAGTATTAAGACACTCCACCCATGAGATACCATGGTCAAAATTAAGTATTAAGACATTCCTCCCATGAGATACCATGGTCGTCAACACCTGCAGCGAGAGTGTATGATCTAATTCTACTCTGGACATAAGTTTGTAGTGTGAAGTGGGTATTAATAATATTTTGGCTGTATCAGACAGTATTACTTGGTCAAATAATATGGTTTTCTTTAATGGTTCTAAATAGATATCATGTTCACCTTTTCGGTTTAATTAATGCAGAAAATGTGTAGTTTTGTATTTTTGTGCACCGAAAACTCATAGAATTCTCTTTCTTTACTGGTTTTTGACATTGTTCAGGAAAGCATCAAAGCGGATTAAACGTTCAGTTTTCTCGTTTCGTTCGATATTCCTATGTTCAGAAACCCAGATGAGGGTGATGTAAGCCAACCGGTTTTATACGTCGATTGCCTTTCTGTATTCTTTTACTATCTTTAATTATGTATACTACATCAGTACTTGATGTGACTTGCAATTTACCGCCATGCTTCGCTAATCGCTAAAATTTCAGCTTGAAATTTTAATCTAAGAGAATTCTTCATGCCTGCAGATAACACGAATATTCTTGCTCCTACTTAGTTTTACTCTTATAACTTTTTGACACCTTCGTCATACTTTCATCTTCTTTACTATTTTTTTTTGTTATTATTATTCAATATTATAATTTTAGAATCATAAATTTTTTCCTTGATTTTTTATTACAGCATATAAATTTTAAATATGTTGAACTTTTGAGTTGATTTGGTTTTGATTTGAAAGCATGTACTCTAATTTCTAGTAGAAACGTTTTTTTATATTGTAACAAAAAGTTTTATGCAAAGCATTTCCTCTTCCTTATTTTTTACTGCAGTACGGAATGTAAGTCCTTGCGTCAGCAAATATCATGTATCCGCTTGTACGAGTTTTGTTTCCTTTCTTGAATTCCAAAATCCTTCACAAGCAAATACGTAACTTTATATGGAAAGAATATTACATATAATGTGAGGACATAGAAAGAAATATGTTGTCATCTACTATGCAGTAATTTAAAATAGCTATTTGATCGTTTTTTTAAATTACTACACTTAAAAAAACTCACATTGAGATAAAATGTTCAGATACTCCTTTTAATGCAACTATTCAAAAAAATTGATTCTAAATTCAATTTGGCAAAACGTGTATCTAAGACTTATAATCTAAATGTTGGCACTATAGGCACAATCTGTGATGACAATATTCTGTCATGTATGCAATTGTGATTTAGTAAGGATAACTGTGAAGAGATAAAGCCGAGATGGAAAAGATGCTATCGCTCTGCTATGAATGTATCTGAGCTAATATTGCTTCACTAAAAAGTCAAGGATTGTTTTCAACTAGTTTGTTGTAGTTTTCAGTATTTTCTATTTTTCTGTAGTGGACCAACACATATCTTTTATATCTTTACGTATGTATTTCCAAGAATTAAATATTAAAAATGTAGTAACTTTAAAATATTGTCTAATTTATCAATTTAACCTCAAAATTGTTTTATATTGATTTATTTTCATTTTGGTTTTTTTTGTTTTGTGGTATGTAGAATATATTTAGTACCAAAATATCTAATATTTCTTTAACAAAATTCAATTAAAATGGAATAGAAAAAATTCTCTTTACTATATTCGATTATTTGTATGTTCGTAGAAATTGTTATTGGATAGATACATTTTTTTGCTAAAGCAAGCAAAGAGAAAAATATAAGAAATATTTTACAGCACTGTAAATTGCTTTAGTTTTTGCAGATTAGACAGACAAGAAAATTATGATAGTCAGCTTCATCCATACTATACTTTTAAGATATTTGAAATATTGAAAGTACAATACACAAAGGAAATCTGCACAAATCAAAACTTCAAATCCAATTATGAAATTATATTAAAACTAGCAAAAAAATAAAATGAAATAATTATTTTTGTAGATATATTTTGCAATTAATTTAATTTAATTTAAAAATTATTTTGAAGTTTTTTTTAAGTTATGAAATAAATTTAGCATTCAAGCGTTCCTATGAATGCAAGCATATTAACTTTATTTAGCATTTAATTAATTTTTTTTTTGTACTGTAAATGGCAATGTGTTGCAGATACTATCAGCTCACAGTTTCCTACAATTAGAGATTATTATCACATTTTATATTAATTATACCTTATCATACAAAAGGTCAGCTTTACATTAATGTCATTTAAAAAGTAAGCTAGCTGAGAATGTACTTGACAGTTCGTTACACATCAGTAAGTGAAAGCATTTCTTTTGTAACTTCCATTAAATTCACTATTCATATACTGTCATAAATATATAAAAAAAAACTGATCAACAAAAATGGCAATTATTATAAAGGTTAAAAAATCTTTATGCTTAATGGTATTTATATACGTAGTTTGCAGAAAATGCGCGAATAAAACTTAATTAATTAGTTAATTAATAAGATTATGAATTAATTTCAGGATAATTCTAAAATTTTAGGAAAGTTCAGTTTGCAAAAAAAGGCTTATTAATTTCAATACCAAATTATAATTCCATGACACCATTTGAAATTGACACCATTTGATTTAGGCATAGAATTCTTTCTAATTAAATACGGTTTCCTTTATAATCTAGATTTATTTGAGCAAAACGTTTTGTTCAATATTCCCCCTACATTTACTTTGTCTACATAAAATATCACTTATATACAAGAATCAATTCAGTTCAAAAATATTAATATTGTATGTATAATTAAAACAGTACGCTAATAAGCAGTATGAAAAGCCTAAGATTAATATAGCTTATTCATTCAAGCTCTACGAGCAGCCTTAGAATTTTAGACTTTTATTAAAATTTAAATTATTATTCGGAACCTGTATAATCGCACTAATAGCTTGGAAGAATAACCTATCTATGTGCACCATGATGTATTTTATTATGTTGATTGATATTTTAATTCTAAGTTCTTCATTATAATATATAAGGACCCGTATTTCGGAAAAAATGTATATGTCGTATTTCAATGCAACATAAATGTATGACGTAATTCATTGGTCCATGAAAAAAACGTCATTGGTCATTGGTCCATGCTTTTAAACGAAAACAGTTAATTTTTATCATTAACCTACATATGAAGCGTCAAACGAAAATCAAAAACAACTTAATTAAATAAACTAATTAAAATTCCCTAATTTGATGTCCAATATATTTTATATAGGTGTACGAGGATTCAAAATTGTATTAATACAAGTTTTATATGGACTTGGCAGTACTTCGAAAAGGTGAGTCAGCCATAAAAGTTATCAATGAAACATAAAATGGCGTTGTTATAATTCACTGTTGTTCACAAAACATCTCAACACTATTATTTTTAGTTTTATATATCATTTTTAAACATTTAAAAGTCAATTACTCTATTAAATTTTCTAACCCATCATATAATGTTTTATAACAATGCTGATCTAAATTTTGCTACTAATCATTATTTCGATGATAACAACAAATATTTGCCAGTGTTTTCGCATATGATTGTTAAATTAATCTAAATGACTACATAATATAAAAAATAATATAAACAATTTTATAATATAAAAAGCATCGAAAAATATATGCAACATAGTGAAAAGTGATTTCATACTTATTTTGCACTATATGTGCATACCTGCCAACATCCCATACAGAGTTTTTAATGCAAAACAGTTGGTTTCAATATCGAAGAGGTGCTTCCATGTTTAAAAGGCGATTACAATGACAAAAGACTGCTTCAGAGTTTCACTGCTTCATAGCAACTCGAGGTTAAAATTACTTGGATATAAAACCGTGAAGCATGGTGCCCTATTTTAACTTTCTTTGATATGCTGTCCACTTGATAATGGATGACTTCAAAAACTTCATTTTTAATGAATTTTTTAACGAACTGTTTTATTATTTAATTCGATATTAGATATAGCTCACAATTTCAAATAATATTGTTTCATTAAAAAATAAATTTTATTATTTATAAAATTATGAAGTTATACTCCGCATTTCATTTTACTTCTATAATTGCTAGTCACTTTTTACAATGTAAGCAAATATAAAAATTGTTGAATTGCATGTCTACCACATATATTTATTTTGTTTTTAATATTTATTATTAAAATCGATTATTTAAATCGTTTAATAAAATGCATTTGTACATACATACATACGTGCAATTAATGAAAATTGTTTTTAATTTTATCTATATCAAAATGTGTTTGCAAGTCGGTTTTCTAAATGACTATTTAAATGTTGGTTTACCAACATTAAATACTAAATGTTTAAATGTTGGTTTACCAACATTAAATACTAGCCACTCCACGCCACTCGATTTTATAATATTTATTCTAACAACTTTGTATTATATATATATACTCTACACTCTTTATTTTATATGGACTTGTTTGTTATGTAAATTATCATTTAAACGCTAAAAATAGAGCTCTTTGCTCTTAAGCAAAAGGGTTTACAGGATATCCAAGTTAACAACTAGAGTTGTTGCTGTTTTCACTGTGAACGATTGTTTATTTTCATAGCAAAAATATTTACGCGTTTACTTCAATACGTTTTTCATTAAAATTTAAAAGAAATGCATTGCAATTATATCATATATAATTATAGATCGTACACAAGAAAATATAATTAAAATCCTTATATGCGAGTCAGTGGCGGAGCTAGACCAACTCTGCACGACGGCCACATCAGAATTGCGAGGCCCCCTTTATAACCCAGTTTTATTGTTAATCAAATTAAAATAAACACTAATGAAAATAAATGAATTTTCCTACTTTTAGCCTCACTCTTTTTAAATTATATCATAATTTGTGCCAGCTGCTATTTTTGCTTCAGTTTTTAGAATTTCCAATGGAGATAGTCTCTCTTGGATCATAATACTTTTCTAGTACGTCTTAATCAATTCTAACTTTCAGAAGCTTCTTTCTGTCGAAGCTATACTGACTGGAGCTGTGAACATGAATCTGATTACTATAAAAACATTCGGAAATACTTCGAATATGGTTAATGTCATTATCAAACCAAATTGTTCAAAATATTTATTAAGTGCTTAGAATCCACAGTCGTTAACTTTTTGCGAGGCCCCTGTGGGCGCGAGGCCGTCGACGGTCGCTGACATCGCTGACGCCTAGCGACGCCACTGATGCGAGTGTGAGAGATATATAGCGCATTGAGATATCATGTTTCTTTACAATATATAAAAGTATGACACCAGCATAACCAATTTGTGTTTATGTCTTTACTTTATTATAGTAATTTCAGGTTGACGATTTAATTTATTTTATAAAATTCTCGAAAGGATTGTATTAAGTAACCTTTTGCATATTTAAAAAAAAAAGGAAAAATAATTAAAAAATTTAACAGATTTTTCGTCTTTACCAATGTATAATCTAACAAACTGCTTAGGAGTACTTTTCAAGAGCCATATATCTTTTTCTATCTATTTGGTTGTTCGAAAATTAACTTCGTTTTTTTTTGTAGAAATGAAGGACAATTTTCGTATAATAAAAACAGTTTTCGTGCTTCGAGGATAATCCCAGATCTTTCAAGTGGTCATAAACTGTTAAATTTAATCAACTAATGCCTTTATTGCGTTTTTATCAGCTTCAACCGGCCTTCCCGAACGTGGAAGGCATCTTTGACATTAAAATTGCCGGATCGAAATTTAGCGAACCAGTTCTGGTACTGGCGTACTGTCAAGCACATTTTCTCCATACACCTCGGTCAATTTCTTTCTGGGTTGAACAACATTTTTACCCTTTCTGTAGTAAAACAGTAAGATATGTCAAAAATGCTGCTTATCGCTCTCCATGTTTAAAAAGGTACCAACCAAAAACTACTGCGTAGAAGTAATTGGTATTTTTCAAACACAAGCCTTGCTATATGAGCTCTTAAAGCAAAAATTATACGGCTTAAGTGTAAAGTTGGGTGCAAAAAAATACAATTACATCCTCTTTCGGGAAAAAACGAAATTACTTTCCGAATAACTTAATATATCTTCGAACAGTTGCAAAAAAAAAAATGATGGTTTATTTTTTTTAAGGATTAATCTAGAGAAGTATCAAGGCACATATATTAAATAGATAAATTAGATAAATAATATATATATAATATGAGATAAAGATTATGAAATTATGTATATATAAGATAAATTAGATTTATTATAAGATTGATATAAGATAAATTACTAATATCAATACTTTCTGATAGTTTTTATGTTACTTCAATAAAACAATAGCTAAAAATCAAATGTATCAATACAAAAGTAATTCATAATATTAGATATTAATTAATAGTTAATTAAATTAATTTGTGAATTCAAAAAATTTTAAAATAAAATCTACATATCCACGTACTTTTTCTTATGTTGAGGTAGAGTTTAAATTAAATTATAGTGATCGATTTTTATATCGAGTGTTGTTTCTGGGAAAAAAATATTGTTAGTCTGATTTTCCTTTTGCAGCAAATCGAATATTCAACTTATTTTTAAATATTTTTTGCCTTCTTTATATATGTTCTCCAGCAATTTTTAATAAGTTTTCTATTACACATATTTGGCTTAAGAAATCCATTAGGAAATAAATGTGAGGTTATAGTAGCATTCAATTGTAATATAAGCATAGACTATCCTTATAGATTATCCTTATAAAAACAAAATTTTAAACGGTATTCTATTATATTTTCTATACTCTCTCAAACTATATCATCATATATTGTTAAGTGATTGGAACTTTACTACTTTTACATAAATATTTTATCTCAACCGTGCGAATATTTAAAACATTTAAAAAATGTGTTACACACGTTCGTTCCAGATATTTCAACATTTTTGTTTTCATTTTTTCTTAATAGTATTTTACATGCAAGTATAAAGTACTCACCGCGTGAAAATTGCATACCAAAATTGTTTAAAAGTTTACAGATACTTTTTTATCTTGTGTCATGTGGTGTATGGAATGTCATCTTAAAAAGAAATAACTTTGGTATGACATTTTATGTATCGAGGAAAGTCAGGGGTACACAGAGCTAACATACCCTTTAGCTTCACCTTGATTCTCTTCAAAATTTTTTTATTCAATATATTTTTATATAATAAATTATTCAATATATGGTCGTCAAAAGAAACTGAATTTAGTGGTTAAAAAAGAAAAGTTACTAATTGCTCAGCTGAACATACTGAAAACAATCATGAAACAAATGCTGAATCGCAAGTATAAAATTCAGTTTCAGAAACCGAAAGTGGCAATATTTCACAAAAAGAAAAAAACTGGGTTCGATTGAACATATGAGCTGTAGTGTTATCACGAATGTCGTCTTTTTTATGAGAAAAAATTTCTCAATTTTATTTGGTTTTCTTAACATATAGATTATAGTAAAGTTTAGAAATTTAGTTGACTACAGGAGCTCAAATCTACTCTTATTCTTTGTTTGATCTTTCGACCTTGCAAGAAAGTGGACGTTTTAATAATATTCTAGATTGTCTAAGCTAAGATATAATATTCCACATATTCTAACATATTCTAACATATATTTTAACCATATTTCCACTTCTCAGAAAAAAACACCTTGAACGTTAAGGTCACTAATTTAATTTTGCTAGCTACTATCTATATGTTATTAAAAAATATTAGTAATTAGAAAAATTGCGGACAAGCATTGATCGGTTAAATGCTTAAATAATTGATTTAAATTTTTGCTTTCTGGTCTATTCTCAAAAACGACTTTGCAACAATTGGTTGATCACAACTTAAAGTCTCCGTGGTATCACAAGGTCATTATTTGAGCTCAAGTGGGATTTGGACACAAGGAGCAAGGTTAGGAGAGGCTGTAGAGACTGAGTGAGTGAAAGCCGATATAAAGTTTTTAAGATATTAAGCTCATTTGAGAGAAAATGATGTGGTTTTGGCAATCGAAGTTGAACAGAAAAACCATTTGCATTGGACATGGAACTTAACGTCAAAACTGCTTTGCATATATATTGCCTTCAATTATTTATAATTCAATTAAAAATGTTTCAATTTCGTGGAAATAAATATTAAAAACCAAAAGTTCATATTACACTTCGTAATATTATTTCATGGTTTTTCTGTGAGAAAAGGATTTGCTGCCTGTCATGTAACTCTGCATTGTGAGAGCAAAAACAACATATTCGCGGAAAATTTACATTTTTTTACGTTTCTTGTCAGTCAGTGTAAGATGTGGCAAACCATAACTGGTACGTGATATCCTAACCCACGTCAAATGTCAATTTGTGAAGACCAATATTGTTATATGGGAGCATTAATGGTAATATGTGTTATGTAATTCATCAACAACGAAAATGGATAATAAATAGTTGGTTTGATTGGTTGGTTGCAGTACCAAGTTATCTAATATTTTATATACGATTTTATATACGACATATATACGACGAAAAGTACATTGGAGATGTTATATCGTTCAGGTGAAGTATGCTTAAATTACAGCAATGCTGGTAGAATATGCAAAGAGCCGTATGCAATGGAAACTCTGGCGCATCTGCTATGGTGCTGCCCAGATCCCTCGTGAGTTTGACATAAGTACTTGGGAGCTATCAGTTTTACAGGACTAGAGCACATGCCTGACGTTGATGGCTTTTAATACAAATCTCTAGGAACACGCGCATCCTAAATAATGCATACTATTGCTAGAAATAAAACTTTGATCTGGTACCTAATGGTCTACGTGTGACCTTTTTCGCCTGCCAGCCAATACCTGAATGGACTAATAACTTAAAATCGGTTTTAATGACGTCGTGTCTATTACTAGAAATGTACATGTAAATAGAATATGATATATTATTTTAGAATGACTATACTATATTTTTCAATATTGAAAGCTTTTTTAAAAGATGTCTAGTTATAATTTACAGGAACGATATAATTTTAAAAAAAATGCAGTCGAGCTTCTTAAATATTATATATAATTAAAGGAATAAGGAGGTTTAAATATCTCTACTATGGTAATTTCATAAAGAAATTGCAAAAGGAAAAAGTTGAACAAAACTCAAAGCCCAATGAATGAATTATTTAACTTATGATACATACGAAACTACATTACATATTCTACGCCTATTCAATATCTGTTATAATCTCATAGACTTTGCCTACAAAAGTATTTTGTCTTGAAAAGACGCTCAAAAACCAAAAAAAAGAGATAAATAGGACAAAAAAGATAAAAAAGTTGTTCAAAAAGAAACAAAAATTTTGCGAAACAAATATTAGGAATTATGGATTTTCAATAGACCCCCTAAATTGCGTAAAACTTTGTCAACTTTGCGCTAAGAAATAACAATAACAACAAAAACCACAGTAATGACCGCAAATTAAATGTAAATTTGTGGAACATTGAAAAAGATTTATTTTATGAATACAGCAATTCCAACAACAATTCGCACAAAGTTGATAAAGTTAACAATGAAAAGATAATAAAGTTTGAGAAACTTTTCTTTTCAACCCAGAAATCGTCACCGCAAACAGCTTTTGTCTCTCCACTTTCCATTCCGGCTGTGGTTTTGATTTCGAGAAATGTCAATGAATTATAATTGAGTGAGTTTGTATCAAAAAGTATATATTAATTTGTGTATTTGTAATAAATTGTGTACTCTTAAAAAAAACCAAATACAGTAAAAACACGATACACGTTGTATGTTATATTATAATACATTGATGACTTCAGTTAGATGATAGGAATAGGAATGAACGCGGTTGTAGCTCCCAACTGAGCGGAGTACTGCGACCATGATTGGTATTTTATGCTCAACAGACTGTAACCGAACAGAGGACATTCCGCATTCCGAATGAAGGCTAGAATGTCGGCCGTTGAGGACGTCCTAATGTCAGAAGGTCAGTTAGATGGTTATCTTTTTTGAATAACTCTAAATTAATTTAAAATTTAACTCCTACAAGTATTCTAATTCTTGTCATTTATTCCGCTTTAAGGGTGAACTATTTTATGGCTATTATGAAAAAATAATCCAAAATTCGTGTACGTCAACCGTACATGCTTTATGTTAGGACATCTAATAGAAAAATGTTGATATATACTCCTATATATTGAGGTTATGCTGTAAGCACTTTATGTTTCCATATCCATTCCATGCAGGAAGTAACACCTTTCCTTAAATACTTACATCATATACTGATTATATTTACTATTAGTTAAGGACAAATAACATTTTAAATAAGATTTCTGTGTACTCGTGAGTTACGAAACATCTTTTCCAACATTTATAATAATTATAGTAATAAATTGTGACACTAGCCTTTTTATAATATAGTAATATAACATAGTATCTTTATGTTATATTAAGTTGCCATTTTTCAGCTCTATATATTAAGCTTATCCCCACTAGTTGAAATGTTTGACCACCTACAAATTTTTATCGATATAAGCTATTTTTGAGTCAATTTGTTATCTTCATAATCAGAAAGATCACTTTGAATATCAAATATAAATATTAAATTAAGAAATTTCGAATAAATACTTATGATTTCAATATCAAATTATAAGTAAGTTATCAGATAGCCGTCTTAAAGTGATTTATATACATTCTTAAAGAAGGCATGTCGTCTTATATTCATACATCTTCACTCTTGGAGTGTCATGTATTTTTTTCGGAGAAAAATATAATTTCAGTCATTTTTAAAAGTTTGTAATAGTTTCCAAAAATATTTGGTAACATTCATCTCTAGTTGAATTAAATTAAATTAAATTAAATTAAATTAAATTAAATTAAATTAAATTAAATTAAATTAAATTAAATTAAATTAAATTAAATTAAAAGTATTTAAATTAAAATTTATTAAATTAATATCAATTATATTAAAATTAATTAAATTAAAATTAATTAAATTCAGTTTACTTGAATTAAAATTAATAAAATCAAAATTAATTAAATTAAATTAAATTAAAATGAAATAAATTAAATTAAATTAAATTAAAATAAATAAAATTTTAATTAACTTAATTTAAATCGATAAAATTAAGACGAATTAAATTAAGATTAATTAAATTTAAATTAATTAAACTAGAATTAATTAAATTTTAAGAAATTTAAATTAAAATTGACTTAATTAAAATTATTTAAATTAAAATGATTACATTAAAATCATACTAAATTAAATTTAGTTAAATTAAAATCAAGTTAAATTAAAAATAATAAAATTAAAATTTATAAAATTAAAATCAATCATATTAAAATTAATTAAATTAAAATTAACTCAATTAAAATTAATTTAATTAAATCAAATTAAACTCAAATTAAATTAAAATTAATTAAATTAAAATTAATTAAATAAAAATCAGGTTAAATTAATAATAATGAAATTAAAATTAAATTAAATTAAAATCAATTATATTAAAATTAATTATATTTAAAATTAAATTCAATTAAAATCAATTAAATTAAAATTAAATTAAATTAAATTAAATTAAATTAAATTAAATTAAATTAAATTAAATTAAATTAAATTAAATTAAATTAAATTAAATTAAATTAAAGTGTGTACACACAACTAAACAAAATTGAAAAATGTGCCACTGTGCACATTTTTATATCTGATTCGAGTATCTTTTCCTTTAGGTAAGGGAAATAATATTTATTTAGAATATATTATTTTTTCCAGCAGGCAAATTTGAATCTTTTTAGTTTAAAACATTTTTATGTACTTAAAAAGTTTTTCTTGAGTTATTTAGAAATGTATATATCATAAAAATTACCCTCATTACCCCCTACCTTGATAATGCAGTGTTTTTATTATATTTATTATTACTTTTATTATTATGTAGACATATAGTACCGCGATTTTAAAATCATAATTTTAAGTCGTTCCCGAGTAAAGCACCAGAATTATTTGTTTAATGAAAAAAAGAAGAATTTAAAAAATTCTCTAAAATTCTAACATTTAATTAAACGCGTAAATACTCAGTTCTAATAAACTACATTCTGTTAAGTCTGTTATAGTATTATTAGATATTACTGCACCTTAAATGCATTGCATTCCAAGCCAAGAAGTAAAGAATATAAAAGTTTTTAGATAACCACATATTTGTCATTTATGCATCTTACAATTTATATAGAAAATTACAATATTCTTATCTTGTTTTATTTTTAAATTTAATACTGCTTTTTTCAGTTTTAAGGGAAAATCAGCAGATACTATAATGCTTTTCTTCTTACCAGTAGCAAGATTATACTTTAGTGATAGCTAAAAATTTCTTAGAGCGTTGATGCCCAAAGGGGCAGGAATCAGATGATTATTAATCTCATGAGTATACTAGGATTATTTAAATAATTTAAAAATATTTTATTCTTTTATTTGTGACCAGTTTACTTGTAGATCACTACCGAAGATAGTCGAAAATATCGGAAAAATATTTTAATAATATATAATTTGTTATTAAATATAAATAATAAATTATAGTTTTTTTTTTATTTCTATTTAAGTGACCAATTAGCCCGCTAATAAATTATTCTAAATTATTATATTAAATAATTTAAGCGAATTTGTTCTAATAGACGCATTCCCTTTTTTGTTCTTTACGAGGCTTTGTCGGTAGTTTTACAGGGAACGGCGATTGATTGCTTCAGTAGGATTTTTATGAAAATTGAAACAAACTGAAAAATAAATAAAAAAATCCATTTAGGTTGACACCTACCATAAAGTAATCAACATTTGTACATTTGTAGTATTAGTGTTAAAAAACGTAAATTTTCGTTTTTTTCAATTAATATGGCAACTAAAGTCTCATAGAAGTAGAATATATTTCATATATATTCTGTACTATTCTGACACTTAACATAGATATATTTTTATAAAATTATGTTATGCATTATTTATTTATTTACAATATATTTATATATATTTATTTATATATATTTATATTTATATATTTATTTATATACACACGTATATATACGTTTATTTATATTATGTATTTATGTTTATTTTTTTATGTTATTGTAGATATATTATGTCTTCATTAAAGTTCCGTAAGTTAATTGATGCGATAAAATAGTACATCACTTTTAAGGTTTAGATTTAATACAATTATTCATTCTGTAAAATCGACTGCTTTATAATCCTCGATTTTTTTTGATTATCTACTTGTTAGAAAATATAAGTATAAAGGTAAATAAACTGTATTTTTATAAATATTATTTTTAGAAATATTAATTTTAAAAACAGTAGTTGAATATATATGTATATTTTATTACTAGTTTTGTCTTATTTATTATATTTTATTATTAAGGGGATGTTAAAGTTTATTATGTTCTTAAAAAGTTTTTACGCATTATAAATTCCAGCAACCGAAATTTCTCTTTTAGAATAGTCATTGAAGTCATCTCTATACACAGAAAAAAAATTATCATAACAATAAGAGAATGATTTGTTTCGAATTATATTAATTTTCACTGATAAAAATCATATTCAAACTATTCACTCAACTACAAAATAAAACAAAATACAAAATAAATTTTAAATATTTTAATTCATAATAGTTTTTTTGTTGCTAAGGTAAATACTTTTTCCGCTGAAGTGAATATTTGCAAGCACTTAAGCTATTTTGCATGTCAAAAAGATATGTAAATGCTTCCATTCACAGCATAAATTTCTTGTTCATTTACTTTTCATTCAACGGAAAATTTTTGAATTCATCTTTAATATAAAAATTACTACAAAAAGCTGAATATAGCAACGACTTACTTTGCATCGTTGATGTTATTCAAGTTTTCTCTGTTCTCAATTATTTTTGTTAGTACGCCAATGACTTCTGAGCGATTTAAATTACTCGATATCGCCGTACTGATGGAGCTCAAGTCAAACCGCTTGACAGCCAACACAGTGCAATTCACCAACAGTTCTGTATCCACAATTTCAGACATATTTTTGTAAAATTTATGCCGACTTAATCCGACTTAAATTATTAATTTTTTATATTTTAAGCATTGAGATGCTTTTAAATATTTTTGTATATTTTTGGCTTTGTAATAAAACTTTTACACTTTTCTGATCAAATGATTAAGTACTATTTATGTGTAGGTTGAATACACTACCCTTTATCCTATCGCATATTTGTACTTCACCATAATGTGTTCATTGTTCAAAGCATTACGAGTAATTAACACTTTTCACGTCAGCAAAGCGAGACTCGAAAAAAAACAGCATAAAGTGAAAGTATGAGCTTCTCTTTTATGTCAAATGCACTTGCGGAGGACATCAACGGAAATAGAAAGGATGAGACACGCACACAAATGCACAACTACACAACTACTGTTAAGTTTACAATTTCGCTACACACAAAGGCGGCGTTTAATCGTCGCTGCGGTTAAATGTCGCACATATTGTACATTTTATCTTAAGATCTTCAAACACAAGTAAATGATTAATGCATTTGTTTAAATTAATAGAAATTTAATATTAAATTTTTAATTTAAGTAATTTTTAAATTTATTCACATATATGAATATAATTCACGTATATATATTTTTAATAATATATTTTTTTAAATAATTATTAAATTTTCTCAATCTCAAGCAATAAAATTTTTTTGTTTTTAACTTCTGCGAACATATATATTTTTAATTTAAATTAATATTTTTTTTTGATTTATACATATATTTTTTTACAATGCTTAACAAAAAGTATTTTAAATTCACCGTTTAACCGGACCCAACTAACTTCTTTCAAGTAACAATGTCTACTGAAACACAACTTATCTGCAACTTCTGTAAATGTTTGCTTTTGGTACAAAATGTGAATTCATTTTTTCAGATTACAACACACAACATATCGTCATAACAACCGACCGAAGAACAACCACCATTCCGACAGCTTCATTCACGATTTCATAAGTTTTTTTGTGCTTGCTTATATCCTGCATACGCTGTATTGTATATTGCTTTTACGCAACCTGTTGAAAGAATTGTTGCAGTTGCTTTCGTCATGTAGCGAAACATTGTAGCAAGCTTTTATATCAACATTACTAAACAAGAATCAGCAACAAATTGAATATATACATTAGCACTGAAGCAATATTGTTACAAATGACAGCAAATATGTTATAAACAAACGAAAAAAAATTGCATGGGAGAGAATATTATTTTATTGTGGATAAGTAAATGTAAATACAGAACTTAAGCTTTAATTAAAATTTTAAGATAATAATTTAATTCGTTTAACACAATGCGTGTATACTGGAACTTCAGCACACATTTCTGGGCCCAAATCCTTGTGTAAAGTGTGATAAAGAAAAAATTTCAAAAACCTTAAAAAATCCTTGTTAGTTCTATCTGAGCAATGGAGCTTTAAACAGTCTTTAAGTTCTTATTTTCTATTTATTCTTATTTCCTAAATTACTTGCAACAATTAAAAACGATATTATTTGAGAAGGACACTGGTGATCATTTAAACTATACAAATAAATTGACAGGCAAACTGAAATACTTCATATCAAACCATTTAATATATTTATTATTAATATAAATTCATTAATATCCCATTTACACATTATTTTTTTGTTTAAAAAAATTTTTTGTATGTATTTTAAATTTATTAATGTCTTGTTTGAATTCGGCTATTTTATATTTTTTTTTCGTTTCACATTATCAATTTATGAAATATTATATGTATATGTTTAATATATAGTTATGGTTGGGCAAAGTAGTCAGACGGTCCAGACTGATAAATATAGGGTGGCTTTCAGTAGCGGGGCGTCAGCTTTTTGGTGAAGTGTTCACAATTTGATCAAAACAGAATTCCAACTATAATGTATTCCCCCAACTTCTGAGTTTTGTACTTTCCACAAGCAAATAGCGTACAAGACCAACAAAACAATTTATTTAAATGTTCGCAGCCTGTGATCCATTGGTTTTTATGGTAAATATCTGTAGGAAAACAGCGACTTAACACAGATTTCGACAATTTTACATCAGGTACCAAATTCTTCATATCTGGAGTTGGTCTATTCATTTTATGAATTAAAACCTTTTTTTCAGAAGATCGTTTAAAAAATGATATTTGAATCAAATCTTTAATCACACATTTATCCATTTCTAAATATTATGTTTCACTTTAAATTTCTTTAATTTTTTTCTTTACTTTTACCATTTGCTAGTATAAAATTTCAATAATGACTTTGTTTTTGGTTTATTTCCAACCTCTACATAAGAGTAAGAACCTCTCATGCATTCATATACTCTTTTACTTTGTATTTACTATGCGCGGTTCAATTTTTTTACTGAACCATTTGCCCATATAAAACGGAAACCGTGACTTTGATTGTATTTGCACGCTTTGTATGAACTTGAGGTTCAGTTTAGTCGACTGAACCTCTAGTCAAATGTAAAGCGATTTTCGCTCAGTTATTTCTTTTCTTTTTTGTATTTACTTTGCATAACATTGGAGGTTCACTTTTTTATTGAACCGCTTGCACGCATTAATTTAAGAGTTATGATTATTTTACGTACATATTTTGTGGGGCTTGATTTCTCTTATTTTTATATTTGTTTGTATGTTTTGTATTGTATATTCAATATTGAACAGTCCCAATGTGAATGTGATTTCATTTGCATGCTTTGTAAGCAGCGCGGTGCATTTTTAATTGTGAACCTTAGTATATTTTAAGAGGAATGTATTTTCTCTTTTATTAATTATAAGTAATGTTGGGTGTAACTAACATATGTGTGCTTTTTTTTGTGTTTATATTAATCTGTTTGGAAGAGCTATTATAAAAAATTTTAATTAGTAACATAGCGAGATTATTTACCTAATAAAAAAAAAATCTAAGAATCTAAAAAGGAAGCTTTGTTAAGGTGTTCCATGAACACTCTGAATCATTCGACGCCTCGCCTCTGGTGGCTTTAGATCCAAGCCCATTGGTAGTCTTTCATTAGATATTTTTATTTTCCAATCACACTACATTTAGTACTTTTCTGTGCTGTACGGTAATAGTAGGCTATGTAATAACTTCACAGTAAATATATACATTGTATAATGTAACATATAAATTTTTTTATATATGTAGATAACATTTCTTGTTAAAATGTTTGTACGGTAGTGTATTGTAGTATTGATTAATTATATGGACAATATATAGCCATAGTCAAAAGTATTTACACAACGAAAGTTTTTGTACATATTGCATAAAAACATGTTTTTATTGTTGTTGTTGAACGTCAGTTGCAAAAAATTTTTTTGCTGTCACTTAGTTTTATCTATGCAGAACCAAATAAAAAAAGAATTGGAAAGATAACTGTTCATTTGACAAAAATATAAGCAACTGCGCTGATGCTTATTAGTAGTCAAAAGTATTTACATACAATTTTTTGCGTCAAAAGTATTTATACAAAACATTAATGAGCATTTATTCTAGGATTTCCTTTAAGTAAGTGCAGTTGTTAGCTTTTGTCACAAACTACACAAGTTTAGAGATTTCAAAATTTCAGAAATTATTTAGGAAAATGATAAAAACCAAGGAATTATCAGTTGAAATTCGATCTGAGGTTGGCACCTAATATAAGAGTGGGATTTCAGCGACGAATTTATTAAAGTTATGTAAAATTTTACATAAAACGATGTGAAATCTAGATAAAAATTAGAACATATGCAAAAATTTAATAAATTTGAAGAGAACTGGGTTGAAACCTCCCATGAATCAAAGGGAATGCACATGATTATTAGGAGTAGTCGTAGAAAATCCTACAATAAGTTTTGGCAAAATAGCAGCATCATCGGAAAAGTTGATTGGCAAGATTATTAGTGATGCTACACTACATCGCAGGTGGAAAAATATTAATATCAATACATATGTGGTGCACAAAATAGTCAAAATTACTCTAACGATCTTATTAAATATTCTCTCATTTGCTTTGAAGTATTTTAAGTAACCTATACAGTTTTAAAACAATATGTTATGAACAGATGAGTCTGAATTTCAATTCTAGGGTTTATTTGATAACCACTCCATGCATTTTCGACAACGCCAAAAGAATAAAACAATGCAGTCACTCAATAGATTTGAAGGTGGCACGGTTTTGTTTTTGGAATGTCTATCATGCTATGCATTTGGAGATTTGGTACCAAAAAATGGCACCTTAAATCAGTCCGGTTATATTGGTATTTTAAATAACCATGTCTTAACGTCAGAGAATAGACCTTTTCCAATCAATAACTGAGTTCTACAACATGACAATGCACCATGTCATCAAGGATATGGACTTAACCCAATTTTAAAAGAGTTAAATCCTACTGTTTTTTTATAGCCTGCACAGAGCTCTGGTCTTAATGTCATTGAACATGCTTGAAACTTCATAAAACAGCAAAATACTATTGATAAAAATCCAAAATGTAGTGATAGCATAATTGAAATAGCGAATATTCGGTCCAAATTGATTCGCAGCTGGATGCGATCAATTCCAGCTAGGTTACGGGCAGTTATTGATGCCAAAGGTGGTGTAACCAAATATTAATTATATTAATTAAATAAAAATAAAAAAATTTTTTAAAAATTCATCAATTAAGAAGAAGAAAATGAAATTAACGTTTTGTGTAAATACTTTTGACGCAAAAAATTGTATGTAAATACTTTTGACTACTAATAAGCATCAGCGCAGTTGCTTATATTTTTGTCAAATGAACAGTTATCTTTCCAATTCTTTTTTTATTTGGTTCTGCATAGATAAAACTAAGTGACAGCAAAAAAATTTTTTGCAACTGACGTTCAACAACAACAATAAAAACATGTTTTTATGCAATATGTACAAAAACTTTCGTTGTGTAAATACT
>NC_051847.1:238962755-238980715 GCF_002237135.1 Teleopsis dalmanni | reverse complement strand
TAATATATGGAATTAAACTAAAACAAAAGGCATTATTCTTATAGAGTTTTGAAAGATCTTTCGATTGGCATTTACCAATTTGAGATACGATGCGTATTTTTCAAATTATAGGGAAAATAAAAATTGACCAAAATCGACTTTTTTTGAAAAAATTTATTTTTAGAAAAATCTAGAACAGGTACAATGTTGCACGGAAATACATCTAATAGAGAATTAATCAGGCTATCAACAGCAAAAAAATCATAAAAATCGAGTAGACCAATTTTGAAAAATTTGATGTCAAAGTCAAATTTCCAAACTCGTCAAATTTCAAGCTTTTTAAAAAATGTAAAACGCAAAAGTATAAAAAAAACTTTCACAAAACCGGATAAATAAGAATCATTTCAATATCTCAACTAAAACATCAAAATATTATTAAAATAAGCATAAATTTTGCACATGTTCCGATATAAGTGCATTTTATTTAAATTTCGAAGGAGGTACAACCTGCACGCTTAAAGTTCCTAAAACTAAATTGATCACTCTTTCAAACAAAACTAATTTCACAAAAATCGAGTAGAACGTTTTTTAATTATATAAGTTTAAAAAAGTGGATTTTTTACGAAAAAAACGTATGTTAACTAACACCATTCTAATAACATATTAAGGTGAAAACCTGTACAAGGCTAAAAATTCACCACCACTGTAAAGTTTATTAATGAACTCTGTTAAAAGTATTTATAGGTGGTTGTATTCTGTGGTAAGGGGATGATTATAAAATTTAATTTATATAATAATAATATTTTAAATTCAATATTTAAATTAAATTCAAATCTATATTGCATATAAAAAACAAAAATTTTCGTCTGTAAACTGCTAATATATACCGCCATATCATACATTTTTCAATATATATTAAAAACAAAAATAAGAAGTAGTACAATGTTGCACGTTATTTTTTTAAATTTTTTATATTTTTCTAATATGAATTGATGTAAGAATTATCAAAATAGAGTAGCAAATAAAAAAGATATTAATAAAAACAACTTTTGAAACATATTCACAAATGCATTGAACTCTGTTACAGGCATTTGTTGTTGGTTATAATCTGTGTTAGGGGACACTATGAAAATTTAAATAATTATAAATTTTACGGAATGGTACACTGTTGCACGGTATTTTTTTAAAAAATAGACATATTCTAGAATATTTTGCTATATAAATCTTTAAAAATGAGTAGACAGATTTTCTAAAATTTTCAAAAATATATTGCATATAAGAAACAAAGATTTTCGTCTGTAAACTGCTAACATATACCGCCATATCGTACATTTTTCAATATATATTTAAAACAAAAATAAGAAGTAGTACAATGTTGCACGTTATTTTTTTAAATTTTTTATATTTTTCTAATATGAATTGATGTAAGAATTATCAAAATCATTGATAGTGTCCCCTAACACAGAATATAACCAACAACAAATGCCTGTAACAGAGTTCAATGCATTTGTGAATATGCTGCAAAAGTTGTTTTTGTTAATATCTTTATTGTTTGCTACTCGATTTTGATAATTCTTACATCAATTCATATTAGAAAAATATAAACAATTTAAAAAAATACCGTGCAACATTGTACTACTTTTTATTTTTGTTTTTAATATATATTGAAAAATGTTCGATATGGCGGTATATGTTAGCAGTTTACAGACGAAAATCTTTGTTTCTTATATGCAATATATTTTTGAAAATTTTAGAAAATCTGTCTACTCATTTTTAAAGATTTATATACCAAAATATTCTAGAATATGTCTATTTTTTAAAAAAATACCGTGCAACAGTGTACCATTCCGTAAAATTTATAATTATTTAAATTTTGATAGTGTCCCCTAACACAGAATATAACCAACAACAAATGCCTGTAACAGAGTTCAATGCATTTGTGAATATGCTGCAAAAGTTGTTTTTGTTAATATCTTTATTGTTTGCTACTCGATTTTGATAATTCTTACATCAATTCATATTAGAAAAATATAAACAATTTAAAAAAATACCGTGCAACATTGTACTACTTTTTATTTTTGTTTTTAATATATATTGAAAAATGTTCGATATGGCGGTATATGTTAGCAGTTTACAGACGAAAATCTTTGTTTCTTATATGCAATATATTTTTGAAAATTTTAGAAAATCTGTCTACTCATTTTTAAAGATTTATATACCAAAATATTCTAGAAAATGTCTATTTTTTAAAAAAATACCGTGCAACAGTGTACCATTCCGTAAAATTTATAATTATTTAAATTTTGATAGTGTCCCCTAACACAGAATATAACCAACAACAAATGCCTGTAACAGAGTTCAATGCATTTGTGAATATGCTGCAAAAGTTGTTTTTGTTAATATCTTTATTGTTTGCTACTCGATTTTGATAATTCTTACATCAATTCATATTAGAAAAATATAAACAATTTAAAAAAATACCGTGCAACATTGTACTACTTCTTATTTTTATTTTTAATATATATTGAAAAATGTATGATATGGCGGTATATGTTAGCAGTTTACAGACGAAAATCTTTCTTTTTTATGTGCAATATATTTTTGAATTTAATTTAAATATTAAATTTAAAATATTATTATTATATAAATTAAATTTTATAATCATCCCCTTACCACAGAATACAACCACCTATAAATACTTTTAACAGAGTTCTTTAATAAACTTTACAGTGGTGGTGAATTTTTAGTCTTGTACAGGTTTTCACCTTAATATGTTATTAGAATGGTGTTAGTTAACATACGTTTTTTTCGTAAAAAATCCACTTTTTTAAACATATATAATTAAAAAACGTTCTACTCGATTTTTGTGAAATTAGTTTTGTTTGAAAGAGTAATCAATTTAGTTTTAGGAACTTTAAGCGTGCAGGTTGTACCTCCTTCGAAATTTAAATAAAATGCACTTATATCGGAACATGTGCAAAATTTATGCTTATTTTAATAATATTTTGATGTTTTAGTTGAGATATTGAAATGATTCTTATTTATCCGGTTTTGTGAAAGTTTTTTTTATACTTTTGCGTTTTACATTTTTTAAAAAGCTTGAAAATTGACGAGTTTGGAAATTTGACTTTGACATCAAATTTCTCAAAATTGGTCTACTCGATTTTTATGATTTTTTTTGCTGTTGATAGCCTGATTAATTCTCTATTAGATGTATTTCCGTGCAACATTGTACCTGTTCTAGATTTTTCTAAAAATAAATTTTTTCAAAAAAATTCGATTTTGGTCAATTTTTATTTTCCCTATAATTTGAAAAATACGCATCGTATCTCAAATTGGTAAATGCCAATCGAAAGATCTTTCAAAACTCTATAAGAATAATGCCTTTTGTTTTAGTTTAATTCCATATATTAACGAAAATATCATTTTTTAAAAATTTTTTAAAAATACAGCCCTGCATTTTCCAGCAACGTTGCTAACTTGGCACTAGCAATATTTATTATTCTAATTGTTGAAAATATTTTTTTTGTTGTTGACACTTATTGAGCTTAGTTCATTTAAAGTTATCTACTATTTAAATGAAAGCACCTATTAAATACATAACACAAAACACAAAGAATAAAAACTTAAATTTAACCTAAAAAAATGGTCAAGAACAGAATTATTTCTGTATAAAATATATTGTAGAAGAAAATATTACCAATGTGAACTCACAAAAAATTATTTAAAATTTTTAAATTCATACTAAATAAATAAAAAATAAATAAAAAAAAAGTGAATATGACATGATAAAGCAAGAATTACCGTCAGAAGTATAGAAATATCACAAAATAATTATACAAAAGAAATAAACAGGTTACGAAAATAGTTTCTAAATAATAATATTATTATTATTAAATAATATATTATATTATAATTATTATAATATATTATATTATATTATAATATTATTAAATAATAATATTTTTATAATTATTATTATTTAGAGTCTTGGTCACATGAAATAGGAAATTGTATCTATTATCAATGCAAATTAAAATTTTGACGTGACGAAGAAGACAAAAAAATATGATTATACTGTGGTCACAACCAAAAAATATCAAAAATAGTAATTATTTGGTGAGAAAACTGTGATTTGTCTGCCATTGATGTGATTGTGACTCCTATAATTCAACAACAGCAAGAATATTTCTTATTATTTTCTTTTGTACATTAAATGCATAAAGTATCTTTAATTATTTAATAAAGTACACAAATAATTATTAAATTAAAAAAAAAATTTTTTATGCTTTCAAAGCAGACACCATTAAACTTAAAACAACTGAATAACCGTTTCATTTGATCCTTCACACACATTATACAGCTGGATTTAAATAATGCCTTCAACTTCTTCTGCACTCTGAAAATTGTTTCATTAACCGAGAACGAAATATTCATCGACTGTTTTTCGTTAATGGTAGTTATCCTGTGAGCTCCTATAAATTATATAGTAAATCTGAAAAAGAATGCGTAGCTTCTCTCTATAGGTTCAGTAGAGTAAGCTTTGCAATATTTACGTGGTTTCTTTATATTCAATATGAATATAATATGAAGTCCCTAAGTCCTAAGTTGTGTTCGTATTTATCATAATATGAATTTCTTTTTATATTAACGAAAACAGTAAAGAAGATTCTATTATGAAGAATAATAGAAATTATTAAAAGCATTTATAATAAAATTATATGTTAAATTTTTAACACAGAAACAGTTTTTATTAAAAAAGATGATTTTAACAAAAATCATCTATGTTAAGGTCAATACTCGTGTCTTCCATATTTTACTCACACAGCAAAAATTAAATGATAAAGTGCATTGAAATGAAGTGCTCTGTAATCTTCATTATTTTTTCCATATTTCGTTTATCAACGTCATAATATTTTCTTGTTTTCTGTATAGTATTCGTACATAGAAAATATAATGAATAAATAAACACAGAGTTCAACAAAATATCCATCTTAGTAGGATTAAGTTGTTGGTCATGAACCAAATAGTGTATTTACCCCGGCTTGACACGCATGTAGAATAATTTTTAGTTAATTAGTAACAATAAGGAAAACAGAGGTCGTCTGCTAATTCATTAGTTATATTTATTTTTTTCACCACTTTATTTATAGCTTAATTAGAATATAAGTTAGTTAAGATACATAAGACACATTTTTGAACTTTGCTTATGGGTAAAAAGAAAATGAACTTTTAACGTTTTACATACTTAATAAGTCCCAGACGTCGGTCGCATCATTGAGGATAAGTTTATGACGTGAAGTGTCAACTAGACACGGTAAAAAAAGAGCTATTTATATAAAACAGGAAAAACTAAACGATTATAAATAAATATTATTTATAAAATGGAAGTTTAAGCCTTCCATTTTTGGCTATATTAACTGAGTATAAAAACAGAATTAATTAAAAAGTTGATGACTTTGGTTTTTTCAATTTCATTCAAACTTAGTTTCAATGAATCGCGTTAATTAACGTTCAATGGCTCCACATACCTACAGAGCTTTTGTTTACACTTCATGTTGTCAATTCATTGTTTAATAAAGCAATAAAATAATAAAAGGATTTAATGTACTATACATCAAACAATTTTTAAAAAAATGATTTAATAAAAGGAACCACAATGCTTTATGTAAAAATTGTCAACAAAATATTGAAAGGACTTCGCTTCAACAATACGCTTCAATAAGATAAAAATGATGAATCAAGGAGAATAAAAATTAATGAGCAGATAATTATTTCTTTATAGAGACGATATGCGTTAGCAGAATATATATATTAAATGATTTATTAGCCCTTTACTTGTATACTGTTATCAATTTGCAACTACTTTGGGTTTCTTTAAAATATTGTGGGAGCAAATAAGTATATTGTGTTTTATATGGAGTATAAATGAGTGCTTTAAATTGGAAAGGTCCCAATGATCAATTAAAATGCATGTTATTACGAAAAAGAATGATAAGGACACGTTTATTAAGTACTCATAATCGAACAAAAATTTGTTATTACATAAATAGTGTTTGATTTTTGCTTAGCTTTACTAATATATAATGCATGAACCTATAATGATATATGCATTATACGTTCGCTATTTATGCGATCGATTTGTGAACATAAAAGAGATATCGTCAATTCAGTCGAAGTATCTATATTGTTTTCTCTATCTAATCCTATACGTTTTTTTAAAGACACTGTTTAATAGTTAGTTTTAAAGCTTGTTTTAAATATCGGAATAGAACAAGGCGAATATTAATGCTTTTCGCTTGTTTTTATAAGAAACTGTAACTGTATTTCTGATCTGGCGATGTCTCACTTTTAAATCACAAAGTATATTTAATTATTGGATCACTCAAATCACTGAACTCGATAGCACTGTGATAGCAGACACTTTTACCTATTATGGAATTTCCGTGTATCACTAATTAAACACAATTATACCAATAAATTTTAAAAAATAGAAAGAATTTCCTAAATGTTCTCCATATGTTACTGTTGGTGAATCCTATTTTCTAGGCTTGTGCCGCTAGTGCAATGTAGTCCAATAGCATATTACTTGGACACCATAATTTTTTTAGCATTTTTGACTTTAAAACCTATTTTTGCAAAATTTCTGATTTGTTAATAAATAGTGGAAAATGTATTCAAATTTAAAGAATATCGTTATTCCATAAATTTTAGTGAAGTTAATACCGAAATATTAAACTTGTTGCATGTATTTTAACGGAAAATGATGATTATTAAGTATATTAGGTGTACCGGTATGAAATGATCGTTTTTTGGTGAAAATAAAACACTTATTATTAATAGGAAAGTAAAAAACATTTTATTCCAAGTATTGGCCATTGCTTTCTACACATTTTGACCACCTTTCTGGCAATTTGTGGATACCACACCACAAAAATTTTTCGTCTTTTAAAGCAAACCAACCAGGCACCCAATTTTCGACCTCCTCGTAGGAATCAAAGTGCTGCTCAGCCAATGCGTGTCCTATCGATGAAAACAAATGGTAGTCGGAAGGAGCCAAGTCTGGTGAATACGGCGGGTGGGGTAGCAGCTCCCAGCCAAGTGTTTTGATTGCATCCTGAACCCGTTTTGCTTTGTGTGCAGGTGCATTGTCATGGAGCAGAATTACCTTGCTGTGTCTTCTGGCCCATTCTGGTCGTTTCTCGATCAATGCATGGTTCAAATTTATCATTTGTTGTTCATAGCGACCAGCATTGACGGTTTCACCAGGTTTTAGGAGCTCGTGGTACACCACACCTTTCTGGTCCCACCAAACACACAGCATTGTCTTCTTGCCGAATCGATCTGGTTTTGCAGTCGATGTTGATGGTTGTCCCGGATTAACCCATGATTTTTTTCGTTTAGGATTCTTAAAATAAATCCATTTTTCATCGCCAGTAACAATCCGATTCAAAACCGATTTTCTTTCGTGTCTTTGAAGCAAAATTTCACAAGTGTTTTTTCGGTTTTCCATCTGTCTTTCATTCAATTCATGTGGCACCCATTTTCCACACTTTTGGATCTTTCCCATAACTTTTAAACGGTCAGAAATTGTTTGTTGTGCAACGTTTAACATTTCTGCCATTTGCTTTTGACCCAAAGTGTCATCTCCATCCAATATCGTTTGCAATTCGGCGTCTTCAAACTTTTTTGGCGGTCTTCCACGTTCTTCATTTCTCACATCAAAATCATTATTTCTGAACCGTTGAAACCATCTTTTGCATGTTGCTTCTGATAGAGCATGATCACCATATGCCTCGACAAGCATTCGATGCGACTCTGCACCACTTTTCTTCAAATGAAAACAAAAAATTAATGCTTTCCGAAAATCATCACTTTCTGGTACAAAATTCGACATTTTTAACACGATGAAAAAATATGATGTTGTCTGTTCAATGACTTGATGTATACTAAATATATTTCACACATGTCGTTCCCTGTCGGAACATTTGTATCTTTACGCTCACTTCATACCGGTACACCTGGTAAACAAATTTAAAAATCGACTTTTGTGCTGATATTTTATATTTTGAAGAATAGTGTTCAAAGTTAAGAATATTTGCTTATATTATACCATATTATTTATATATTATATCCTTTAATATGCAGAAAATACTAAAAAGATATATTCAGTAAGTTAATGTTGTTAATGTAAATTTTAGATTTATAACTTGATATATAAATCTTATTTAGGTTAACTAATAACATAGCAGTAAGTGTTTAATTTATTGTTATACGAGTGTCCAAATATCTGTCTGTCATGATGAAAATAGTCAGGAAGTAATAATGCGACGTCATGCCTTTGTTGAAGCACCTGGTCGACGGCTGTCCGGCAGATTTCACCGCAATGCTTGTCTAGCTATTTTATCTACAGGTTATCTAAGCTTAGGTGCGACGACTCATCCTTTCATAAGTCTTCATTGGAATTTTTTTGAGTCCAGCCTATTTAAAAAATGTGTCTTGCGATGTGCTTAAGCGGATGTGCTCAAGTGTTTGTAGAAATACATTTTTTAGCGCATGGGGTTTTTGTGGAAGAACTTTTTGTTGAAAGTATTATTAAAATGTTTCGGTATATTTCCTCATTCAATATAGTATATTTAACAAGTAGTTTTCAAAATATCTTGTGCTTGTTTATAGTAAATATTATATATTACCGACTGTGAAAATTGAAAGACTATTTAATTGATATACTTTCCAGATCAACATCAACTAATTAAACTGCTAAAACGATGTCTTATAGTATGCTTGTATGCCTGTCTATCTAGATATCGGTGAAAATGTCTACAAATTATATCTTTGAATACATAAATATTTAAGTCCGTTTAATAATAACGTAAAAATCGAGTTTAAAAATATTAAAACTAAAAACTATAGTAACAATATTATGAATAACAGACATATGACAAAATTTAATAAGCGTAGTGTATTAAGACTTTGGTAAAGCCACTTTTAATTTTGCATTTAAAATTTATTTTCATTTTCTTTTTGTTTTAAATGTATTATTAAGTATTCATCATATATGAGTTGCGGTTTTAAATAGGTTGAGATGAGATAATACTTCTTAATATACGTATGTTTATCAAAAGTATTTACATAGATTTATAGGACGGAAAAATCTGGAGCCAGAGGGAGTATAACTTGTGATTATGATATAAACTTTTTTTTTATTATTTTTTTTATACTTCAGTTTGTTCTGATGATTCAACACATGCCAATTACAACTTGACTTTGTTTTGACATATATTCACATATGTAGTATCTTAGGTATGAATGTACATGCTTATATCCTTACATAGGTTTCGGTAGTCATTTCAAAATAAACGAGTAGTACATGTACAAGTACTGATACTGACATTAAAAAATAAACTGCCAACAAGTGACAGGAAACATGTATGCAACATGCCATGTTCATTTTGAATACTACACTAAAATGAAATGTATTCAGTACTTGAGAACACGAAATGTTGTATCTGTGTAAAGTACGTGATTGATTGCATTGTATTTATTATTTTTAACTATTACTTACAAACACTTTCAATTTTTTGAAAAATTGATGTTATAGGGCGAAAAACCGAATTATCTTAGAAATCTTACTTCTTAGAAAAACTCAATTTATTTAATAGTCACGACTATATCCCTTATAAGATTTGAACATGCTTTCTTTGACCAAAATGTAATGTTTACTTGATTAATTTTTCTCAGAGTTTTGAATGGCATTTATCATTGTGTTGGTTCTTTTTATTTCTCAAATATATTAAAATCAAGAAAATAAAACTTTGTCCTAAGACCACTGATGAAGAGTACTTGGGAATATTTCAAACAGCGTTGTATGGTCAGCCAAATTTCAATAAATTAAATAAATTTTTGTCTTTGTCCTTTCTCTCTTTTCTATTCGAATCCGTCAAAAATTTATATTTTATTTTATGATATATAATTTTATAATTTATGAATTTTCTTCGTAAAGATATCGGAATCTGTGTTGTTGAATTTAAATTAACTTGGTTAAAAAAAAAATACAGAGAGGACATCTAGAGAATATCTAAAATATTTGATATTTGAAAGTTATTAGCTGATTAATATTGATTCAGTATATAATACACTTATATTGTAACTTTAAGTTTACTAACTCAAATACCTCTAATTGTATAGGCTATTTAATGATATGTACAATTAACATATAAATTTAATAAAAACATTATAGACTGACTTATTTTTTGTGTAGAGAAATCGTACGTAGAAAAGCTCCAGGACAACATTGAATTAAATTGAAGACAGTAAGAGAAGGGAAAATTTGCGCCCTAATAAATTAATATGTGTCACCACATATGTAGTACCAATGTACAACGTACAAGAGCATAAAACCCCCTGATGTTAAGGAGATATCTTGAGGCATATAATTCATCCGCTGTCGAAGTTAATCAAGGTAATATTTTTACCAAGAAAAATGCGTATAAAAATTTCATCCGAAAACAGAAACGCATATGTTATCGTGATCAAGTCATACTGTTAGAGAGGCGATATGAATAAATTTATATGAAATTATGACGTACGCACTTCTAAATTAAGTACAAGAATTTTGCTTTCATCCTTCTTTATACTATAAATTCAACATTAAAGAGCGAATGGATCTAAATAGGCTTACTAAGCTTTTTAGGTTGTTATCAGGTATGATAATAAAAAAGCAGAATAGAATTCTTAAAAACATATGAACAGCTTAAGATATTTTATATTTTTGTATTTATGAAAATTTTTTTTTTGTTTTGCTGCATAAAATTTTAATAAGCTGGAATACTTTCTTAAGAAGTAGACTTAATGTAATGCGAATATTAAAGGTCATAAGTGAATTTGATTTAATTGTATTTGATAGTAATGGAAATGTTTAAATATCAAACATTAACTATAATAACATATTAGAAATATTTTATAAATATTTCATGAATGTAATACTTCACATGCGCAATCCTTTCAAAGTAATACGAGAAGAAATGCATTTGGTCGGTGCATTGAGCATTCAAATTCAATAACATTTGAAGTGCTTAGAAAAATTTGCAATTGTGAGATACAGTTGGATTAATTTTGATAACTATAAGCCACACTTAGAACGAATTAGATATGGTAAATATTCGACTGACTTCTATGTAGATTTGTGATAGATTTCTCTTTGCGATTTTATTGATTCGCAATTGACAATATTGCCTAATTAAAATAAACATATTTTTCTTAATTATCTTAGAACTTTATATTTTGCAGCAATAAATATTAATCCCTACCTCGTTCGTTCTTTGTTTTTAGGAATTTTTCGGTAGAGAGGTTAAAGATTAAAAATGTTGTGTTTTGTTCTTTTTTATGTATCTTCCCTTTTATTCGATTGTAGTTTGGAACCTTTAAAAGGTTCTCACATGTGGTCATGCGGACACGTTTTTGTTAATTTAAAATTAATTTAATACTTTGCTTCAATTGTTACTTAATTTTTTGATTTCATGTTTTTTTACACATTGATTTTATATATTTCTTTGTCATTTCTTACTTGTGTTTAATTAATTTCGAATATATTTTTGTGGATAACTTAACACGACTATCATAAATCAATAACATCCTTGACGTATTTTATTTTTCTCTTACTCGAAGTTAACTATCTAACAAACTACCACTGTGGTAAAACAATTTTGTTTGGTAAAAATGGTAAAATAATAGAGAATAGAATAAAGAATATAAAAAATGTTAGCAAATGACACTACAGAAAAAATGTCATTCATTACCACAAAAAGCGTTAGAAAACAAAAAATTAAATAAAAAATACTATCACATACAAGCCATTCAATATTTCACCGAGCAATAATTATTTCATTTATCATGATAAATGTTGCAAACGTGATTTTTAGAAAGGCGTTCCAGGATATCACCACTTTAGCATTAATTCCATTCAGACGCAGATATTTCACTTGTGCCACGTGCAAGCACTCTGGGCCATAAATAAATCTTCCGTTGTGATCAATGCTCATTAGCAAAAAATAAGAGTCAAGTCATTTATTTTTACATGGTATGTGTCTTAGAGCAAAAATAAATACAAATAAAATAATAATAAAGCAGCTTATGTGGAAACCTTTGAAAATTTGGAAAGAGCAGAAATTAAAGTATTAATTGTATATACTTCATTATATTACAAATATATAAAATCAATTCATCTATTATTTTTCAAATATCTTTTGGAGTAATACACATAAATTGCATTACAGGACATTAAATGGTGAAAAACAATCACTAAATTTATATTCTTTGACAATTTTATAATTTACTTGAATAAAATATAGTGAGTAAATCATTTAATTGTAATCTTCAATTATTAATCAAATAATACCTTGGCTGACTATAAAATTATCGTAGATGCTATCAGATATCAATCAGTATCACTTTTAAACATTTACTAATGAAATTCAATATATAATATATAATTTTTAAACTGCATATTAGTGAAGGATACGACCTCAACGATTCCCTTAAATCTTACTCTGTTGCCTGCATCTCTCTAAGTTTGATTCCAGATATACAATGAGGCTTTAAGATCCTGGTACATGGTTTATCGCCATGTCTTGGCTGAGGCTCTAGGTCGGCGGCTACCTTCAGGATAATGCTGCCCAAATATGTAAATGATTTTACGTGCTCAATTGCGTTATTACTAATTTTGACGGATGGAGGATCCGGGATAGTATAGCTGCTGCAGATCATTTCTGTTTTTTTATGGTTTATGTACAGGTCGACATTGGATGCATAGGAACTATGTATATCAATTATGTCTTGTAACTTAGAACTTTTATTGCTTAGGAGACACATATCGCCTGCATACTTAACATCGCCAAGTTTACTAAAGGGTATTCATTATATTCCGCTACAGAATGCATGATGTTGTCCAAAGCTAGTATATAGCGTAGAGTATTGGGGACAGTATGCAAATCTGCTATATGCCCATATTGACCCCAAAGGATTGGGATAACGTTCCACTATGACTAACACTACAATAGAATTTGTTGTACAATGCTTTGGTGGTGTTTAAAAGTTTAACAAGGACACCTAGCTTTGTGGGAACATTCTATAGGAACTCTCAAAAGAAGCTTTACGGAAGTCAATGAACTGCTTGTGGCAGATATCTAACACTATTAAATTTTTAACTGTGGAATCATGTGTTAACACACAAATCTACTGTAAAGTCAATTAATTTATGATTAATAAAAAAAAAATTGAATATGTATATGGAAATATTTAAATGTAACAATCACAAAATATGACCTAATCGTAAATTGATAACATTATTGTGTTAAATTGTGTCGTGTCAACAACATGTCAAAATACTCAAAAAATTAAATTTCTTTTTTTTAACACGTTTTATTGAGAAAATTTATGTGCACGCAAATTAGTTAGTTTCAGCAATCCCTGAATTTTATGCGAAGGAAGTGTTAACATTATTGTAATAAAATATTTAAGTTTACTGCAGGTGTTCTGATAAAAACACTCATACGCAACGGGTACCATAATTTCGAGTAAACCACAAAATTAACTTGTATTGGGATTAATTATAACTAAAAGGAACTCATGCTGTTTCTACTAAAAATAGCAGCAGGAACCTTAATATTAACTGTTAGACAAATTTATGCCTACACCTAAGCATAACCATAAACATAAGCCAGCAATCATATGAGTTTGTGTTGGTTCAAGTTAAGGTCGAACCAACAAATTTATGCATATGAGTCAGCAAACCAAAGCATGAAAGCAGATTTCAGATTTCGTCCTGCTTATGTGGAAACAAAATATTCTTGTTCATGATTCCTGACTTCATCTGCAGGTCACTTAGTTTCTACAACATAAACTAATGGAGCTACGTGTGTGGTACAAGTAAAGTTACGCAAATGTTAAGAACGTAAGCGTTTTATTGATTTGCTTGTGGTTTTGTAGTACTAGACTTGACGAAAGTTAAGCAGAAAAAGTTGATCCTATCGAAACACGTTTCTACTATGCTATTACAGAAAATAATGCAAGACCCATGGCAACATCAACTTTTGTCTTTTAACCTATTTTATGAGATTTTTTTTATCAAACCGTCAACTCATGAGCTCTTATTTTTTTACTTTATAAAATTTATGTCAAATGGTTGTTAAATTTCTTATATGGCTTTTATGTTGTTATAATAAATTTACCCAATGATGTGGAAAGGAATAGAGAGAAAATAATTTATTATGTATTTGAGGAATTTTTGACATTTTTGTTTTTATTGAGTTACGTTGAGTTCTACTGATGAAAGCGATTATTTATTATTTCAGTATAAAAGGAAATTTATAGCTTTTTGAATTTAAAATCAACACGTAAAAAGGTTTGGCTAAGAAAAATTTATTGTTCTATACAGTATAATTATAGATATTATTATTAGAAATTATTATTTATATATTTTTATATATTTACAATTACATATCATGTATTTACCTAAATGCTTTGCATAAAGTGACCCAAATGAACTGAAACTTTTTAAAACCTCACTTTTCATGTGAAACCAATTTTAATTGAACCAATTAAAATTAGTCTCGGAAAATAATTAATTAAATAACTTTGAAATTTTGACATAATCGCTTAACACACACTTTGACTTTGATTTAATAGACAAACGAAATACTTACCGTGCGAATTTGAATCCGGAGAGTCTTCATTCTTAAACACATTAATATTCTGTCATTTTCGATTATTGATTTTAGCCCGCAAAGTAGCCGACACCGCGAAGCAAACGAGATTGCATCTGAAGATTAAGATGCAGTCAGAAAGAAATGTGAAATATTGTCTTTTAAACACTGTTTATTGGTGCATTGTTTGTGTTCGTACTCTCTCACTGAAAGTCATATTATTTGCATTATCTGAGCATATTTTGAAAGTTCATCACAGTAAGCATTCACTTTAACCTATATACTATCACTCTACAAAAACCGATAACCGTCACCGACTGTATGCAGAGTAGACCTTTCAAACCCGGTGCGTTACTTTCTGTAGTTATTGCATTATTCAAACTTTTGACAAATTTTTAAATTATGTTAATCTCTCTGTTGAGTAAACTCTAATATTAACAAATTGACTAATTTAAAAATTCATTTATAAGAGAAAGCAATACATGCAGTCTATACGTGTCTTTTTTGTAATATAGAGTCTTCTTTTTAAATTTTTTCTCTTAGGCAGTTTTTGTTGAGGACATGGTTGCTTTTATTTTGTTCAGCTGAACAACCACTTTTCTTCCACTGTGGTAAAGATTTCCTTCAATTTGAGCCTTGATTTTCGAACCAATTCAACTGCAAATACTTTCTTTCCTACCATTACCATCACGTTTTCCAAAATAACTTGAAATATATCTCTTTTGAGCTTTCCAAAACTTGAGCATTTTTTATATATTGAATTATTAAGTTCTTGGGTTATTAGAAATCCATTATTTCCCAATACATAGCATTAGTTATCTGTATCCCACGTTTTATAAGTCCGACCGAGTTATGCTGAATAGCATTAGAAAGATTAGTTGTCGTACTTAAGACTTTTGATAGCTTGGTAATTAGTTGATTCAGTTTTGTTTGAGATCGGGTCAAAGATGTACATTAGCAAAGGGAAAATAAGACATATTTTACATAAAGATATGAAGGTGAAAACATAAGCCGCGAAACTTAAAATGTGAATAGTGTTTATGGTCCTGATACTGTAATAGCCAATCATGCACAATTTTAGTTTCGAAGATTTCGTTTCCTGTTAAAATAATTTCAATGTCAAAAATTCAAGCAATGGAAGGCTTATTGTCAAAATATCGATAAAATCATTGAGATTGTTAGGTCAGATCTTCAACAGTGTATACTGTTTCGATTGTCTAAGTGCTAAAGATTGTACAAAAAATCAGGGCCGTTTAGAACCATTTGATTAAGGCCGAACACAAAAAGAAACTCGACATATGGGTGCCACATAAGTTAATCCAGGGAAACCTCATGGCCTGAATTTTCATGTGCGAATCGGTGCTAAATCGAATAAAGTCGACCTATTTCTAAAGCGGTTCTTTCTTTTTCTTTCTGTAAAATATTAAATTTTTTTTTTTTTTTCAATAAAAAATTTATTATATTTCTGCAGCATAATTGTTTTTAAAATTGTATTCGATTAAACACTTAACATTATAATTCGCATGCAAGCAAATTTAATATATTAATCAAATAAGGCGTCAATGCTTTGAGGCGAAAAGACTAACTTATGTAAAATTCTGTTTAACTATCATTTTTTTTCAATAATAAGTGAAACCCTCAAGGCACGAAAGCAAGTTAAGCAACATTTTCCTTCACCATTTGTTTCGAACGTTAAATTTAAAATTTTGTGAAAAGTTGGTGTGATATTTACTTTTGTAAATTTAAATTAAAACCAGTCTTCTAAAAATAAACTTTTTGCAAAAGAAAATGCCTTAACATAGGAAATTTGAATCCAAGTGGAAGTTTGCTTGTGGATATTTTTCCTTTCGTTTTTATTTGCCTTCGTTTAATTATTGCTATTTCTTTACCTTAGTTTGGCAACATATTGTATATTTAGTAGCTTCTAACAAAATTGAGGAAATTCAGTTTGTTGCTCTATGTTTCTGTAAAGTTTCGATTTCATGATATCAACAATGTTTATCAACAATGTTTATTAACAATGCTTATCAACACTGTAACTCAACAAAATACAAATAAGGCAACACGCAACATAACTTTCTCAACAGGTTGTGTTCAAGCAATGCAACAATTAATATCTGTACACATGTTGTCTGTAGGGTTGGTTAAGCATGAAACCAGACTGTGTTGCTTTAAAACGCAACAAAGTTATTCGGACAAAAATTCAACTACAAACATGTTGCGGAAAAGTGTCTAGATTTCAGTAGCAATGCTCACATAACGGCAGGAAGTTAGAGTGCACTCGGCAGGTTTTTTTAATACTTCGAGTATTCCAATTTTAAAGGCAATGAAAGTAGTTTTTATTTAATTATTCGTTATATTTATTTTTTTATTAGTTTTGATTATTTATTTATTTAATTAGTTTGGATTTAAGTTTTTGTTTATATTGTGCACATTTCAGCTTTGGTATTGAGCTTTTTTTAATAAAATATTATCCCTTGTCTTTCCTTTCAAATCGTGAAAATATCGGAAAGTCGCAAGGTGCTATATTCAGGGAATATTATGAATTATCTAAAACAGAATGCAAAGGAGGTATGCAGCAGTGCATTATTTTAAAATAAAAATTTAAAAAATTTTTGTTCAAAGTTCAAGTTTTTTTCCAAATTAGCTTATGCATATTTCTTAAAACTTGTGGACTATTCAATTTTTGTCAAATTAAACGACATTTGACATTTAACTCAACCAAACGTACATTTTTCAATTTAAACTCTCAGTATTCTTCAATTTAAACAACTAAACCACCATTTCCATATCGTTAGCATATTATTTATTGATAATGGATAATAGTTATATCCTGTGTGAGCAAATTTCAATCATTAATGGCATCATTGATGGTACTGGTGAATTCTGAATACTGAAAATTTAATGGTTTTGGAACAATTTACGCTGCTACTCATTTTACATCCAAAACATTCGTTTCAAGTTTCACAGACTTTCTGTGACAGACTGTCTACTTCTGTAATTCTTCTATTGGTAACCACAACTTGTTAAATTTTTTTGACATTGCTTAGCATTTTAGGATTTTCAAACTAATTGTCATCTACAGCATCATTTTAACCTTTCCGATGACATTTGTACAATTTATAAACTTGTGGTTGTGATGTAGTTCCGATGCCAAAGGTCATTTTAACATTTTAAATGATTTACTGCATTTAATTTTGATTTTAGTGAAAAATTTTAAACAAATTCCTTAACAGGACTTTTTTTCACACAAAAAATCGCCAAATATATCTTAGTTAT
>NC_051847.1:238956636-238962655 GCF_002237135.1 Teleopsis dalmanni | reverse complement strand
TATAGTAATGTTAGACAACAAAAACTGACCTAATTTGATAAACGAAATACGAGAGGTACATTTTCAATATATTTGTTACTTCTTGATTACAAATCTTATATTTATATGTTACACTTCTTGAATTATATTCTATAATAAAAAGGAAATCGACAAAGCAAGCGTGTGTATTTACGTAGGTATATAAACTTGCTAGGTATCAAAACAAAAATTTTTAGTTTTTCCAGAATTGCCATCAAAAGTAGTGGTTATTTAATGTTTTTCTTTTGCGAAATTCTTACAAAAGAATAGACCTTTTATAGTATATACCATATATATAGTATATAATATAACATGTTTTCTCTGTATAAAGTCTTCTAGTCGTATATGCTTAATCTGCTTAATATTATTAGTATTACTATAATTAATTGACCTAATCTATCTCAAACTATTCTCAAAGAGGTTTCTCACAGGGTTGAAGTTTCTTAAAGACTCTATCTCAAAACCTTAATTTAACTGTAAGGAATCATTATCAATTTTGAAAAGTCTTCCTATGTAATTAACCTGCTTTATGTACATCATGTCTTTAACTCATCATGATATATCTTTATCCCTTAAATGGCTTTTGATACACGCAATTGGGCTGCGTCTACATAGGTTTATAGGTTTTCTTTAACCTACTTTTCAATGATATTATCAACAATTTATCTTTTTTATATTTTTCATATGGTTTTTCTTAATGACTACCTTTTCAATGCTATTATTAACCATTAACTATTATCCTTTTGAAGCTTTATTGATGCTATACGATTATGTATAACATTATAGAAAAAAAAATATTTTTTGAAAAACATTAAATTGTACATACTTTATATAGATATATATAACTGTAGTTATATAGTTAGAGCTGAAAAGTTAGTTAATTTAATTAATGTTTTGAAAAAGGTAGTTATGAAGAGCTCTCAGGAAATAAATGAAAAAAAAAACGAAGTTAATCTTTCTATTCTCTTTTAAAGTGAAGTATTTTAGATAGCTCTAAAGATTTTAACAGCATTTTTACTACAAGTTCGTTTTAAAACTTTTCTGTTAACTTACGGGGAAAGAAGTACGTAAATATTCTCGTTTTCTTTTCTCTACTTAAGTAACATCATTTTTTTTGCTACATTGTTGCGCAGTATAAAATCTTTTACAGTTTTCGTAGATATAAAAAACGTCTGTTATTAAAATTCCCCATAAAATAATGTAATTAAATTGAAGCACAGGCAGACTTAATGCTAAAGAATAAAATGTAATTTCAGCACTGCATCAGTACTTCATTATTTACGCGTTAATGAACAAGTAACGTTACACTATAAAGTCATTATTGTGTCAGTAAACCGGAAAGAGGAAGCGGAATTATGTTGAACAGCTCATCGAGTCAATGCACTAACGTCATGAGGTTTATATGTTATTTAAAAATAAAAATAATAATAAAGAAATTTTCAATTGATTTTTATTCTTACAAAAAATGAAGCAAAAATGTAAGGATATTAAAAAATTAATTTAAATATAATGGATATTTTAAGGCGTGGGTAACTTCCAGGTTATCATGGCCACATATAATAAAACTAGGTCCTGGAAACCCATTAAAAGAAACCGTGTGAACACTGCAAGACATACTGCAGTTCTTTCTGGTCATTGTTGTATGGAACCCATGCAGAGAAACTATGCATTCCACATAATCCTCACTGCAGAAGTTGTAGAAACCTGCAGAAAAAATAAACCATAAAACACTCTCTTTGTGAATACCCGGCTTTGGCGACCAGAAAATATTGGTTTTTAGGAAGATACTTCTTTGACAGTTTATCAGACTGTTCATCGGAGAAGATGAAAGACCTATTAAATTATCTAAAATCGGCTGGATGGATTTAATCTATACTCTTCTATCTTAGAGGTTATTGTGAGGAATGTGGTAGCAAAAGGGTCAAAAATTGCTAATTGATGTACATGGAAGTTATCTAATTGCCTGCCACTGCAACCAATCAACTAACATGGATATTATTATATATACTATATTATTATATATTATACTTTCAAAAAATTAATCAATATAGTTAATGCAGTTTTGTCCTACTCAGAGGCTAAAGATACAATTATCGTTCTGACATATATAATTTCGTTAACTATAATAAGACTAATTAGATTTTAAAGCAATAATAAGCTTTAAGAGATAACAAGTACTTAACTTGTGATAATCTGCAGCAAATAAATGTGATTTATGGATACATAAATAAGTAAACTCTCCCAAATTAAAATTTCAAACTCTGGAACCATAGAACAAATAATATAATCTAGAATCTTCTGATTCTAATTTATAGAAATTCAACGTACAGAGTGCATATATAAAGTACGAGTGCAGCATTAGTTTTAAGAACTAAATAGTTGAACGCCTCATATGCTCGTGGTCGTGGTTCGCCATTTTAAAACCATATTCTTCACAAAGTACGCCTACAGATAAACTAGATTTATTCGGTCGTGTTAGTGTAGTTTGACAGATCGTTTATACTTAGTCATGAGCTGTTTAGCAGATTCTCTGGATTTCTACCTAATATCTTCTCTTTGATACATTTTTTAAATAGGATCAGTATAAACATATTAATGCCTCCAAATCTGATCAGGCGGAAAGTAAAAACTAATTTATTTGCCAATATATCAAAAATTTGCTGGACAGAATTTTTCCTTACATTTTCGAATGGTACTTTGCAACATTTTTTATGATTAGTTATGTGATTCAAACGTATTAAACTAGAAATCATTGGATTTTAAGTAAAACAAAAGACCAAACTAGCAAACAAAAGCTATTTCCAAAAATGTTAAAAAAAACTGGAAAGGAGAAAGCTTCATGGTTTAATGTGTCTCTTGTTATGGTTTCAGGACTTCTTTTGTGTTCTGTTTTTCAGAATTATTAATCTAATAACAAAAGCGAAACTCTCATTGTTGTTTTGATTCGTTTGTGGACCTTAGTATGTGGTGAATTCAGTTATTGTTGTTATTGTTTAGTTTTCTGTAAACAAAATTTATGAAAGTTGCGAAAAGTCTACAGTATTTCATACTTTTATTTGTAGAAATTTGGTTAGGTTGCCCGATTTACCTGATAGAAATTGATCAAATAACTTTTGTTGTTCATTAAGTTGAAATTATTTTATTATTACGTCGAAAATAACAAAATGAAACAGAATGTAGTACAATATGGAAAACATATATCGTTGAAGCAAATCCATTCAGGAATTTGATTCTTGGAAATGTACACTACGACTTGTAGTGTTGTGAATATTAAAATGCATTAATTATCATTTCAAATTAAAAATACATTGCTTGCACAAACAAAAACAATATATATAGAGAAGACCCTAAATTTAAAACATTTCCTATTTTACTATTTATTACAATTTATACTAATTAGTCATATAGCACTCAAAATATGACTTTTATTTATAGTATTGTTTATAAAAGTTACATTTTTTCAAGTATAATATAACACACATTAAAAGAAAGTGCTTTATTTGAATACTTGGCATGAAGTTTGCGAAAGTTAGATGCTTGGAAAAGTAAAATAATTATGGACAAATGCTTAACTCTGCAGAAATGTACATAAGGCATTATTTAAATTATTTTGACATAATTTAAAATGAATTGAAACAGATGTAATGAAAATATTGCATAAAACTACAAATTAACATTGTATTTACAACAGTGAACGAAAATAAACAAAATAGTACTGCTCATATCCGAAACACAACAAAAACCTTTTAATGATTATGTTGATGAACATAACCACAAACAGTACACTAAAAATGAAAGCGACATGTTCGAAACACTAAAATGATGTATTGTTTCCGATATCTTCTGAAAAATTTTTCATGTTTACATTAGAGTTCTTTTCACAAATGTAGTGATCTTTTTAATGATCTTTTCAAAAAGGTAGTCAACTTTCTAGCAACATTTTCTTGAAGGTAGTGCATTTTTAGTGTACTTTTAATGTCTATTGAACAGAACAATTTGGAAATGTTTTTAATGTCCATTGTTGTTGTTTCGTTTGCATTTGTATTACATATATTGTGTTTTTGTTTTTAAATAGAGATATTGTGTATTAATTTATAGATGCATATTTAATATTAGCGGATGTATTATACAGATATAATATTGTAATGCGGATGCGGTATTCATAAACACAAACTTTTAAAGTTTTTTAGAATTTATTTAGTGTTCTGTTCGTTTAGAGTTTTTTAACAAAAATACAAAACAGTACACTATGTTTGTTAGTTCACAGTTTGTTATTTACAATAAACTAGTCATATAGGTATGCGCTTTCTTGAGTTATTAAATAAGTAAACACTTAAGACAAAGTTCAGCACGTATAAACCTATGTTTATATACCTCAAAACGTGATTTTTCAATTGTGTGGAGTGATAATATAGAAATTTATTTTACAAATGACATGTTGTGAAACTTACCCTGTACTGACATCTGCATTACAAGTATCGAATTGAGAGAAAAGAAATATATTCTTTTAGCTACAATAATATATTTAACTACGTCTCTTGCTTCTTTTAGTTGTGTTCAACAATTGACACAACTGCGATGATGTGGTATGACAACGAGCCAATTAAAAACATCGACTGTTAGCTTAGAAAGTTATGTTACGATTGATATCATATCATTTCATTTGGGTTTTTCTAAATCCTTAACTTTAAGTTATTTTTGCAACTTACTTAAAAGATAGATTGGTAGATAGCAATAACATTTCTAAGCCGATAAGCTAACTTGAGCACTAGATAAACCCACTATGATACATAGAATTGTATGTATTTTGGATTAGATAACCTATAGTTAGAAATGTGAAGTTGCTGTTTAGTTTTGATGAAATGAATAGTGACTCTTTACTTACTTTATAGAATATTAATTCATAATAAAGAAGTACTTTCTGGTAATCGTTGGAAGCTGACAGATTAAATTATTAATGCATAAGTTGATCTCATGTAGATCTGTTAGGAAGTGTACTGTTCGTAAAAAATTTACTGCTGCATAAATAATGTATTGGGAATAAGTCAATGAAAATCAAAATATGTCTTATTTAAGAAAATATAAGGTAGGTCCGTTTCAAAATAATGCACTCACGAAAAGAAATAAATCAATCAACAAAAAAATTTGAAAAAAAATTTTTTAGAATCGTCTTTAGTTCTTTTCGATAGATTCTTATTTATCGACTAAAAATGAGTGCTTTGAATTGGTTATTTCAATTTTTGAAAAGGAAAAAAATCTTAATTAAATTAAGAGAACAGTCGGTGACTGTTCAAAAGGACTTGTTGAATTTTTGACCAGAAATTCGTTTACAATGATAGTCTTATGAGTTATTATCTGGTCTACTTCAACGAGTTTGTTGTCTCACACACCCCATAAAGCTCAGATAATATTCTATATTTACTGTCTTACTTTCTGCCAAGAATTCCGAATGGTAATTCCGATGTAATCTATAGAAGTTGAGTGTTTTTTTTAAATTCTTTTTAATTAATTATTCCAAGAATTGTGACTTATTTAAGTTGACTATAATCTTCTGTAGTTTTATCTTAAAAAGAGTACAATTTATTTTTTATATGTATATTGAAATATATATATTCTTAGATGATTGTAGTGACTAGAAGCACCAATATTATTTATAAAATTTTATTGTTTTTGTTTTTGTATATGGCATTAATTTGCAATGAGCTTAGCTTCAATTGAGGCTTATTGTTTTGGTTTTGAGTTATATATATGCATTTGTTGACATTTTATTTATTATATAAATACACATTATAATTTTGAAAGTGAACATGTAATTCATGTTGAATAATGTAATAATATTTTTATTTTAATACATCTATTTATTATTATGTGTTGCTGCCATTAAATTTCTTGATAAATAAATGCAAAATATATCCAAATATTTTGCTATTGAGCTGCTATTTGAGCATCGTATTTGCATTTTGCGAAATGCGTAATAGAATTAAGTCAGTGTTTACGACTG
>NC_051847.1:238927886-238956536 GCF_002237135.1 Teleopsis dalmanni | reverse complement strand
AAGAATAACGAAGTTATAACACATTATGTTCAGACGCCTGACCGGAAGTGTTCATATTTCAAATACGCATTACTTGCTTGTGTAAAATTGAATAACTGTACATTCAAGGTTAAATGCTGTGATCATACTTCCGGTCAGGCGTCTGAACATAATGTGTTATAACTTCGTTATTCTTCAACCGATTTAGTTGAAATTTGAAATATAAATAAATAAAATATTTATAAAATTATAAATGTCTTTTTGTTATTACTCATTGAATTTGTTGTTGAAATAAATGGGGTTTATTGAAGGTAATATTTTTCGTAATTTTTCGCTGGATTCTGAGGCCTGAAATAGGTGTAAAACATAGAGTGCGCAGGCCAATTTTTGTTTTATTGTAAAGTGTAACTATTTGGCTATTAATAGGAAAAATTTCATGAAAAAACTCGGATACATTTTTTGGGTATCGCCGATAGAAGTGAAAATGGCCATGAAAAAAATGCTGACTTTTTGTGCAATTTCGCTAATAAAATTTTATTGATAATTAAAATTGAAATTTTTTTTACACATAATGAATAACAATATCGTAAGCTTTAAAAAAAATTAAAAATGATCATTTTTGAATAAATAGTAAAAAAGCTATAAGGGTTTAAAGTTGGTTAAATTTTTACGAAATCATAATTTCGCTGAAGTTGCATAAACTGCAAATAACTTAGGAACTAATGGGCGGATCACGCCCATTTTTTGCATAGAGTTGTGTTGCTATGTAAGTCACGTACATATGTAGTCCAATAAGTGCAAAAAGTATTTTTAACGATAATAAATGATTTAATATGAAAATTTTGTATGGGGGGTGGGTGTGACAGTGGGCGGAAAACCTTAAAAAAATGTTGAAATCTAGATAATAACGTAAGTTTTCCGGACACCAAAATTCAGCTTTCTACCTATCATAGTTTTTAAGTAATCTTGGGACCACGGTAAAATCCCCATGTTTGGGCAAAAATTTCGGGTAGTTCCGGTAGGCCGATTGGGCTTATTAGATTTAATTAGATTTAAAAGAAAGATCAACTCAAAAACTATATTCTAGGAAAATTTCATATCAATATCTCTACTGGTTCCGAAAATATCGAATTATGACCGCCTAATTTTGTGTTTTGTCACACTGTGCGCTGGTAGGCCACAAATACGACAAATTCATTAACTGTGGTAACAAAGATGGAAAGAAACAAAAACAAAAGAAAGATGAACAGCAAGTTTCATCCCAGATATAACATAATGGTAAGACAGTAAAACTGGGGAAGTAAACTATTATTTAACTCAATTTTTCTGGTCTGGATATTTTCAAAAATACCTTTTCCGCATTGACAAAAGCAAATGATCCGAAATGCATATATAGGGAGATGCAGGAACAAGACAACGCTGAACACATCATCTTCAAATGCAACAGATGGAACACCGATAGAACATCACATAAAATTTATTGATGCAATAAAGTAAACATCGAATATATCACACCGAAGATGATGCTATCTGAAGAAAACTGGATAACTATAGGCCGATATTCATAAAGTCGAAACTAACATCTTTACTTGTTTAAAATAACTTTTCTTACTGTGGAGGTTCTGAAATTTAGAGAAGAGAAAATAGCCCAGACTGGACCAATAAATCCCGAAAATATAGTGGAAAATATGAGAACGAACCCAGAGAGCTGTTGAGCGATAGAGTCGTATGTGATTCAAGTGCAAAATGTTTGAGTATTCAATAAATACCTATATAAAAAGTGACGTGAAACATTTTATTAACAAGATTTTTGTTTATTTTTAACCTAATGATTTGGGCTTCTGTGCTTCTTTATTTTAATACATTAATTAAATTCCACAGAAAATCTTGATTATGTGCAATTTTTGCACTTAAAAACGAACCGAAATTATTAGGAAACTTCATAAATTACTGAAGAATACATTTTCTTCATTACAACGGCTTGGCACCTATTGCGAAGTAGAAATACTTTCTTAATTTATCATCTAAATAAAGTGGGTGGGAATTCATGTACTTGGGGTGGTACGCATATTTTTGGAATAAATTTCAAGTTGCCATCATGTAAATTTTGTTATTTTTTTTATGTTTTATGGTTGCTTTTGCTGGCAGTATTATTTTTGTCTATTAAATTTGTGTACCCATTGTCGCAACTGGGACTTGGTCTTAACTTAGCGTCAGAAACACTTCGGGGCGTTGATAAAATCCAAATAGCTTTCTCACTTTAACGTAATCCTTAGTCAAATTGTGTAGAAATTTAATATGCAGTAAAAATGTTTATCCATTATTTATGTTGTCTTAAATTTGATCAACTTAAGGTACAAGATTACTGATTTTTTTTTGTATATTTGTAATTTTCATGTTTTATAGCTTTTTTTTATTTACTCAATTTTGAGATTTTTACTTAATACTTCGATAGTATAAAAAAATAAAAATGTTTTGAATTTCAAATCAAACCAAATAAAAAATATCATTTATTCTAATATATTTTTTATAAAATATTTGTTTCAATATATATACAATATATAATAAATCATACATTATAAGTACTTGCAACTTATATAAGTTAAAAATAAAATATGTTTATTTGCTCTATTATTTATAAGAAGTATTATTTGCCAAAATGGTCTCAGACAGTTAGTTTTATCGTTGTTTCGACTGTTAGTGTATAGTATTGGTCAATGTTCTTGAAATTCTGGTTTATTAATTATCACTATTAGGTATATGATTAGAATACAAGTGTCAGGCTTAAAATTGCAAAATTTTTTATATTAAAAATAAATAATAACTGCATTGCAAGCGAACAAAGCTGCACGTAACTCTACTTATGCGGATTACGATTTGTTTGTTATATACCACGATTTGTCTGACAGATTTTTGAAAATTAATTACGAATATAATATTTCAACTGAATGGTTTCAAGACTGATGCAATAACGCTTTAAAACGCTGAACCTACTAGGCGAATTAAATCAGTGTCGGTTCTCTGTGTACCGTAACATACTGACATGCTTGGAAACGAATACGCCGACAAACTAGCTAGGAAAGAAGTATTCTCCTTTCTCTCATAAAAATGAAGAATAACCAGAACAATTATGATTACTGGGATAATCTACCAGGATGAACACAATCCAAATCAGTTATTGGTACCTATAATAATAGAAGAAACCAGCATTCTATGAACTTATCAAATGAAAAACTTAGAATCATCACAGAAATCTTGACAGGATACTGTGAACTAAAATATCATCTTACAAGTCTAGGCATATATACGGATGCAAGCTGTAGATTCTGTGAAGAGAATGAAGATTCAGTCATATATATGTTGGTAGAATGCTCAGCGCTAATTCACATACGGAATACACTCCTGGGAAGAATATCTCTCACTATTTTAATAGCAATTAAGAAACTGAGAATTGTGTTTTATTGATGGATTTTTTAACATTAAGAGCATAAAAACATAAAAATATCTGAGCTTTCTAAAAAGAAAAGTAAACATATCGTTTAGTATGAGAATAATGACCATTCTATATTGATTCTATAATAATTTCTTAAAGAATAATTAATATTTCATATATTAAGAATTAGTTGAAATATATGAATAACAAAAAGAATATCAGGGATATGGATAAGAAATATTGCAATAATGATCTTTAACAAATTTTTCTAGATTAAGATTATATAAAATAATATTTTTAAGGTTGAGAAGTGAATTATAGTAATTAGTAATCAATTTCTTGGCTTATTAGGTTGAACTTCAGTTTCTAAATTATTTAAGAAACAATGTGTAGGAAACAATTTTTTAATTATTTACAATGGAATAATAATAGCGCCTAATAATTAGTGCCTTATAAGGATGTTAGTATAATGCATTTGTATTGGAATCAAGAAGATATTTTTTAAGATAGTGGTTTCCTGAAGCTACTACTTACTAAGAAATTTAATTAAATGTGCTATTACATTCATAAAAACTATAAATAGCAAGGCCCATTCAGTTCAAGATGGAGTGATATTTGTTAATATAGGATTAAGCGAATGATGACCTCTAGGACGCTTAAGTTGTTTTAATTCTTTATCCTTTGGAAAGTTATTTATATTCCAGTACGCTGTTAAAATGTTAATGTACATCAAAAATAGTTAATAAAAACATGTTGCTACTCCAATCAATGTAATTTCAATATGTCGTGGATGAATCTCATTAAAATATATATGTGTGATATTTGACAAAACTAAAATAATATTAAAAGATTTGTAATCTGAAATAATGTTGGCATTTTCTTAACTAAAATATTCTAAACCGGAATTTGCACATTATAATTGTATGTTTCGACCTAAAATTTACATTTTATGTGGTGATCATTTCACTATGACAATTATATTATACATTATATATAAACTTATATGAAAAGTCTGATATGGAAACCATCAGCAAAAACAGACACGCCTTTTGGCATATAAGCCATTCTTTTACAAACGGGACAGATTTTCAATTCATCACTTCTGATTTAGTCGATTTTTTGTTATGAGCTTCTTTTATAAAATAATATGATCAGTAACTCTAAAGAAAAATTTAGAATTATTTCCTAAAAGATATGGACATATAAAGATTTGAGAATACACATTTTAAATTAATTAGTAAATGTTTATGTCTCAGCGTATGTAAATTTGCAATTTTCAGGCTATTATCTTTAATATTTTATAAATTGCTTTAAGAACAGAAATTGTTTACATATGGGTCATTATTTTACAACTCGGACACCGTTTTGACCTCATGATCTCCGATTTTGCTGAAATTTTTTTTATAAGCTCCTTTCATAAAAAAAGAAGAGCTGTATCTCGGGAAAAAAATTTTTTCCTAGGAGAAACTGGTTTTTTTTCCTAGGTTTCCTGAAACTTTTTATTTCGTAGTAAAATTTAAAACTGAGTCCAAATAAAATATATAAAACGAAAATTTAAAAACTAGTTTTGAGAAAAATTTTTTTGAAATTTAACGGTTAATATTAGTACTTAAATATTAACAATTTTAATTATTTAAACAATTTTATAAAAGTTTAATCAATTATCTTTAAAACGCTGTAAATTTCAACCTTTTATAGAACTTGAGATATAGCCATTTGAAAATGTGTCTACTACGCCAATTCTCAAACCCCCATGGGTTCATATCTCCTAGGAAAAAAATCACAAAATTTTTTCCCGAGATACGGGTCTTCTTATTTTATGAAAGGAGCTCATAAAAAAAATTTCAGCCAAATCGGAGGTCATAAGATCATTTTTTACCAAAATCCGTCCGGTTTGTAAAAGAATGACCCATATACATATGTATGTACTAATATTAATTGTCAATTAAAGAAATAGTTTTCTTTTTAAATGATATCTTTTGTTCTGATGCAAATTTGTCATTAAGTATTTTTAAAAAATTAAATAACCAGATTTTTTTACATTCTTTTTTTAGTGTTTTAATGTAAAAAGTTTACAACTTCAAACGATAATATCTCAAAAAAAAAATAACTTATATCGATATATAGCGAACTGTAAAATTTTACTCAAAATAGCTGTCTCTACAAAAATTCGTTGCCAAATCGGTATACCCGAGATATGCGAATCTTGTCTATCAACGGATTCACTTATCGCATGCATTTCGCATATTTATTTTACTTGCACTCAGAATGACTTGATTGTTTACTTCCAAAGTGAAAAATAACTGAATATGTATTATTCGAATTCTATAAGAAAATAAAAGTTCTCCAACATTTTTCATTGCTGAAGTGCAAACCTTTCATATCCTTCTTATTGAAGATATGTGTAGGAGGATTTCGTTTGTACTCGTTTAGATGCAATATCTATGACTGTACAAATTACAAAAAAGGCAAAATAAACACAATTGTGTAAATATAAGAAAACTCGAAAATTTTTCTATTGAAAAATTTTGATTTCTATATATGTTTTTTACAAGAACACTTGCCAAAACAAAAATTTTATATCAGGATTGGCGTAGCAGCTTTAACATATATTAAATTGTTAGACCAACATTGAGGGCGATGTATGTAAAAACAGTGGAAACTCTGTTAAAAGGAATATTTTCCTCAACCACGGAGTTCCTCTTTCTCACAAAAAAGCACAAGCAGTTCTCTTCTCTTATCCCATCGACGTCGAGCTTCACAGTAAAATATGCAAAATATTTGCTTTATTGTCATCAGTTTGTATTGATAGGAATCAGCAAATAGTCAACTGTGATATACATCGGATGGTTGAACGAATTTTAGAGGCCTCTTTATTTTTTACACAATCTTGTCTTTCAAATTTAGTATATCACAAAAATTCGTCTACATATTTCTTTTATTTTAATAAAAAATCCTGGTTCGTTGACATTAGGTGTATTCTTTTATTTTTGCTGGTAAAAATTAGTAGCAGAAACCAAAAGATAAAAATCTTTACAAAGAAATGAAATACTCCCAAATTCCTGACAAATGTACTGAAACAGATAATCGGTGAATAAGTAATAGATAATAATATAAATTTATTTAATTAGTTAACACTGAAAGTTAACACTGTTACTTAAATTAATCGGCAAAATAGCGATTTCCCGAGTACGCCCAGATTTTGTTTAATATAGCTGTATGGAGTAAGTCTTTTTTTATTTAGCTATATTTGTATATGGTTTAGTTTTTAAGGTATTAAGGTTTAAAGTTGAAAATTTTTACTATCAACAGCAAGTAGACAAAATCATCTGGCCCATATAGTACAGCCAGACCTGTGCTGGTAGTCAGTCGCCACATGACCAGTTTTGAACAACTTTCGTTGGATTTGGCTCGTCTTCGAAGACCCACACCGTCGATTGTTGTTTTGTTTCGGGCTCATACACATAGATCCATGATTAGATCCATGATTCGTCACCTGTGACGATCTTATAAACGTCTTTTGAAAGACCGCGAACGAATTTTTTCAACATTTCTTTGCACCAATCGACACGAGCCTTTTTAACGGCCAGGTGTTCATGCAATATCGAATGTATGCTGGTGGGACAAATGCCCAAGGATGCCTCTATCTCACGGTAAGTCACATGACGATCTTGCATTATCAGTTCACGCACAACATTAATGTTCTCTGGCACAAAGTTAAAGTTGGAAATTTTTACTATCAACAGCAAGTAGACAAAGCCATCTGGCCGATATAGTACAGCCAGAGCTGTGCTGGTAATCGTTCCAGTATTAGATCATCCTCAGTTTCTAGTTACTTTGTAATTGTAATGGAATTTGTAATGTAGTTGATTTTGCACAACTCTGATTACAGCTATCGTCTTTACTTTTCATAGTCAGTGTGTAATCGACATTTATAACTTTTAATTTAATGAATTTTAATTTAATCTTTACTCTTTACACTATCAATATCTGCGCAAATATACTACAAAAAAATAACGGAGTCTCTACAAATTTATGGTTTTTACAGATGTTCCCACTGTGCTGTCTTTTGCTAGCCTTTTTTTAGTTCTTTGTTAGTAAAAACTAACACAAATTTATACTTTTAGAAAGTATTTTTGAATTATTCATTCAGCGACAATTTTAAAAATTTACAAACAAATTACTGATCCTAGTTCTTTCCATTCAGGAGTTAAGTTAGGTAAATTTCGTATCCTCATTACCACTTATTATAGAAATCGAATCAACTTAAATGAAAAGTAAAATAAGACGCATTTTTTATGCGATGACGATTATGATTAATGACATATCTTTGGATGATACATTGAACTGAATAGGAAAGTAAAGCTTGATAGTTTGTCAGACTGATCACCAATTAAAAAAAAAAGGTCTCTTATGTTACCTAAACTCAACAGTATATATCTTGTCTATCGTTAAGAATTTTATATGATAAAAATGATATAAAAATGGCAAATAATTGATGATTTTAAAAATCGGAAGGCTATCTGCTGATCAACTACTATAATCAACTAGCTAATGTACTATTTGATACTGCATTCTCCCTAAGCACTCAGTCAAAGTCGTGTTGTATTTATTTATGTATACGTGATACTTTCTTTGTGATACTCTAATATTTAGAACTTTAACTCCGAATATGCGTCACCACATTGGACTTGGAAAAATGTCGCTTTTAATTTTAGAACTATCTCACAAAACAGATTTGTTGATATTTACTTAGCAATTAGTCCCCCATGTCATTCTTAATCAACCACATAACAAACATCTACAAAAATTTTTTGATTTGGAGTTCGGATCAATAAGTTGATAATATCAGGTCGAATATCATCGCACAGTGTGGCAAAACTAAATAGATGATCCACTTTTAGTATTTTTTGAACCAGTAATGATATTAAGTTAAAAGTGTAGTTTTCTCAAATGTGGGTTTTAATCATGTACTGCACTGTACTCAAGTGAAATTAAGGAACATAATTAAATTTTAATCAATTGTTGACCCTAACTGCTTTAATACACTGTCAGGAATGTAGGAAAACTCTAGGTTGTTAAGTAAATAATAGGTAAATGGATGAAAAGCGAAATCAACACCAATTTGATTGATTTTATCATGCTGGTAATGAATATACATATACTGTATCTTGTCATTATGAGATTAATTTTTCTTAGTTTTTTTTGTCCTATATCCTATATGTATGAAATTATGTTAGTTTTTTTTGCGAAAGTGATGCGCCTTATGACAAAAAGAAACTGTTGAAAAATTAGAAGGGTTTAAATAGAAATGAAAATATAACAAAAAAAATTTAGTTAATATATTGAAATCGTCCTTACAACGGTGTTTCGAGTATTGCCTGCAAGTACCAGGTTTAGAATTCGTGCCTGTCAAATTAGAAGCGATGACTATTCGTGTTTCTCCATAAGTAGCCAAGGCTGCACAAATTTTCAATGCTCAAGTTCCAGGTTTTTTGACAACTTTTTTATTTAATTAGTGACACTAACCAAACCACTTACCGCACTTTAAATTAGAACGAGCTTATAAACTACAGCTTTGTTTAGAAACACAAGTTCAACGAAGTGAAAGTTGTTCTTGAGGTGGTCTATTCTTATATCAAAGCTATTTTTTTGAGCCATAACAGATATCTCGCTCTCTCTCTTCTTTTGATAAATATATATAATATTTACGAAGATGCATTTTAAAAGATTTTGGAATAATATAAAATAATAAAATAAAGTAACAAAATATTGTTCAATAGAGTTCTTCGGCTATAGTACCTGACGAGTTAAAACAAAAGCTTATATTAACACCCGACTTAAAACGTAATAAATTTCGCTGGAAGAACTGTTTGCTAACAGCTTGCAAATATTCTACTTTTTAAGCTTCGACGTAATGTTTGGCATAAGATTCCCTTTAATTATTTTCAAATGTTATTATATGTTAGTACTCGTATATTCATAGGACTTTAGATAATAGCACACTACGAGTATTTCTTTCAAAAAATGTATAAACTAAAATATGCATAATTGATATTGATATTCAGATGTCTGAGTTTGTGAATCAGCACCTTTACTCTATTTTATCTGTGGACAGTTTTAAGTCACACTAAGAATAACTGAATACGGGGCTTTATAATATGATGGATCTGATGTCTTTGTATCTGCCTGTGTTTATTAAATTTCGCTGTATTTTTAGGATGCTGAGAGTTGGATTATTGTGACTGTTAATTATATTGAACAGTTTCAGAGCACGATCTTTAATGTATTTTTCGACTGAATCGACTCTCAGATCTCTGTGGATATCCGCTCCTCTTACGTACCATGGGGCGGTAACCAGTTTTCTTAAGGCAATATTTTGCCCTCTTTGAAGAATTTTTAAAGTTGATTTTGGCGCTTGGCAAAACGCAATACTGCCATAAAGTAGTCCAGGTTTAATAATCTGCTTAAATATGCTAACTCTATTCTTTATGTTTAGCTTTTTGCTGCTGATGAGCGGGTGAAGGGAGTGTAATATTCGGGCAGCTTGAGCTCGTTTGGATTTGAAATGTGCTTTCCAGAAGTGCTTGTTATCAAAGGTTATGCCTAGGTAAATATGCATAATAAAAAACTATTTAAAATTTATTGCTTATTAATCTTAAATACTGAAATTGAATATTGACGAAAGCATTTAGTTCCTGGATTTCACTTCATTTCTACATTTAATAACCATTTATATAACTTTAAAATATCTTAAATGAATGTTTAATTTCATTACTTATATACATTATTATTTATATTTTAATCATTCGTTATCGCTTTGCGCTACTCAGACGTTATTAGAAAGCTATTGTTTAATAAAGAAACTGGTAACTTATAAGTCTGTACTAATTATTCAGAGTTACAATTAATTTATGGCCATGGACTTGGATGAAATAAACAAAATAAAATAATTTGTTCATTTATTTTATTTTTCTTAATGTTCCATAAATAAAAGAAATGCGTTGTTGTTCTTTTCTAAATGAATAATAATGCAAAATAAACTGCCACCGATAGAAAGGCAGGAGGAGGGTGGCATGACAACACAATAAAAATTTTACTGGTTTCCAATCATAAGATTTCTTTATTCTAAAAATTTTACTTCATTGTTATGAATTTCTAAGAAATTGATTTTTTTTACAAAATTTGTTAATTTAATTAAATTATTTAGTTCAGACCACGCAATAATATAACAAAAGAGTTTTATGTCTATTGTTGCAAGAGATAAATAATGTTAAAGTCCTGATTTCACATAAATGACTACACATTTACAAAAGAAATAAACAACCTAATGAATGTGTTTTCCATTATCATTCAATTTAAATACAAAAATTAAAATCATTTATATTTAATATCAACATGCGAGTTTTAGGTTGCTCTTTAATACTCAATCGCCGCATACTACGCCAAAACAGAAATTAGCCGATCAAAATTCGTTATTTTCTGAACCAGCAGAGATATTGTCATGAAAGTTTCTATAAAATGTTTTTAAGCTGACCTTTCTTTTGAGTTTAATCTGAGCCCAGTCAGCATATCGGAACCTCTCCAAAACTTGGGTGAAAAATGGGCCATTTTCACATTTTCCTAGTTCCCTCAACTACCAACTACTTTTGTGTCTTTTCGAGTATGGATAGGATGGTCTACTTTTAAAGTTCTCTCATATGTTGGTGATGAGCATTAGTAGGTCGTTCTGCAATGATCTACGGTATTATTATGATTTTTTGGTAACATTTGGGTACAAAGTTTTGATGCACCTCCACCTTGCTTTTAGCATTATGTTGTTATAATTTTATATGCATACAACCTTGTCAAAATTTACCGCAATTAAATAAAATTTTAGATATTATGTATTTTGATTTTTATATATATGTCACCTAGATCTTACATTAATTTTTTTATCTAATTTCGCACCCACAAAACCTGCCTACATTGAATTGTGCTTTTATACTTACTGTTAATATTGTGATACTTTGTGCATGTATATTTCTACTAAGTTCTATAATTTGACAAAATGAAACCTATTTTTATTCAATATATTTTTTTTTCCATTTTCTTAGTTTATATTTCATTAAATAACAGATAATGATAATGATAAAATTTAGATATTTTCCTTGCAATTTGCATACGCAATATCAGTTTTAGTGCAAAGTGTGGATATTAGTGAGCAGATGTAGAAGATTCTGTTGAATAGAAAATTTACTAAATCTAACTTATAATCTTAAAGATTTTATTCAATTGTACTGGCTTAATGTCAATTTTATTGATGTTTTTCATCAATGTTACTTCTCTGTAAAATTATATAAAATTATAAGCCACTTTTGGAGCACTCTAACTCGTGTCATGGGATTTTCAATTAATTGAAGACAGTAACGATTAAACCAAATTCATTAATTTGAATTAATTACCCCTCATCTAGATTCCAAAATATTTTAATTTATATAAAGAATTATTGAAGAAATTTCAACACAAGTATTCGAAGATTGTAAATACAATAATCTTTTAAGAGAGACAGATAAATTACACAACTAAATTGCAGCTTACAAAGCCTGATAAGATTAGTAAACAAAAATCTTAAAATCAAATAATGCGAAATATTAATTAAAAATAATATCTTAAGCTTTTTTAAATATTCATTTTCATTAGTATAAAACTAAGAAATTAATATCTTGCATGAGTTTTAACAGAAATTTCCAATGAATTCTGTTTTTCTACTTCCAGCTCATAAATTAAGCAATTTTTTTTTCGCTCGATGAAGTATTTTCTTTAATCTTTTAGAGTTTTTTTGTCACTGTAAATACAAGATTCCATGTAGAATATCACATAATGAAATAAAAAAACTTAAAATTGTATTCAATAGAAATTATGATTCATGCGAGAAGTACTATAAGTAAGTATCGTCTTAAGTAAAATATATAGTTTTGGTCTTATATATATTTGGTTATGGTCTTAATAAAACATAGTTTTTCCTTATTAAAGAGAAGGGCACTAAAACTAACTTATCGTTTCAAATCTAATCAAATCTAAAAAAATATTTTGTGTTTTAGTTCCTGGGACATTCTTTCATCCTAGCATATTCAAATTAGCGTCTCAGTCATACCTTGTTTTGTCTGACAATGACAGTTTTAATATTTTTGCTGATCTATAACCAAAGTAAGTCATAAACTTAAAACAACCTTGAAATAAGCACAAGTTCTTGCAGCTAGGTAAGGATCCAATTTAGTGATGACTTTTTGACAGATTCTATGAATTCGTACTGTGGATGCCGCAAGTTTGCAGATATTCCTTGTCTGCGACACTGAAGAGCTGAAAAAGATGTATACTTGTTTCAGCTTTCTGTTTAAGTAGTAGAAATCAGCTACACTTTTTGGTCTGGATCTGTGGAAGGGATACATTTTGTGTTTATTTTGAATTCGAATTGGTAAGAACTAACAACCAATTTTATTGCATTCGTTGTCGATAGAGAATCATATACTATCAACGAAGATGTACTGAGATTTACTGAGTGTATGAAATTGATCAGATTATTTAACTATTCATATTATTTGAGATTGTATTTGTTCTGCTTTTCTTATTGATTCAGCCATTCTCGAAGGAAGCGATCTGTTACTTATTTTGATAACAATAACCTCTGTGTTAATAAAATCCGTAGCTAAATAATTTTAGAACATATTTATTTTGTAAAGATGAGAAGAAGAAAAGATTCCAACCACATATCTGTCTACTGGTTAAGAAAAGTCGTTATCCATCTTGACGCTTCATCTTAAAACCACCTATCGATTATAATTAATTAGAAGAGGAAAGACAAATCGCCCAACTGCAAATTCGACTCAGAGAACATGGATTGCGTGCCACCTGGGCTTTACGTAAGTGAAGTCAATTAAAACAAAAGGCATCAAGAAAACATTTTTTGAACTAGTGCATAAAGATCATTCTAAAGGTAAAAAATTAGTGCAATCATATTTAGTTCTAATTTTCAAAATTTAATATATCCACATAACATTGTTACCCTTCTAAATATTGGTACACCAAATTTCTCACAATCTTAGTCAGTATATTACTAACAGATTGTGTCTATATTTCCGAAATTACTTAAGCAAGAATTTTTTCGAAGGAAGAAACTTATAAAATATTATATATTTTTATAATCATTTATTATATTTTTTACTATGAACTTTCGCACAAATAACAAATATTTTAAACGATTTAATTTCAATTATATTACATCCACCAATAATATGGATGTCATCAGCATACAAGCTCAACTTCTATCAAATTTGGTTTATCGAATAGCTAACCGTAATGTCTGTCTGTTTGTCTGTCTGTCTGTAATAGAATCGATATGACGCATAATAAGGTCAATGAAGAATAATTGATATGTTGTTTAATAGCCATGTCTTCTTCTTCATTAATTAAGTTTAATAAAAATGGTGGGTTTAGATTTTAATGTACAGTTAATACTTCAGGTTTTATTTTCGGTCATCATTGTGGTATCAGAAATATTTTTTTTTTTTGATATCATTCTAATACCATAAATTATATAATATACAACAAAAATGTAATAATTTATCCATAAATATAATAAGGAGCAATGTTACATATCAACTTTTGACTTATGTATGTCAAAATTATGCATAATTATTTAATTGAATGCTGAGCTAATGCCGCTATATATAACAACAATTAATTTGTACATTTGACATCAATTTGTCAAAATATCTGACAAGCCTGAAAAGGCATTACTGATTTTAAAAATTAGCGTTATATAAAATTTTTAAAGACATTTAACTCTGGCACGGATATATGTGTGAAGAAAATTACTAAAAGAGAAAATTTGATTAAACTGAAAAGTATATAAAATGTAAGGATAGACTTTTTATTCTAATAGGGAATGCAAGAAGAAGTAAAATAACACCATTTGTTTAAGGAATTTAGTTTAAGAAAGGAACTGTCTGTGGTACCAACTATGTTTGATGTATGAAGTGCACATGCCTGCTTTAACACAACTGAAGCTACGAAACAAAAATCCGTAAAAGAAGCTGAGGTCCATATCGAAAACGCCTTTAAATAATGTGTAGTTTCATTAGACCAGTTTTGAAGTTGACAATTAAGTTTAATAGCTAGTTGACTGTTCCAATATTTCACACATCCCAGTATTATTTTTAAGCAAATGTCTTATTAAAAAGGATTATGTAGATTGATAACTTTTCGGTTTTGATATATCCGATTAATATGTTAAATTGCATTTCCTTACACAAAAATAGTAAGTTTTTGGTGATATATTGGTTCAATCGTTAGAATTATTGAATATTAATTAATATATGAATATTACTCCTTATTAACTAAGAAAATTGAAATACTAGTTATCTTCAAAAAATGAATTCAGTAAAGGTCAAATTTTGTATTTGAAAGTGTCAGACCAGTAATTATATGAGTAGGCAGTACACAAATCTCTACCTCTACTTTTTTAAATTATAATCTCAAATAATCTGATGTTTTCTTTAAAGAGGAGATAAAATATACTGACTTTCAATCATTAAACCATTAATGCTATACTTTACTCGAATTACATAAAATATGAAATGAATGTTCCAAATAATTAGCAATAAAAAAACTTATTTTTTATGTCGAAATTTAAATAGAAAGTATTATCTGCCAACTAGGAAAAGTTTGGTAATTTTTTAATAGTTTCATTACTAATTTTTAATGACGCTGAAAGGATGTTAGTTTGTAAATTACAAACTAAAATTAGAAAAAATTTAAAATGCAAAATGAGAAAATTTGGCGAACGATACTTGAAAATAAAAACTATTTAATTTGAACTGAAATTTTGCATTTTAAAACTAAGAAGTAATTTTTAAACGAAAACTAAATTTATGGAAGGAAATTGTTTAAAACTTTCACTGAAATCTAATTAAAAAGTTTGTTATTAATTATTTTTTTCTGAAACGAGTTATAAAACGTTTAAGTTAAAATTAAATAAAGTTTATTCTTGTTTTTGTCACAAATTTAATATATTTTAAAGGATATAAAAGGATGTTTCAGCTGAAGGCATTGAAGATATGATATTATTAGCACTATTATATCTTTATGGACATAATATTTCTAAATAGTCATAATAAACAAAAAATTAAAAATATTAAGATATTAATATTTCTCAATCTAAATACAGTTTTTGTTGATTTTTAGACAAAATAAAAATTTTTTTTGAAAGTCAATTATGATTAGGAAAACACTTTTTAAATAAACGGGTTAAATAATATTGCATTAAATGAACAAAAAATTAATTTTAATTAACTGAATTTTTTGCTGATCATGAAGCTTGTTTATGTATTGCCAAGCACCCATCATTAGTTTTCTTTGCAAATGCTTGTTGATTTTATTAGGTCGTGAAATTGTGAACTTGTCAAATGATAAGCAGAAGTTAATATATTTTATAATGACCCATTTTTTTTATATTGATATTGTTATTGATTTACAGTATTTTCGGTTGGAATTTTTTTCACCCGGTATATTGGTACATATTTGAAACGATATTTTTTCCTACCCTCTTAACTTATTTTTGTTTATTTTGATTCTAGAAATTCAATAAATATTCCGAGTCTTTAGTTGAGTCATTCTTTGATTCAATATGCTTTTCTCCCTGAACAGAAGATACAGGTATCGTCTGATGGACCACAATTTTGGTACATCGGAAGTGTAAATATTACAAAGTGATAGTGAAACAGGACTTCTTGTGGCGCACCCTTTAATTTTATTTATTGCTAATATACAGTCTTCAACTATAATGCGGAAATCATTTTTCAAAAATTTTATTCAATCAAAATGAAAATATTTTATCTTTACTATTAGGAGAGGATAGCACTAAGTAGGTAAGTATTATTTTAAAGCTATATGTTAAACACCATCATCATGCTGATTGACACCAATTTGAATAAATAATAAAAGAAGGAAACTATATTATATATTATTAAATTAAACAAGAGATTAATAAAATGTACTTTTATTAACTTTTAATTACACGAACCAGTCATAATTCTATTTCCCACGCAACTTTTGCACAAATGTTTTCCACTTGTATTCGATACAATTTCATAAAAATAATGAAATATTTTCCTCATAATGTATCCAGACGAGTGTTATCCTACTTGTGAGACTTATGATGAATGAGTTTATTTTTACAAATGACTATAAATGTATGGCTTATTATTGTCTGAAGTTACGTTTTTCATTAGTCTTGGAATATTAACTTGTGCTGACATACCATATTAAGTTAATACTTACATATAGACACTTGTGTCTATAATTATGTAATTATATATAACAAGATGACGTGATTGTAATAAGATATTAAAAGAACAAAGAAGTAAAAACAATATATTGATATCAATTGTGTTTGTGAATTAAAAGTAGATAAAATATATTGTAAATAATAAATAGGTTGCCATAAATGAGCTAAGAAAAACATACAGAAATAGGTATATATGTCTTCAACTTCGCTGTTTCAATCAGTCTATATATCACACCTAAATATCAACTATAATACTATAATTTTCAATAAAATGGGCAATCGAAAAATATACATAACTAAATTAATTCATAAAAGGGAAAACTAAATGGATGACAACTTAACAGACCAAAGATTCTTTCACTGAAAGAACTCAAATCTTGATGTTATATTCCTACTCATATAGAAATACGAAATATAGAAATACGTATAAAATTATTATATTTAAATTTTTAAAAATATTTGCTTGCGATACATGTAACTAAATCTTTAAATAAATATTTTATAAATATGTTAAAAATAAAAATACTGTTTAAATAACATATATGAGTATGTAAATAAACAGCGACACAAAAAGCAGATGGATTAAAAGATTTATTAAAACTAATATTAACATTGTATTAAAAAAGTTCGTTGAGTTGAATAAAAATTTATATATCTTTAATAAAGTTTATTGAAATATTACAAATAAAAATATAAACATTTAATTCTACGTTTCAACACAATGGGCCTGTAGGCCTAAGTATAACCTAATTCCACATTTAAAAAATTTTGAAAAAACAAAAATTGTTCTTTTATTTTCAAAAATGAAAAATTTTATTAAAAATTATTTTAAATTAAATTTACCTTCATTTTTAATTTACTATATATAAAATATGTATCCCAAAGACGAGTTATTACAATTTTAATAGAAATAAGAGAAAGAAATCCCATAGGATTTATGTCTTATTTCTAATGTTAAACTCGCTTTGTGATGCTCTCCCAGCAATATTCTCAATCTACTAAATGGGCGACTGAAAGTCTAGACGCCAAATCACAAATGAAGATGGTTTCAGCACTGGAAAAGTGCTGAATGCCATGTACTGAGGGTATGGCATTACAACTATAACAGTGAATATGAGCCCATGAGGCTGACGAAGCTGCAATCAGCTAATAAGATCTGCACAAAATTAAAAATGAAGATAAAAAAAATTGTTACTTTAGATACTTAGAACAACAGTGACCAAAAAAATAAGTACACATAGATGGTCAAAAAAACCATTTTTTTAATATTAACTGAACGCTTTTTAACTTTTTTCCGTTTTACTTATTTCACTCTATTATAGAAGAAAAAGTATTGAGACTTTCTCCACAAGTCTACTTTCTTATGAATTCTAATTTATTTAAAATTAAATATTCATGCGTAGTTCTAGACTCAGAATCAACTTCTGCTGCGTATATATCTTACGTTTTACACGCTAAAGATAATAAATGAAACACTATATCCACTAATCAAGCCTTAACCAAGTTTGTTTCCAGTAGAGATAGTTAATACCTAAATAATTATTAAAATTGCAAGTTTTACCAAATATAATTTTTAAAGTGAATTATAATTTCGCAACACACTTTTCCACTTCAAAACTACATACAATAGATAATACAGAATCGATTTCGATTAAGATTGAAATTATTGCAAATAACTTTAACTTAAAATGTCAAATGTTAGGTTCTTAAACGATTTAGGTTCTTAAACGACTTAGTTCTAAATTAGCATTTATTCTATTTGAAATTAGCTAAACTAAATAAGTTAAATTATGTTACAGATTATTAATATTTCCATATTTTTTTAATAAATTTATTTAATAATTTTTAAAATTTATTTTTATAAATCAATTTGGTTGTTATTAAGTTGTTATTAATTACGAATGCAAATATTAAAATTAAATAGGAGTTTTTATGATCTTTACGCCGTGTGCGAGTTCAAAAATTAAGGTAAAGTAAATGAAAATTTCCTTGGGGGTTTTTGCACTGCACTTATGTAAATATTTACTTATTTATTTCAGTTATTTATTATTTTTGGTTAAAAGTTTTTAAATTTATTTATTTATTTATTATACATCAAATATTTTTCACAATGGTAACACCTAATTTACCCTACTCGAAATTCTGGTAAATACCAACACACGCTACCATACCGCTATAATTAACTATTTCCCTCAATTTACCATTAATTTACTCAAACTCGCACATGGCTTTAATTCACATATTTAGAATTAAATTATACAAATTTGTATAAGGAAGCAAACTTGAGCTCGAAGAAAAAAGATAATAATAATATTTTATCTTATTCCACCAATTTTTGTAATTAAGTCAATAATCTCTTAACCAAACATCCGCTACATCCAATATTTAATAGTTTCGAGTTAATTTATTAAACTGATCGCAGAACCATTCCATCTCGCTTTTCAGTTAAAAATAAAACTAACCAAATCTATTTAGAGAAACACTTTTACTTGTCTAATTTTTATTTAAAACCTCTTTTGAATAAATTGAATAAAATAAATATCGATAAGATATACATTCTCGTAAAATAACGGAGTGCTTCCTACATAAAATTAAATGTTACTATGTTTCGAAAAGGTATTTCACCTGCGCATGTTTAAAATCAAATATCTAAACCTTTTTATAAATATTTTATTATTTTATTATATATTATTTTCTTCAATTTTTAAACTTTGAAACGTGGGTAACACTTACCTTATCCTTAATAAAAGTATTTTGTAGCCTTACGGTTTCCTTTGTCAGTGATGCTCTTTGACATTGAAGGACTTACGTGCTCGTGCACTAATGTCCAATTTCATCCTTTATTTTCGTGTTTATTTTGGGAGCGTGTTATTTAGGGCAGAAAGTACCGTACAAAAGGAGTACTGAAATGTATCTTTTCACATTCCTTTCCACTTTGTACTTTTTGGACATGAAATTGAAATTTATTTTAGTAATATATATAAGTTTGATATTAAGTTTAATAGTAAAAGACGAATACTACAAGAGTTAGTCATTAAAACGTCATCTCATACACTGAGACACTTTTTATACTCACATTATACTCACATACATCAGTATGTGATACTGTTCTTAGACAAATAAATATTATTTACAATTATGTTTAATTTGTTATTTTATTTTTATTTAATTTTCTTAAGCAACTTTCTGTCATTTTGTTTAAATACACTCGACTAATGCCTTGCACAGGTTTACTCCAAATAAATTTTTGAAATACCCGACATTTAGCATCTGATATCGGACATTTTACAGTAATACTCTTTACAAAACATTGATTCTGTTATCCTAAAAAGTCATGATCTTTTTTAAAACCTATACCAAGTATTTCATTGAATTCAATAAATATGAGGTAACATGAGCCAACACCTATGTTACCAATTACCAAGACTTTTTTCAATAATTCGTAATATTATAGACGTTTCATTATGTACAATGTAGTCTTTGAACGATATTAGTACTCTAAGGAAATAATCCGTCTAAGCACCACATGATTATGAGTGAAAAATGGTCAAATTAATAAATATTACATAAAATATCTACGAAAATGATACTTGCAGAGATGTTCCTGATGGATTGTTAAGCGTATTTTTTGAAGCATGAAGTCTTCCTTCTTTAGAAGAAGATCATCAGAGCTGTGAACTATTCGAAGTAAGAGAAATCTTTATAAACAATAGACATAGATATTTGAAGAATATGTAAACAATAGACATAGACAACATTTTCAAAGGTTGAGTTTTCCAAAATAATTTTCATCTTAAGACACAAAATAAAATGGAAAAACAAATTTCTTTATTTCGTATTCCATTGGCTTAAAATAGAAACTTTTAAACTACTTAGAAAGCAGTTTGATAGTTACTGGTTCGTAACTAAACAATGCAATACATAAATACTTTTTCTTACAAAGAGCTAGGTTCACCTATTGTGAAAAAATTAACATCAAAACAACTTTTTTAAAAAGTGCTTTTATTGAGCTTTTACATGCTGTGTTTATTCATGTGCTATTAAACATGAAAAAAATGGTACATAAGACCAAGTCATTAATGTTTGTTTTAATGTCATTAGTTAATAAATGATTCTTTGGATTATGTAATTTTTCCGTCCATGATTGTATAGCTCTAATTGTATTTGAAAAGTTATTTACTTTCTAGAAATATAACAACTATTAGCTAACTTTCTCATGCTGTCTATCATTTAAAACATGCGGCCCTCGGCTAATTTTTGTGCGACTCGCGATTTTTTTTTTAATCTTCCACAGCTACTCAAATTTTCTTTTGGTGTAATAGTAAAACTACATTATTTTATTTTTATGGTATACCAAATAAATGAAGTTAAATTAATAAATTAATGCAACTAAATTTAACATTATAACCCTATCTTTATAATACTACAAACTATGAACGTATGTATTTGTTTGTTAGATCCTCCTATCTGTACAGTGATTTGTTTTGGCCCACGATCTCATTTAGTCTAGACAGCCCTGATTTAAAAGCGTACTTAGCGTACTTACTAAACAATACAAAAAATTCTTTGTAATTTATTACTGTGTAACGTGGCTAGTGATGACACCAATAAAACACAAATGATAAATGTATATTAATCGCTATTATAAGAACGCGTTTGTTCTTATTAAATTACAAACTGTTGTATCACCCAAATATGATAAGAACTTGGTTATTCTTATTTGATCCGCCAATAGTTATATCACGCTTCCAACACGCACATGAACGTGTTGGATGATATATTTTAGTATTTTGTTTAACTGATCGTAAACTGCCGAGCACATAAACTCGTAGTTTGCTTTATTGATCTATTTGAAAATGAATACTCCAATTATTTTGTATGTATTTTAATCTTTATTTATTTTTATTAATTTTAGACATGTGTGGTTACCCGGTTCACGATTCAAAACTAAAGAGGAAGTTTTTTAGCCTAAACCCAACACAGAAGCTGCTCTCATGTCCCTAATCAAGCTTAAAGCTTACTTCATTCTCCTTTTGTTGCCAAACAGCTGATTACTAGTGTTTGACAACGTTAAGCAAATGAAGTCTTTTATACAGTTAATATCTATATACCAAGATTTACGTTACGGAGAATTAACATCTCCAATATTTGAATGCTAAAACGAGTCCAGCATCAAATATAGATTATGGGTGTTTCTTAGAACAATCATAAGATATATATCTTACTATACTACCAAATACAATTGTAGAAGTGGTAGTGTAGTATAAATACAGCATATCATTTAATCAACTCAGAGTATTGACACGTGATAAAGAATGACAGAAAACTTATATGAATAGCTCGAGTTTATCATTTTCACACTCTATATTTGCTGGACAACCTAAAGTCGCTTGGATATTTCTTAAGTTAATGTTTTGATTAAACTAAAACTTTTAATAATGTCTGGCACATTCAACTAATGAAGATTTCATATATAAATTCTGTCTATCTTTAGATAATGGTGTTCATCCATCCCGTGCTAGCAATAACAAAAACCTGCTTCAACTACCGGGAATGATAAGATTAACAAAAACTTTTTATATTTAATAATAAGTCGCGCCTGCAAAAGTCAATATAGTAATTTTGGAGAAATTTTAAATGACTTAAGAATGATAAGGAAGAAATGTATAGACCATTAAATGGCAAACTTACTTTTTTTTTATTATATAAAGTTGCTGAAGTGTTTATAAATGGCCTCATTAGCAGAAAAGTTGTACAAAAAAGCTAAGTAAACTAAATGTCTTGCGGCCTGCATTTCTTTTTACTTAAATATTCAATAAATGAAAATTACTTTTTTGTTCAATTTACCAATAAATATTTTACAGTGATTTCTCGACAAACCAAAACTGTTAATCAGAAAATTAATATATATGTTTTTATATGTTTTTATATAATATATATATGTTTGTAAATTATATTTTAATCCTAACGTTATTCACAATTGTTTGTAGCTCCATAATATTCTTCATAAATTATCCAAAATCAAACTCTAAGCTTACAATTAAATTATACAATTAAAATATTCTTCAATATTATGCAAAAGCATAATATCCGACGTACATGTCAGTGCATCTGTGTCGGTCGGATTAAGGATAATTATATCTATAAAAGAACCTATATTCTCATGTAAGATATTCTATACCTTTTTACACAGTTGGAAAAAACCTATTGTTTTTCAACAAGGGTTTTCAAAGTCTTCAAGCATAATACAATACTCGCTGGTTAAGAGTATACTTCAACTCTTTGATTCAGATATTCAGACCCCAATGAAACTTATACCACTTTCAAAATTCACAGACCTAAACTAACTTTATTTAAAAGATTTATAGGAAATTAACACAAAAGCTTTTGTTAAAAATGTCAATACTTCAGGGAAATAAAGGTCATTAGGATTAGGCTTAATAGTTTATTCTGAGTAACTTTTTTTACATCACTATATGCCGATATAGCTTTTTCAACAGAAATTGCGATTCAAAGTTTGATATATTGGCAAGACCTCTAATAAGAAGGCGCGACTATTACTAACAATTGTTTACATTTGAAGTTGGCTTTCATCATTACCATTTGGCGAAATTTTATATCAAATATATTAGACTAACTCTTGTTATTTTTTCTTAGTGTTTTCGTAGTAAGGATCGTTTTTGTGGAAGATATTGTATGCAGTATAGATACTGAAAAATGGGACATTTCTCGTCGATAGCATTTAAAACATTTTTCCTAAAATAAATAATGAACCCAAGCAATACCCCAAAGGAAGCATATTTCTACGACGACTACATTTAGAAAAATAATTTGGTTGATTTAACCAGATTTAACTAAATCGCAGATTAAATTATTCTTACTCGACGCATCATGGTTCAACCATAGAACATGTTGGTTTTCTTGTCTTCTTGGCCATATAAGCAAACATTTTTTTAACAAAATGATCATATTAATTTAACTGGTATGTGGTTAGAGCATATTTTCCTGACTGTACAACATTCAGTACAGATAAATGCATACTACATTAAAAATCATACACATGCCACACTTATACCGAGCACATTCGCGCTAGGGTAAAGAAGAACGAAACATATTTAGCGCTGTTAGAGTGCACTTTTACTTATTATTGGTATTTGAACATTGAATGTTTCCTCGGTAGAATTAAAAAATTTTACATCGTAATTAATTTCAATTCCATTCAATAGGATAATTAATTAATATAAAAGTTCCAAAGTATGATTTAATAATTGTAGTGCATAATAATCAGAATTACTGCATAATTATGTGAAAGTGAACTACCGTATTATAGTTTATCCATTTTGTAAGAAACAGTGATTTTTCATTTGAAAACGGATTTAACTTTTGATAAATCAAAATTCATATATGTTTTTTTACTGTTTATTTTTTCACATAAACAGAGATACATACTCGAAATGAAAATCAGAGCCCACACATCATATAATAAGTTAAAAACGATTTACGAGTTCTACGCGGGTGAAATAAAAACTTTTCTTGTTTTTCCTTAAACCCATTATCAATTGTTAATATTGTTCCACTTTGTCCTTATTATTGCTAAATTTGTTATTGTTATTGAAGACAAAAGAAAACATCTTGAATATTGTGCTAATTTGCATTAAATTTATGGTTGTTTATTATGTTGTTTTTATTGTTAGTGTTTTCTTAAGAAAATTTTAAATGCTGAAAAGCATCTTTGATTTTCTGCAAGTCTTTTATTAAAAGTTTAGTATTCTTCTTTTTTAAAAATCTTGAGTATTTTTTCGTCAAATTATTGGATTTCTCTTTTTTTACGAAAAAAACAAAATTGTTTTTGTATAAAAGATAAAAAAAAAGATTGTACAGGAAATCATAAGAAAGATGATTATGGCCATTGTGTGCAGAATTGTACCATCATATCCTACGCCTTGGACAATATCAGATGATAGCATGAGAGGTGTTGCCATACTCTTGTCATTTCTTATAAACGATATGGAATATTTCCACTAAACAATAATCAATAAAGTTTAATTTTTATAAAATAACTAATTAAAATTATAGTAAGTCCATTCCCTTACATACTTGTAGCAGAATTCAAGAAAAAAATTAGTTGATCATTTTTATTTTCTGTTTCCGTACTGAATATGAAGGAACTATTACTTCGTATTTTAAAAAATTTAGAAATAAGTCATAATTTCAAAATGTCATACTAATTAATTTCTCTATTGCATCCAATTTATATCAATTACGATATAATATTCTTAACTCCGCCAATAAAGCATTAAGTGTTCAAGTTCCAATCAATAATAAATACAATTTTAAATTTAGTAACAATTAGGGACCACTGAACCAACGTTGCACTTGATTTGGGTGAGTCAAATTTTTGGTTTTGTCAGTTCAAAATTTCATGAAAATGCTTTAAAAATTATAACACAAAATTTCTCTAATTGAATAATATATTAAAATATTAGTTATTCTAAACTGTTCACTTGAAAAAACGCTGCAAATTGCTTTGTATATTTTTCAGGCAACCTAATTATTTTCAACGTTCACTATGGAGCATCTGAACGTCTGTAACTGACACTTTTTTTTATCGGTGACAATAGCTCCTTTCTATCATACATTTTAATTAATTATGATGAATTAAGATGTAATTATACATTATTTTTCTTTAAAGAGGTGATTTTTCATAAACCTATGAATAATTAAGCTTTCAAGATGAATGAAAACTTATTATAGTGAACAAATATAGCTCATTAAAAGCTGAAAAATGAATAATGACGCGAAAAATTTTGGTAATAATATGGACAATTGGATGTCTTTGTTCTCCATCAGCAACAAGCACTACTGACAACAAAAATTTATCATCCACCTCCAAACTTTCTTTATTTTATCAATTTTGTTTTTGTTTAGAAAATTTAATTGAAGTGTAAAAAAAGAAATTATATTTTTAAGAACAACGAAAGATATTAAACAAATGAGAATGAACAATTTACATTATTTAAGTGAGTTCGAGTCATTAAACTAAATAATTAATAAAAGGGGTTTTGAATGTGTTAAATTAAAATAACAAATCGTAGAAATTTGTTTTGCCGACCATATAGCTGTTTCGATTGTCGCCAAATATTCATTAGTATTATTTGGTAATATTTGCTGATTTCAAAAGTCTGTATTTAGTTGTGAGACTGGCTGATGGTAAACTTTGACCGGTCAAATTAGAAACATTGTCTTCGTGTGTTTTGACCAAATCAGCCAAAGCTGCACGAATTTTTCGTTGTTCAAATTTTAAGTTTTTTGTAACTTTTTTGCTATTTTAAAAACAGCAACCAAACGATTTGTCATGCTTTTTAATTAGCAGAAGCCACAATTTATGGAAATTCCAATTAACTATTATAATTTTCAATATCAAAAGATATTATAATTTATTTATTTTTTAAATATTTATGTTTACTTTGTCTTGTGTCGGCGCACTCAGATAAGTAAAAATTAAAAAAATTATGACTATAATAGTATCATAATTCCATTTCTTGACAATGGAAATTTAGATTGTAATACTTAATACGACTTGTATATAGTACGCAGGTACATGATTTCCATAAATACTGATATGTTAAATATATATTGTGGGGATGATCTACCTTTGCAAAAAATATGTGTTCAAAAATTACTATAGATTATTATTTTTAATTAATAATTATAGCTAGTAACTATAGCTAATTTTACTTAAGTTTTAAGGTGTTATTATTATGGATAAGGGATAGTACACGGAAACCTGAAAGATACAAAATTTCCTTAGCCCCATAGACGGATAAGAGTGTTTCTACAAGTCCGATTTCTTTAATGAAAGACAGTATAGGGCCTATCTTTCCTAGTTATGAATCCTTATGTTCCATGAAATACCCTCCAAGGTATTTCATGAATCCTTCTGAACCTAACCTAACCTAGGTTGTAACTCCCTAAAAGGATTTCAAATTGTGATAGTCTTGGTAGCTTTTGTGTTTGCGTATTTATCAACTGATATAATTTTATTTAGATATAAAATTGTTTATCGGCTAGCAGACAAACCAAATGAAAAAGCCTTTATTTAAAAATTTCCAGCATGTATTGAATAGCTTTTCCCAATATAGTTCTCATACTTTTTCCTCCGCGCTGTTGAATGAAAGAATGAATTGAAGCCGAGTCTCTTCTTGCGAGTTTGTCTACCATTTCATAACCTTTAAAATGTTAACAATTATATGAAATAAACGAGTGTAGTTAATTCATAAACTGAAACTAATGTACGTTGAAATCTTAATTCCTTATCGTTAATTTTTTTTGATATTTTTTTATGTAAACAGCGCACGAAATTTTCTTATATGAATTAAGGATTTAAGCACTTGTTTTCTTTAATAAAACGTGTGTCTCATGTTGAAGAGTTTAACACGTAGCAGCAATAATGAACAATTTGGTCTTGTCACCTTCTGCAATTTTCAGAAATTTTAAGCTTTCATGCCGCGACTTGTTCATCGGAAAATTGGAAATGTTTGAAAACAAGAAGAAATATAGCAAGTGCCAGATAAACAATTTTGTATGCAGTAAGGAATTTCTTTTTATTTTCCAAGCTCTGATCTATTCAAACGCGATAAACAATTAAACCACCGCAATCGATTTCATACGTGTTTAGAATTTTTTTACACATTATTTCACCACACAAATGTCCCTACTCTGCTCAGAAGAAAGTTATTGCAATGCAATAAGTGTTCAGAGATTGTAAGGTATGTATTCTGTCAGTTCCAAATTTATACAGAGAATTCCTCATTGCAATCATTTTTGATGCAGTTAAGTGAAAATAGAGGAACTGCACAGCAGCACGAGAACGCAAAGAATTTGAGAAATTGAAAACTGCAGTTTATACTCGAATGTGCGAATTGACATAGATGAGTATTGCTCAAGTAGTCAGTCTATGTATGCATTTTTGACAATACACAAGAATCCTTACAACTTCAACAACAGAAAATCGTAAATGTCTTCTGAATTTAAACGAAAATTCCTTTCATCGCACAGTCAAAGATTGCGTTTTCAGATGCAGAATATAAAAAAATTGCTCTAAGCATGCAATTTTTCACAGCATTGCAATAAGCCAATTTTATCAATCTGAATTATACTAGAAGCAAACCTATTTTGCATTTTCAAAAACTCATGTATTGTGAATAGAAAACAATTGCACTCACATTTTGAAAGGATTTTACAAATGTAGGTGAGAAGTTCAGGACTTGTACTATTTAAGGTACGAAATATTATACAGTTTATACATCAAATCCAGGACTCGTACGGAACTTATTGTTTACACTTTGTAATCTATTATGTTTGTTATATTTCCACTCACATTCGTTCACAGAAATCTCTTAGGGTCCCTCAATACATAACAATTCAGAACTAGAAAAATAACAAAACTTCCTTCCATTCGATTTAAATAAAAGTTAGTTGGAAGAGAAATGAATCAATGTATGATTTAAGATTCCATTTTATATTTTAAACATTTACCATTCAAAAGCGTTTTATCATTTAATTTTCAAATTCAAGTCGTGAAAATTGGTTTATTGAAGCTAACACTATATATAGTGTCATTTAACTCAATATTGAGTACATCAATTTACGTACATATTTGTACTTATATTGAATCCGGTTTAAATATCATAATTTTTCCGTATGATTTTTCAAAATCGGTGTAGGTGAGATATACATTGGTATTGAGCAGACAAAAGTTCAGCTGCTCACATTATTCAACCAATTGTCAACAACTTCTGGTCCCAAGAGTCATTACCGCCTAATCTTAAAGACGGCATCATTATTAATATACCAAAGAAAGGTAACATGATGGAATGCTGCAACTGGAGAGGCATAACTTTACTAAACG
>NC_051847.1:238903024-238927333 GCF_002237135.1 Teleopsis dalmanni | reverse complement strand
TCTGGTATGCATTAGAGTGTAAAGGTATACCGAGTAAATTAATAAATTTAGTAAAAGGCTTGTACTCTGACGCGCACTGCTCAGTACTTCACGAAGGGCGTCTCAGCGGGCAAATCCAAATTAAGTCTGGCGTCCGACAAGGTTGCATTCTTTCACCTATACTATTTAATATAGTCTTAGATGTGGTTATGTCGGAAGCTATGAGCACAAACCATGGCATATCATTCGGCCTTCATAACAAACTTACTGACCTCGATTACGCTGATGACATCTGTTTACTAACGCATAACTTTTCCCAGATGCAAATATCGTTAAACAACATCGCAAAGCGTGCATTGGCAGCTGGTCTGTCAATCAATATCAACAAAACCAAGTCTATGCGTCTCAATTCAAACTGCTTAACGAAGTTTCAACTAGATGGCTCCTACATCGAAGATGTACAAAGTTTCTGCTATCTGGGAAGCTACATTTCGAACAACGGCGGCAGTCGGCAAGACATACAGTACAGGCTATCGAAAGCGAAGCAAGCGTTTGGAACCCTTAACAAAATCTGGCGTTCATCCAACATCACACAACGCACTAAGATACACCTGTACAATGCAAACGTAAAATCAACTTTACTATATGGTAGTGAGAGTTGGAACCTAACGGCAAGAGACGCACAACAGCTACAAGCCTTTGTCAATCGTTGTCTACGACGCATCCTTCATGTATTCTGGCCAGCAACCATAACCAATAATGAGCTCTGGTTTAGAACGAATCAGCCTCTTATAACTGATGAAATAATGATGCGCAAATACAAATGGCTTGGCCACACGTTAAGAAAACCCGCTGATGATATCGCAAGAAATGTCTTAGATTTCAACCCTCAAGGCAGTAGAAGACCAGGGCGTCCGCGCAACACTTGGAAACGACAAACTGAAGCCGAATTAAGAAATGCTGGAAAGAGCTGGAGTGAAACAAAACGTCTTGCATTAGATAGAGTTCAATGGAAACTATTTGTTACGGCCCTCTGTTCCACCTAGGAATAAAAAGGATTAAATAAATAAATAATAATTGAGTTCTACCGACTGCTCAATAAATATTCTTATAGTGTTTATGTGATCTATGCAGGGCGGACCAGAGCGAAACCCTGCTTGATTCTGCCGGATTAGATTATTAAGTGGTTCAAATTATCTACGTGAATATTTTGTTTATTGTTGGCAGCAAAGATATACATCTCCAATTAGAACATTTTTTCCTGTCTCCCGATGAGATTGCCAAATAATTTTATAACTTTTTTTATAAGGAAATATAAAGCCACCAATTTTTAACTCATTTTTCAAGTATAGCTCTAAGAGTTTGCCGTTTTCATTACAGTTACAGTTAATATTTCGATGTACTTCGTAGACCATCTTCAGTATATAATGTTTTGTTTACTATCACTATACACTGAAGATTGTCTACGAAGTAGACCGAAATATTTGTAATAAAAATAATTTCATTTTTTGCTTTTTTAAATTTTTCAGTTTAAGAAGTGTAATTTGTATGGTATTTTCCTATCTAATTTCAATTCAAAACAAACACTTTAGAGAATTGATATTTTGTTCCTAAATAATTTATGCTATGTTTAAGCAACCGAATAAAAAAATTCATAAATTTAGAAATTTATTCTGGTTTTTATGAAATATTTTCATCACGTTTTAAAAGGGTTAATGGATCATTTTCTTTTAACAAATCTTTTCTACAATTTATTTCATTTATTTTGCCTACTTTAACACAAAACAACAACGGTCATTTTCTCTTTTTTATTATATACGAAACATATTTTACATTTTTTTGTTCAATTTCAGTAAAAGTTTGTTACAAATATTTCTGAATAATAGTTTTATAAATATTTGATTTTGAACATAAGTAATTTTAATGTTTTCCACAATATACAATATTTTTATGTGTTAATTTGAGACTAAATTTTAGTTTGTTTTTTTTATAAATATAACTCTTTAACACTTTAAATTATATAAAAATAGTATATTTTAAAGTAAAAAGATTACTATCCTCTTACTTTGCAACTCAATTATTAAACTCTTAAATGCTATTTAATAAAAAGATACATAAATCGCGTACATACTACACTAAAGTGCGTATACTAAAATATCTTGCATTCTAAGATTAAGTGAACAGGTACATTAATTAAATGAACCTATAATATTATTAAATTTCGAAACCATTGGAAGCTGTAGGTAAAAAAAGTAAAAATCTATTTTTTACCGATATAATATTTTAAGAATATTAAAGGATCGGTTATCTTTTTCTTTTTATAGTACACGTTTATTAAAAAATGTATTTGAATTTATTTATTATTAACAACAAAATTATTATTATATTAGCTAATATTGAAAAGCAAACGCGGTTTTTCATTACATTTGTAAGAAAATTTTCTTAGATAATCAATTTCAATGAAGTATATATGTAATATATTTTAATAATATTTAATGTTTAACAACATTTAATGTTTAAGAATATGTGATGTATAATAATATGTAGTGTATAATAATATGTAGTATTCACAGACGAGATGAAGAGCAGCTCGACTTCTGTGTTCTACCGTCACCATACAACAACTACTACTACTTTACTGCTTAATTTTTTTTTACCACTGCACTGCATTCAGAGTTCCCGTGTAGCAATAATTCTATACTCCTTTACATATATGAACCATTATTTTATGATCAATATAGTGACATATAGCCTTTTTCGAGTGATATCATGAACCCATCGATGGAAAACTTTTGTGGTTTAGCAGCAAAAAGCTTGGCAAAGTGATTTTCAGTGACTCTTCCACATCTTTACCTGTATTTAGTATATGAAGTGTCATCAAATCTCAGAAATAATCACAAGAATTTGAAATATAAATCAATTTTCACTTTTCACAACTCTAGATAGTTTAGAATTTTTATTACTAAATATATTTTGTATTATTTTTATGAAGTAATTTAGTTTTTTTAGTATCAAAAATGTACTTGTACATATAACTAAAAGGTAAAATAAGTAACTTCATTTAGTCGTAATTATGCTTTAAAGTTTTGGTTAAGACATTAAACATTGGCCTATATTTCAGTCCATTTGTGAAAGAAATTGTGTAATAAAACTTATGTTGGGTTAAGGTTGTAAACTTTAAAAGTATTTGTATCTAAACTTCAAGTACCTTGGATTTGCGGTTTTCACTGTAGATAAAAGTTTGGAATATTTTCCTTAAGACTTGTTTCAAATTCTTTTCATACAATAATTTATCAAACTTCTTATAGGCTTATTGTAAAAGTTTTGGGATGAAAATTTTGTAATTTTTTTTACTGACAATACTTTATTAAGCATTCATTTCTATATGACTCAGTTTGTGTTCATAATATTAATGGTTATAAATGATACAAAATAAATATCAAATTCTATATGGGAATTTATTGGAAAGTCATGAAAAAAATCTAATATGTGATAGAATAATAAAAAATTGAATTTTTTTAAACTTAAGCAACTTGTATATTTCTTAATATGTAAAAATTAGTGTTCAATCTTAACGATGGATACTTCTCTGAGAGAACTAGGACATAACTGAAAAGTTCGTAAATCTATAATAATAAGTTTACTTAGCTAATGGGCTCAGTAGCGGATACCAATCATTCTTAAAAAAAGAAAGTAGTCCAATAACGTACATGTGGTTTACGCATATAGTTCACTGTAGTTTTAGTCTTATGATACATTCTTTGAATAAAGTAATGTTACTGAAAGATGAATAAATTAATGCGAAATGAATTATTTTTATCAAATATCTTTTAATTATCAATGCTGTATTATTCATGATAAAATTGAAAACATATTTTCTTTATGCAAACAACAATACACTAGAATGCATTCATTGTTACAACCATTGGTGCCTTGACGCATAAATGCTGGAACGCACCCATTGTTCTTAGTTCATTATTCCTGACTAAATGTAGTAATATCTTTGACGAATCTCTTCAGTCTATGTACGATGCTATTTGGTGTATTCGTCAGATTCTACATGAAGTAAAGGTGTAATTGTTCTCCTCATTTTATAAAATACTTCACAGTGGCAAAGAATGTACCGTCAATGCAATTTTCTTTTTCCACCCAATCGCAGCTGTTATGGATTTCATAGTATTTGACTTGTTATGTACTGTTCCACACCAGTACAAACGTACTGTAATGATTTTTTTAGATACAGATTTATACCGACTATACATACCTTTCAAATATTTCATATTTCTTCAATTTTTTTTTTATTATTGTGGGTACTTCAATAGAACGAGGTACTTCATTGTTTATGAAAAATTTGTATTGTTAACCACATGTGGGAGTACAAAATTTAATTAGAATTTCTAGAAATGATGACGTTACTTGTTGTGTTTCAGTGAAAGAGCAGAATGAAGTCATATAAGAAATTAAAATAGAACTTAAAAGCACTACCTTTTCGCAAATTCATCTTTTGTTATACAATAATATTGTACTCTCATTTGTATTTTAATTTTGGAAGATTGCATCTAAAATTAGAATTACTCGGCAACAAGTTTAGCAGTCATAGAAACATTAATAGAGCAACTAAGGAAATTTATTTATTCATTTAATTAATAAAAAGGATAAAATGGCATATTTCCTTCTCATTTTTCTCATATAATTTTTTTCAACCTGAGTTGAAAGTATTAAAATTTTCTATATGAGATTCTACCCCAATTAAACACTTCTTGTAGGTATATGAATAGTAAAGATTTCAACCATGGACCACGAAGATCTAACTAAGATCATAAGTTCCTCAAGCGTTCGTTTAATCGTTGATCTCTACATTTCACAATATTAATACATTATATTAATATTTTATTACGACATTGTACGAAAATAAAAATATATATCGATGGATCACTGATTTAATAACTTTATATACTTTATGATTTCACACATGGAAATTTTATTATACATGTGTTAGAAGAGTTATATATAATTTTTTAATAAATATCTCAAAAACTATTTAAGCAAAACTTCATTTTAATATCTTTATTAATTTAGAAAATATCATATTCTGATCATAAATATTAATTTTGCTACACTGTCCTATGTTTCGATGCTTTGATAGGCTTCAGACAGTCTCAGGAAAGTTTATGTTAACAACTAAAAAAGAAATCTGACTGCAATTTCCATAAATGTTGTTTGAATATACTTATAAACTATTAACAAACTCGTATTATTGACTATATTTATCACATAAATTATTAGTAATTAATTTCTAATTATTAATACTGTTCGCATTAATTTAATAAGAAAATCTGAGCTAATGACTAACGATAGCTTCATGGTAAAAATTTAGCTTAGAAGTTGTGCACTTAAACAGTTTTTTATTTGTATTATTTAAATATTATTTTTAGATCAAAAGAAATGTTTGACAGTTTCAAATTGCTTATTTTTTGTCATTCTATTTACATAAATTATATACATCAACAGAGATTCACATCTGATAATTATTTTACAAATGAGTTCATAAAACGTGTGGGAAATTAATTAAATCACTCATACGCCATGAACATAATGAGCAGAGCACATCAGCACATATGTATATAACTGTTATGCATCTTTGTACTTTATAAGTCTGTAAAAATAATTAAATCGTATTTAAGTAAATACAAACTGACTATTTTTATACTTGGTATTGTATTTAAAATAACTTAAGTAATTATACCACTGAATATGCAATTGCAGTTTTGTGCAATCCAACAAGGAAACCATTAATTGCTCCAATGAAAGATAAAAACAATCAAGATAACAACAGAGCAGGGATTTAATTTAATACAGTTGCAATTGTAAGTTACAATTTGCAGTGGTAAAGTTAAGTATTAATGTGTAACGCAATAATTTGGGAAGCAATAAGTTGATTCGGATACTTGCTTGCATACTATAGCAGTTGTATTAATATCCTTCAGACTGATGCAATTTATAAAGGTTATAGTATTTTTTCACGTTACGGTTTTAATATATACAGTAAGAAATCTTAATCTTTATTGTGACGCGAAATTTTTAAATTGAATATAGATTTTATCCATTAGTTATACGACAAGGGACTTAATAAATGCCTTAGTCAATAAATTGCTGATTGATGATATATTTAATTATCTTAGTAATACTATTTGTATCACTATTATCGAATTAGTCAAGAAATGTGAATAAGTTACATATTTAATCTAAGTACTAATTAATATCAATGTAATGCACCTCTTCAGCTTCATGATTTCGGCTAGACTTTTAATTTCTTTTATATAGTTTATAACTGAAAACAATAAAAGCACTTTAATGAAGCATTTTTATACAAAAGTATAGCTTCAAAGACCATTTCATTTTTTTTTTATTAGTTCCAACTGAGTTTTAACGTTGAAGTCATTGAAAAGACTTTTAAATATTTTAATATACAAAGAAAATTTATCAATGCTTTTTAAGTCATATAAATATATATTCATATTTGTTTTTTTAATCAAACTTTGCAAGTCTTATAACTTGGATAATTAATTAATTTTATTTTTGTTTTGTAAATCAAAGTAGTAAAATAGCAGCTAGCTTTGTTTTTCACTAATGTAATTCATGTCAATTTATGAGATATTTGGTACACTTAAAGAAATTATGAAGCTTAAGCTATTTAATTGAACAGTTATTCAGATAAAAATAGTTAAGGTTAAGGTTTTTCTTCGAAGAACCTGTATCTCGCTAAAGACTCAAAACGAACGAGTATCATCCGAAATAAATAAAAATATAGAAATCACTTTCCGAGGTTAGACCACTTTATCACAAAACACTCCGCATATTCAAATCATTGTGAATGTAGTGCTTTAATCTAAATAGAATCGTATTAAACTCTTATTCGTCGTGTGTTTTTCATTTTTATGTTATCTTATATATCACATTAAATAATTTATTGCATAGTATTTAAATATTTGAATTAAATTTTATACCTACACATTCCGAAAATATATATATTCAATTTGTTTCTTCCACATAATTTGATTTTGATGAAAATTTCATCTAAATAAAAATAGGAAAACAAATGCTTACCCCTGCTGATTAGACCATGTCAAAGACAGCAACAGTTATGAAATGAAATAAAAACGATTTATGAGACACAGAAATAAAATTAATAAAATTTATTCCATAAAGTATACACATGGAACTCAACCCATATTCGAAACAAACCCAAGAAAACTCAGTTGGACTTGTCATATTCCAGTTCTACTCCATGGCAACAGAAATTATGTTAAGGCCAGTGAATAGATATGACATTGAAAATTAATGACAAAAATGTATGGAAATGCTGATGTGCCCAAAGGCAATATTGCAAAAAATTCATTTCTACGAAGGAAATGAAATCAGTGAAGGGCTTTTATATTTTGTACTCTTATTAAATATCCCAAACTAATGAAGATGTTGAGATGTGGGTTATTGCTTTTGTGTAATTCATTATATAATATATTGAGTAAGACATTTTTTTATATGTATTTAATTGGTTTCCAAATTTAATATCTTAATGTAAGCGTTAAAACATATGTTGCTTTTTATCTATAAGTACAGAAACGAATAAATAACTTATATTTGCAGTTGATTATTATAATTATTATAATCTTTGTACAATATCCTCTCGATCTGTCAAATTTTGTTGGCCAATCGAACATTTTAAGTTAAAGTAATCTTACATTTTTTAAAAAGTTGACTTTTTTTAAATAAATCCTTACTTTTTTTCGAAAAACATTATTATTAATAAAAATAATACAAACAATATTTTGAAAAATTTGGCTTTTTTAAAAATCTTTTCAAATTTTGCAGACACTGATACCTTACTATATTATAACGAATATTTTTGCTCCAAAAATTTGTATTTTTTATCACTCATCGTTTTTTGGAATCCGTTCTTTGAAACATGCTACCGTTTAACACATCAGTCAATAAGACGTGTGACTAACTAAGAAAAACAAATTTTTACTGCCCAAAATCGATTTTATTTATCAATAAATTCTCCTTCAAGGGCAATACAATCATTCCAACGCTTCTCTAACTTCTCGAAGCCGTTCTTGTAGAAGGATTTGTCTTTTACCTCAAAATAGGTTTCAGTTTCACCAATTACTTCTTCATTTGAGATAAATTTCTTACCGGCGAGCATTTTTTTGAGATCAGCGAATAGCCAGTAGTCGCTGGGGGCCAACTCTGGACTATACGGTGGATGAGGAAGTAATTCGAAGTGTAATTCGTCCAATTTTGCCATCGTTTTTATTTACTTCTGACATGGTGCATTGTCTTGGTGAAATATAGAATTTTTTTCAAATTCTATATTTGAGATCTGTATTAACATAAAAGTAATTTTTTGGGTTGAAAGCCACTGATTTTAAGTTCAGATAATAAAAACGAAACTCATCTTCACGAATATTGAATTCCTATAATCGAATCGTAAGCATAACTGTCGACTAGGCACAACATTAAGTTTTTTTTTTGATTTAGTGATATAAATGCCATAAAATGTTCTTTGGCAATTATTAAACTGAAAAAATAATATTTTAACATTAACATACATATATTTTATTAATTGCTTTCATATATCAGAGCCAGCCGAAATTGCATTTTTAGTGTGGCTCCAAGACGGATTAATTTTATTTCGATAATGGAGGCAAGCTTTTCAAACTGTTAAATATTTACGAAATAATTTAAATTTTTACTTTGTGGTCGTTTTCATGAATTTTAAATTAAATGAAATACATTAACAATTTCTCGTGAATTTAGTAGTTCAGCAAGTGTTAAATAAACATTCGAGTGTTTTTCTGAATGGATTATACTTTCCATACGTTTCTGCTTATTTTGAACACAAAAGTTATAATTCTTATGATTTATAAAATTTTTTTATAAAAAACTGTATAAAATATGTTTAAAACTGCAAAATAACTGAGTTTTTAATATATATGTTATGTGAATTATTTATGTTCACTATAAGTGCTATATAAATGCGAACGAGATTTTCTCAGATGCTCAAATATACTCATTCTATAATGGAATTTTTAAAAAGATAGCACATATGAAATTGGGTGATAAGCAATTAAAGTTGAAATAAAAACTTATTTTAATTATATTGTATGTTTTTCTGTCATATTATTTTATTGTTAATGTTGAAAATAATCTAATTTCTTATCCTTGTCCATATCCTTGATTCATATTCCTTATCTTAATTGCTACTGATGTTGGGTATTTGGAAGGAATATTTGGGGTACAATTGTAATGTCTAGGTTTTGTGTCTATTTTCTTCAAGTGAAAGCTGAATTTATACCGAATAACATTTATTATTAAAAAGATAGTTTCTAATTGGAATTTTAATAAATGCATTACAAATCAAATTTTGCTTTTAACTTAACTTCGATAATAAACCAAAAGTTTGTAATTAAGATAATTCTTTTGACTTAATTAATGTGTATAGAAAGGGTAAAGATAATTATTATAAGTTTGTATATACAGTCAAACTCCATAACTCGATGTTCGACTTCGAGTTAGAGAATTTTATTTTTTTGTTTTTATTTTTGAAATAAACCTAAATTACATTTTAAGATATTTATTTATTAAAAATCAAATATAGCACAGAAGTTATAGTGAAGTAAAGTATTCGGAAATTAAGGTTTGGGATTTTAATTTTTTTCTTATTTTCAGTACTTTATTTCACTTTCCACTATTCCACTCTATTCATACTCTCATAGTGATCATCAGTTGAATTTTATTCGAGTTATATAGAAAATTCGAGTTATAAAAGTTCGAGTTATGGAAGTTTGACTGTAACATCAAAAATATTATGCATTCTGTTCATTATAATAAATCGAAAATACCAGTTTGAACCTTTGTCTCCAAAAAGAGTGATATATAAATTCACTCATATAATAGTGAATAATATATATATTATTATTATTAAAAACTCCAAATATATTTTGAGCTATATAAGGAAGTGTTACAAATATCTTTTATGAAACAAAAGCTTTTCAACTTAGGGCCATGTTATGCAGAGTGTCTCGGGCACGGCAAATTACGCTCTTTCGGGCTATGCCGAAAATGCATGTTATGCAGAGTGTCACATCAGTATTGCCAATTTCGTATTTTTACGAAATTTTACGTATGAGCCTATTTTAGATAGGCTCACTTTCAATTTAATATCAAAAATAACTAGTAAGAAAAAACTCTTAGAGGCTGTAATAATGTTAATTTATTATTACATTATCTTACAATAATTATGAACTGTACTTAACAGTATTTACGCCTTTCTTTAAAACAGGAAAGTGTAATAATTATATTATTAGCGATTTATAAAAAAGGGCTGTGTTGCTTACTGCCATTTTTTCTCCAAAGCGTATTACAATTATAGTAGTTTGCTCCTAAAAGGCGCAAATTTTGAAATCTATTACTAAACAACACTGTTTTGCCTTAGTGCCGGGGCACAAACACGGTTGCCACTTATGGTACTTTAGTACCAAAATTGGTACTTTTTTTTTCGTTTTTTCGTTTTTGGTACTCATGTTTAAAAAATAGTACATTTTTGGCGACCCAACTTTATTGTGGATATTTCCAAATAATTTTTTTTATAAATCAACTTTGCACTATTTTATATTTTGTTCATTTATAACACTATGAAAAACACAGAACGAAAAAATAAAAAGGTCCAAAAAAATTTTGGACCTTTTTTACAGAAATGGTACCTTTTTAAACCAATTTTGGTACAGGAAAAAATTTTCAAGTGGCAACCGTGGGCACAAATACGCCGGCTCTCATGCCGGAGTTTGAACGGCCATATTCTTTTTTCTCTCATTTTCAAATTTAAAATTTGCATTGAAAACAACAACAATTGTACTCATGCCGTGCCAGAGACACCCTGCATAACATGGCCCTTAGTAAAAAATATATTATATCTGTTAAAGCAATTTTTTGTGTAAAGTTTTATTAATTTATTATCAGTGTTGCGAAAATAATTGAAAATAAAATATTATTTTATATTAATTTTATTTTTTTTATTATTTTTAAATATAATTATATTAATTAATTTTTTAATTATATTAATTATAAATTCAGCACAGCTGTTATTATTAATTTTTATTTTATTGCTGAGTGACGTATAAGTAACGTTTATTTCTTTTTATTTATTTAGTTATTTATTATTTTATCTGAAGAATCTACATTGCTTCATATGTTATTCTTCGTTAAATTTGTACTATAAATCGTAACTATAAACATTAAATTAAGACAGTTAACTGATTCAAATACTTTCTTTTGATTTAAAGAGCTTAATTCATTTAATTAATTGTTAGCTTAACTACCAGTGTGAAGTTTTGTGAGTTTTGAGTTTTTACTATATCAATTACTTTTTGCAGTATTAAGTAAATATGAAATATCGAAATATTTTCCTACTAGCTTTTTCTGTGACTTTACTCTGACTACAACCTTTCTATTCGTAATATTGGAATTGAAAATCCAAACTCTATTAGGTTTATTTGTTTTTGTATTCTCTTGCAATATTCAATATTTTCAATAACAAAATTCCACACAAAAGTAAACTTCATAATTATTTGTTGTAACTAAACAAGATACGAATTTTTGTGAGCAACCAGAAAATTATCCAATTCTCTACCCAACAATTTAATCAAACAAACGATTTCCAAAATATGAATGCAACTGTTATGAATTCAAATTGAAATTAAATTATAGAATATAATCTACTTAGAAATCGAATAATGAAATAATTGCCAAGTCTATTGTTAAAAGCAAAATTTTTATTATTATTAAAAATTATACATAGAATACATTAGTGAGTTATTCAAATTAAATTACAAAATCAAGAATTGCTTCTAACCTTCCTTATTGCATCCAAATTTCTTATTTCTTATAAATCTCAGTAGTATCTGCATTGATGCAATGCGCAGCGAACAAAATTAAATGTCATTGTAACTCGGAATATGTTGACAGCATTTTGTTGTTAAGAATTGGTATGTTTTTTCAAATATCGAGCATGGCTCCATAAATTGCAATCGATTGGCAGAAACCGCAACCACGTAACAAAGCCAACTAGAGTAAATAAACTACAGATTGCACTCTCAGTGATTCATTTGAAAACTGTTTGTGATTGTTGCAGCTCTGAGCTGTCACTCCTAACAACATATATTATTCGGAAATTCTGTACCATTGATTGCAAATAAATTTCCTGTACTTGTGGAAATCAAATACAAGGAAGACGATACACTCATGAAATGTATTGCATTATCTTCGTTTGTATAAAAGAAACCAAATAACACATGTTACTCTTTATTGTACAGACTATTTTATATTTCAAAGATTTATTCTTATTTACCAACGAATGAAATAGCAATCTTCAAGGTACAGTGGTTTAAGAAGCAAATATATTAGCCTAAATCTCTACGTTTTGACGTTATCAGTATAAATATTTCTTATTTCAATTTATTATATATATTTCAAAATATAAACTTGGAGAATGTACATAAACATACATATTTTTCATATATATACCATATTTGACATATGCCTATATAATAGATGAAGTAAAAATAAATTCCTTATATTTGCATGAAATTAAATGCTTATTTATCTGAGAATGATCTGATTTGAGAGTAATTTCATTATGCCTCTCTCATAGAAGTCCTCGTGCCTATAGCTAAAAAATTGAAACAGTCGTTTTTCACAAGCCTCCCTCGAAGCAAATTTTTTATCAGAAAAATCGTTTCCCATGGACTGGAATAGGTGGTAATCACTTGTGTCCTACCTAGACTATAAAGTGGATACATAAGAACTTCCCAACCAAGTTCCCGAAACTTTTGGCAAGAAAAAGTTGGAACACAATTCCTCTCCTATTGCCAAACCCGGCAGTTTCTGGTGGATTGACAATTGCTTTCTTCATTCGGTCAGATGATCCAATTTCAGTCGGCTCACCGTGATTCTACCACGACCGTTTTCGTTTCACGTTATCGTAGCTGATCATGATGCACTTTTCATCACTAGTCACACTTTAGAAATGGATCTATTATTTTGCAATTCATTTTTTTCAGAAGGAGTTTCTTTACGTTGAGTCGCACTCATGTGGCATCCATGTATCGAAACTCTTTATAAGCAGTCGACATAGTGCTCACAGGACGGTTGGACTTGAAAATTTCTATTATTATATTATGTTATTATTATATTTCTTTTATTATTAATATTTAACAAGTAAAAATAAAAATAATGATTATTTAATTCAATTGTTAGATGCCGTTTTGTTATTATCCCATAACCGTTTTAAAATTTTATATAAACTAACCAACACAGGTAAAAAGTGGGGATCATTTTGGGAATATATGTTTTGTTTTGGGATGTTCTCAGGCCTATCATTTGTAGGCTTCCATATTGATATACCTCAGTATTGCCAAGCCTAGGAACTTGCAAATATTAAAAAAAAAATTATTTTATATGCACAATTATTTTTTGGTTGCGGCATATTTAATACATATTTAAAAAATGAAGTTTTGTAGTAATATAAGATTTTAACCCATCAATTTCTAACTTAAACCACTGTGCTTTATTTCATTTAAGAATCTAATCACTATTTGAGATGTACTTAGCTGAAAGATGGAATTTGTTAGCAGCAAATGAAAACATAATTTAGTGATAAATAAATGCTATTATTTTCCGAGCGCTGCATTACAATATACATAAACCGCAAATTTTTTAATTTTTTTTAGTTTTATAGTACATTTACGGTTACTAGATTCTCTTTGTTATTAGTAGTTAATCTAGCAAAAGATTGTGCATCAGTACACTCTTAGCATATTTCATTGAGTAACATAAACAATATGCTGAGTTCTTTAGAAAAACTGAATGACTCTATTTTTCAGTACGTCATCTCTTCAATACACTTACTTCGATAATTCTCGAAATTATACATATATAGGTAGGTTTTTTTTGTAGGATTACATAATACCTCTCTATTATCTAATACCATTTTGGAACCATAAAATTCTCTGCGATATAAACCAGCCTAAAAGTTAACAATTTTAACAATTTTTTCCATATTTCCAGAAGGCTAAATTACTCTTCTCTTTACAATGTACGAACCATAATTTCGAATTACTTCTTTTAATCTAGGAAAGCGTTTAATTTAATATATTTCTTAACTTCGCTCCATTTAATATTAAATTAAATGTCAAAATAAATTTCAGAAATGGCACAAAGAGACCATTTTCAATGACTGAGTTTTTATAGTCAATTTGTTCAAATTTCTTCACCTTTTCTAGAAGGATATAAATGCAAATTTTTCAAATATTCTTACACAAATTGTGTGTAGTCCTTAACATTTATTTTATTTATTGATTAATGTTAATGCGAAATGAAGAAAGTGAAAATAATGTTTTGTCGAAAGGTAAAGGTGTTATCCTTTTTCTCCTAGTGTTATTTTTATCAGTTTAATGACTCGTGTTTAAGGCACTGAAGCAAGACCTTTCCTTTCTTCTTAATTGATTTTCACTTTTCTTTTAATTAATTAATTAACTTTGTAATTTTCACTTTTTCAAAAAAAATACAAATGTAAGTAAATAATAGATAGAAACCTTGGAAAGGACGGCACATGTTAAATATAAATTATTATTGTTCTTGAAACATAAAAAGAGAATATTCTAATACATTATTTAAATAAATTTATGTTTTTATTGTTCTGTCAATTAGCAACATTTATTTATTTGAAAATTTAATAATTTTGCAGCGCATGAAATGTTTATTTTATTTATTTCATATAACCTTCATATATATCCTTTTCCTTTTATTTTATATGTAAAAGGAAAAGTAAAAAAATTTATAGTTATTTTATTTCTATACATCTTATGGTGTCTTTTTAATTAGAATTAGTGTCTGTTGGCACCTGTACTCCCTTCTCTTTGTGAACATCCTAGTTATCTTCACTGGTTCAGTCTGTGGTTCTTATTTTATTACTTTTTATTTCGCCTTTTATTTTTTACTTTTCCATGTATTGGCAGAATGTTTACTTTCTTCTTGAATCGAATCCTGCTTCTCCTGCTTAACACCCCTTTAATTGTCTTTGGCAGATCAAAATAGTTTCACGCTTTGATTAGTTGGGAACTTGAAATGGTGTTCTTAGCTTTTTTAATTTTCTCTGTCAAGAAGCTGATGCTCTTATTTATATCTTCTATACTCGTGTTACATTGCTTTCTTTTTAATAGTTAATTGAACCTATTCCAATCCGTTATAATCTTCTTTGACATTGACGTGTCAATTAAACAGTTATCAATAGTGAACACAATAGGCTTGTGATCCGATAACATTTCGTCTAATACTTCAATATGTACATTGTAGTCAAAGTTTCTTGAGACACCTATATCAATGACATGTCCCCTTCCTATTCCATCTGGTATCTGCAGTTAAATGTTATTGTTCATTTACGCAGTTATAGTCCTTCCTGTTGGGTTTGAGTTGTTAGCTCTCCGTGATCGGTGATGTGCGTTTATGTCTCCTGCTGGAAAAGTTGTATTATCTTGTTCTAATACGGCATGAAAATCTTCTATAAAATCCAATACTCCTAGAGGTCTATAAACTGATGATAGTACAAATTCCATATTTTTAGATTTGACCTTGATTGATGTCGTTTCTAGTGCTTCTAATTATGTTCTTATGAAATGAAAGAGAATGTTATTTTTATTGATTATTGCAGTGCCTCTTTCACAGCTGTGTGTCCTTTTACTTCTGTATATTGCGTAATTAGAAATCCTCCACTCAATTGAGACTTTTAGAAATGATTTCTGAAGATGTATTATGGCTGTTTGGTACCCTCTTAAGAGATATCTCCAGTCTCTTTTCTTGCTTAAAATAAAACTTGCGTTCCACGGCATTATTTTTATACGGATTCTATTTTCCATTATGGAATTTATTACTTGTCATCATTGTGCTGAACTGTTGTGTTAAATTAACAAGGAACAAATATATCAAATATATCGGCAACATCATTCATTTGCCAATGCATTTTGTGCTTATTCATTTTATTGTATATTACTTTAGTCTTAATAAGATTTATCTTGACATGAACATAGTTTGCATTATGGAGTTCATTTCTTCTTGCATTTTAGTAAAGACCATTTGTTTGGAATAAATTTATCACAAATCCATTTAGACTGTGCAGGTTCGTTGTATCAGGAAACCCATTTCAATTTTAAACTTCTTTTGAACAAACGGAGGATTTATGGCAAGAAGCTGAGATTGTAGTTACTTACAATGTCAAATTTAAAATCTTTAAGTCTGAGGATATATTTATTGCTAATAAAGTTTATGTACAAAATCATTTCAATTGCACTTTCATTTAAAAGTTGCCATGTAGCATATTTAAACTTTACAAAAATAAATGTAAGTATTTATTTTATAACAACATTTATAAAAAAAAATGTTGCTTTTCCAAGAAATTAATTGCAAGATTAACTGCATTTGCACCAAGCGTCGCATAAAATCCTTTAAAAACCTTTTTCACCTGTAGACCAGCAAAATGCTCGACATTGTACTTCACATAATTGCACATTTTAAATATTCATGGCGATTAAGAGTCAGTGCCTTAAGTGCTATCAAATTAGATAAAATATGCTCTGAATAAACACCAGCGTTGAAAAATTTCGCTAAAAGTAGAAATTTATTTTTATACAGAATTTAATAGGACACAAAGGATTAAAATGTAAGTTTATACTGAATTCTTTGTGGATTTTAATAAAATTGCACATAAATTGTTCATTATTACACAATTGCACAGTTGTTGCACTTTTGTGCACTGTGTATACGAGTACATGTCTGAGACTCATAAACATACCGAATTTATTGCACAAAATGCAAGTTTTACTTCTTGTGCTGACCTAAGTCATTGTAACTCTTCCGTACTCGGGTGAAAACTGAGTTTCAAATTTCATGACCCTTTTAATCCCATACAATTGGGATAACTTATAAAGCTTTTTGTAATTATTTTTGTGCTTTGAACTCAATAAAATTGCTTAAAGGCTTAAAAAGGATCGTTAGTGTAGCAAATATTTCCCCAATTAAAATTATTTTATGCTTTGAGTTTTACAATGCTAATATGCTTATACGTAAAGTAAAGGCAAAGATTGTTTACCAATTGAATTGATTCAATTCCATATATTTGTTTTCTTGCAGTTATGTACAGTGGAAGCTCTCATAACAGACATACCTGTTGAACGAACATTACTCTTGCTAGAAAATTTTTTAAAATAAAATTGTACTCATTTCATTTGGAAATGAACTTAACCGATTTTTGTCCGGACACCCCTCTTAAACGGACAAGTGTTGCTTGACGATTAGTGTGTGCTTAAGTGAGGTTTCACTGTATTTTATAGAAATTGTTCAAATTTGGATTTTAGTATCATAACGATATATTACAAATTTATTCAAGAGTGTCCTATTTGAAGTAAAATTAAGTTTGGGTTACTAAAAACTGGAAATTTAAGATTTTCAATAATCAAATGAATAAATAATTATTTAATTCATATATTGAACTTTTAAGAGTATTAAAAATTGGTCAGTGTATTATAAACCAATTAAATTTAATAAAATAATAAGGTTCTTTTAAGATTTTATTAAAACAAACTAGAGAGAGTAAATTATTATTTTAATTTTAATACCACTGCCATTTAAATAAGTATCTTATTTTACATACGATTTAACTTAAAGCAGTCTTAAAATTTTTTCCTCAAAATCCATATAAAAAGAAATTATTTTACAAGCAAAATATGTGTGAATAAAGCGTATTTTTATATTCTCATAAGAATTCGAAACAATATGTTTTTCAGCACCGCAAGCCTTGCTCAGTATAAAAATATATTGAATATAGATTTTTAATTTAACAAAAAAATATATAAAATATAAAAAAATGGAACTTTCAATGTGTTTTCTGAAAATTTCACAAATTCGCAGCCTAAAATTTTTCATATCGGAATTTAATATAAAATTTTTTGTAGCGTAAAATTGAATGAACATTTTTTGATAGTCAAATTATTGGGTATTTCAAGCAATAATTCGACGATTTTATTCAAAGAAATGCATAATAGCGTTTTTCCACTATATTTTTTTTATTAAAGAAAAATATTTAGATTTGATTTGATTTCTTCTATTTCTCTTGGATATTTAATATCCCGGAGAGCTTTTGCTTTGTGAAGCTAGGAAAATAAAAATAAAAAATGTAAGCAAACTTTTCAAATGATTTATGGAATGTATTTTTAATAATCTCAATATTTCTTTACTTAAATATTTGTTAAAATACAAAAACATTTCATTTTAAGAAAAAAAAAAACCAAATATTAATGTATTAATAATTATATTTAGAGTTAGATATTGCAAAGAATTTTACGGCTTGAAAAAAGGCTTAAAATAGTTATTTTTTATCAACACTTTTTTTAATGAAATTGTTTATTATTGAGTAGAATTTAGATTTTTGTTAATTTTTTCCTTTTCGCATTGAAAAAATAAATTAAATGATAACACTAAAGACTAAAATACCTTTCAAAAAATTTTAATAAAGGTATTAACTCAAAAAATACGAAAAGACCAAGCTGAGTTTCGCCCAAATCGCTCTTGCTTTCATCACATCAACAGCTTGATTTTAATAATAGAACAATGCAATGAATTTAATAACTCCTTCGACTAATAAAAGCTTTCGACTCATCAAGGGTACATTAAACACTCTTTTCACAATGGAGGTTAGATCCAACGAGTACGTCAGTGAGTTCTGCTATCTGGGTAGCTATGTTAATACACATGGAGATGCCGCAAGAGAAGTGGATAGCAGAATCTCAGCCAGAATAGCGTTCAGTAATCTTCGCAGTGTATGGAACTTAAATAAAATATCTCCTTAAACAAAAATCCATTATTACAATGCCTGTGTAAAATCCTTCCAATTGTATGAATTAGAAATTTGGTTGGTCAATAGTGAAATACAAAGAAAACTTCAAAACTTTATCAATAGATGCCTGTGTAATATTTTGAAAGTTTAGGAACCATGTAGAATTTCAAATATGGAACTTCTTCAACGAAAATGAAAACCAAAAAGATATCAAGCGTCGGTAATATAATTGGTTTGACAACGCTTTTCGTAAGCCGTGCGATAAAATATGTTACGCAACACTTCATTGCAACCGCGAAAGCAATAGACACAGAGGAAGACCACGTAACACTTGGAAAAGAACGATAACGAATGAGACCAGAGATAGAAATAGTTTGAGATTCCATGTAACAAGTCTGTGCTCCTGATGGAGTACGACTAATAATAAATATCTTAACTCGTAGTTTGCAAGGTCATCCTAATTCCTCATGTTATCAGTTAAGAAGACTTTTATATTAACGTGCAAGTCATGAACATGTTTGTGGCTTGAAAAGTTTTTCTATAACCGAAAAAAGATCTATAAAGAGTTCTATAAAGGCTGTTATAGAAAGTATTTAGAGAGTAATATAAAAACTATTATAAGAAGTGTTAAAGAAGCCTTATAAAAAGCATTCTCGGAAAAGATTGCTAAGAGTGTTTAATTTTTCAAACGTTTTCTGTTTAGAATATTAATGCAAAGAATTTCAGTTTAATGGATGAGATTGTAAATATCATGTGAAGGAGTTCTAACATAAGTAAGCGGTAAAGGTACAAATATTTTTATTTTGAAATTAACCAACCTTTTCTTAAATTGATGAATTAAAAAATTAATTACTTCCAAATGAGCTTAACTTCCTACATGACTGCAGCACATAATTACACCTACCTTCTTCGGAGAAGTGTTATTTTCCTACAGTTTGAAAAATACTCTGCACTGGTAAGAAATGTTATAGCAAATAAACTGTAAGGAATTCGAAATGGATTATTTAGGTATCCCTAACTTAAAAAGATACTGGCAACAAATGTATTATAAAATGTTAAGTAAGCTTGACAAGTTTTCAGTTTCTGTTTTAAAATCGAATAAACAAGTAAGAACATTTAAATAATGGCAAAAGTTGGTAAAAGTAATAATAAATCAACGTCAATTGAATAGAAGTTATTAATTTATGTACTCTCCTTTTTTTCAAACAATAAACAAAATTTATATTAATTTTTATTGAAATTTAACAATTAAAAATAAAAATATAATTAATTAATTAATTCAATTATTCTACAGCTGGTTTATGATTTCGTTCTAATATAAACACAGCAAGTAAAATTGTTAATAAATACTTTCATAGCAAAAGTGACAAAACTCCAGAAAAATATACGAACAAAAAAGTCAAGTACGGCTTTGGATCAGTTGGTTAAGGTGCGCTGATTCTGAGCTTCACATCTGGCAGGACCCGAGTTCGATTCCTGGTACTTGCAGTCTCAAAAAAAAACTGATGATAGGTATTTGGCAATACTCGAAACAGCTGTATGGTCAGCCAAAAATTCATTTAATTAAAAATAATATAAAAAATAAATTTTTGTTGTTGTAGTTCACTACTGTTCGAAAAACCTCTTTATTAATTTTTTTAATAAAAATTTTAAAAGTATATAAATAACAACACTTATTAATTAATAAAAATAAACAATATTGCTAAATAAGTAAGTAATTTAAAAATCTGTAAACAATATATCTTAAGACTAAAAGAAATGCATTATGGAGTTGTATACACTTGGAAACGTAAAATTCTACATTTATGTATATATGTACATACAGATACAAGCATTTACTACACCGACAACTAAGGACTTATAAAATAAATATTTTATTACGCTTATTCAAATCAAATAAAAATATCTTTAATTAGAAAATCTTATTTATTTATTCAGAGTGATTATAAAAGCAATAAGCTATGATATCCGGAAAAACATCTTTTAATTAGTTAAATGCAAAGTTTTCCATTCGATAAGGAAATCAAAAAAATTTATTGATGTTTACTTCTTTCATTCCTTGCTGGTATCCTTGATTGTGAAGTTAGTAAGGAATAGCGAAATAAAAAATATGCAATCCAATAATAAGAGTATTTTCTTAGTTGCAATAAGTTCTTTAATACTTTTTTGCTACAAAATAAAATATTTTTCATTCAATTCAATCTGTTGGTGTACTTGAACGCTTCAACAAAACTGCTTATCTTCTCATACTCGCACTAGTAATCATAAATATTTTGAATATATTTACAAAATGCATTCAGTTACACACGATTGCACAATCTGAAAAAATTTTATTGTCGCATCGCCGGAAGATATTATCCAAACTGATTTTAAGCATTTATAAGCTGAGTTATCTTTAATAAAGCATAAAATTCATTCAGTCGTAAACACTGACTTAATTCTATTACGCATTTCGCAAAATGCAAATACGATGCTCAAATAGCAGCTCAATAGCAAAATATTTGGATATATTTTGCATTTATTTATCAAGAAATTTAATGGCAGCAACACATAATAATAAATAGATGTATTAAAATAAAAATATTATTACATTATTCAACATGAATTACATGTTCACTTTCAAAATTATAATGTGTATTTATATAATAAATAAAATGTCAACAAATGCATATATATAACTCAAAACCAAAACAATAAGCCTCAATTGAAGCTAAGCTCATTGCAAATTAATGCCATATACAAAAACAAAAACAATAAAATTTTATAAATAATATTGGTGCTTCTAGTCACTACAATCATCTAAGAATATATATATTTCAATATACATATAAAAAATAAATTGTACTCTTTTTAAGATAAAACTACAGAAGATTATAGTCAACTTAAATAAGTCACAATTCTTGGAATAATTAATTAAAAAGAATTTAAAAAAAACACTCAACTTCTATAGATTACATCGGAATTACCATTCGGAATTCTTGGCAGAAAGTAAGACAGTAAATATAGAATATTATCTGAGCTTTATGGGGTGTGTGAGACAACAAACTCGTTGAAGTAGACCAGATAATAACTCATAAGACTATCATTGTAAACGAATTTCTGGTCAAAAATTCAACAAGTCCTTTTGAACAGTCACCGACTGTTCTCTTAATTTAATTAAGATTTTTTTCCTTTTCAAAAATTGAAATAACCAATTCAAAGCACTCATTTTTAGTCGATAAATAAGAATCTATCGAAAAGAACTAAAGACGATTCTAAAAAATTTTTTTTCAAATTTTTTTGTTGATTGATTTATTTCTTTTCGTGAGTGCATTATTTTGAAACGGACCTACCTTATATTTTCTTAAATAAGACATATTTTGATTTTCATTGACTTATTCCCAATACATTATTTATGCAGCAGTAAATTTTTTACGAACAGTACACTTCCTAACAGATCTACATGAGATCAACTTATGCATTAATAATTTAATCTGTCAGCTTCCAACGATTACCAGAAAGTACTTCTTTATTATGAATTAATATTCTATAAAGTAAGTAAAGAGTCACTATTCATTTCATCAAAACTAAACAGCAACTTCACATTTCTAACTATAGGTTATCTAATCCAAAATACATACAATTCTATGTATCATAGTGGGTTTATCTAGTGCTCAAGTTAGCTTATCGGCTTAGAAATGTTATTGCTATCTACCAATCTATCTTTTAAGTAAGTTGCAAAAATAACTTAAAGTTAAGGATTTAGAAAAACCCAAATGAAATGATATGATATCAATCGTAACATAACTTTCTAAGCTAACAGTCGATGTTTTTAATTGGCTCGTTGTCATACCACATCATCGCAGTTGTGTCAATTGTTGAACACAACTAAAAGAAGCAAGAGACGTAGTTAAATATATTATTGTAGCTAAAAGAATATATTTCTTTTCTCTCAATTCGATACTTGTAATGCAGATGTCAGTACAGAGTAAGTTTCACAACATGTCATTTGTAAAATAAATTTCTATATTATCACTCCACACAAATGAAAAATCACGTTTTGAGGTATATAAAAATAAGTTTATATGTACTGAACTTTGACTTAAGTGTTTACTTATTTAATAACTCAAGAAAGCGCATACCTATATGACTAGTTTATTGTAAATAACAAACTGTGAACTAACAAACATAGTGTACTGTTTTGTATTTTTGTTAAAAAACTCTAAACGAACAGAACACTAAATAAATTCTAAAAAACTTTAAAAGTTTGTGTTTATGAATACCGCATCCGCATTACAATATTATATCTGTATAATACATCCGCTAATATTAAATATGCATCTATAAATTAATACACAATATCTCTATTTAAAAACAAAAACACAATATATGTAATACAAATGCAAACGAAACAACAACAATGGACATTAAAAACATTTCCAAATTGTTCTGTTCAATAGACATTAAAAGTACACTAAAAATGCACTACCTTCAAGAAAATGTTGCTAGAAAGTTGACTACCTTTTTGAAAAGATCATTGAAAAGATCACTACCTTTGTGAAAAGAACACTAACAAAAATTTGAAAAAATTTTTAGAAGATATCGGAAACAATACATCATTTTAGTGTTTCGATCATGTCGCTTTCATTTTTAGTGTACTGTTTGTGGTTATGTTCATCAACATAAACATTAAAAGGTTTTTGTTGTGTTTCGGATATGAGCAGTACTATTTTGAACTATTTTGTTTATTTTCGTTCACTGTTGTAAATACAATGTTAATTTGTAGTTTTATGCAATATTTTCATTACATCTGTTTCAATTCATTTTAAATTATGTCAAAATAATTTAAATAATGCCTTATGTACATTTCTACAGAGTTAAGCATTTGTCCATAATTATTTTTCTTTTCCATGCCAAGTATACAAATAAAGCACTTTCTTTTAATGTGTGTTATATTATACTTGAAAAAATGTAACTTTTATAAACAATACTATGAATGGAAGTAAATTGTAATAGTAAAATAGGAAATGTTTTAAATTTAGGGTCTTCTCTATATATATTGTTTTTGTTTGTGCAAGCAATGTATTTTTAATTTGAAATGATAATTAATGCATTTTAATATTCACAACACTACAAGTCGTAGTGTACATTTCCAAGAATCAAATTCCTGAATGGATTTGCTTCAACGATATATGTTTTCCATATTGTACTACATTCTGTTTCATTTTGTTATTTTCGACGTAATAATAATGAACAACAAAAGTTATTTGATAAATTTCTACAAGGTAAATCGGGCAACCTCACTAACCAAATTTCTACAAACAAAAGTATGAAATACTGTAGACTTTCCGCAACTTTCATAAATTTTGTTTACAGAAAACTAAACAATAACAACAATAACTGAA
>NC_051847.1:238896618-238902924 GCF_002237135.1 Teleopsis dalmanni | reverse complement strand
ATTGTAAGTTTCTTTGTGATTGAAGGCATTTACGTGGGACGAATGTAGATTTAGGTTGTTCTGGACTTAGTCTTATATGGGTTAAGTTAGTAATTTGCCAATGTATCTGGGAAATCATTCTTTGATTCAATATGCTTTTCTCCCTGAACAGAAGATACAGGTATCGTCTGATGGACCACAATTTTGGTACATTGGAAGTGTAAATATTACAAAGTGATAGTGAAACAGGAGTCCTTGTGGCGCACCCTTTTATTTTACTTATTGCTAATATACAGTCTTCAACTATAATGCGGAAATTATTTTTCAAAAAGTTGCACAAAATTGTATTCAATCAAAGTGAAAATATATTATCTTGCTCAACTTAGGAGCGGATAACAGTAAGTAAGTAAGTATTATTTTGAAGGCATATGTTAAACACCGTCAACGTGCTGATTGACACCAATTTGAATAAATAATAAAAGAAAGAACCTATATTAAATATTATTAAATTAAACAAGAGATTAATAAAATGTACTTTTATTAACTTTTAATTACACGAACCAGTCATAATTCTATTTCCCACGCAACTTTTGCACAAATGTTTTCCACTTGAATTCGATACAATTTCATAAAAATAATGTAATCTTTTCCTCATAATGTATCCAGACGAGTGTTATCCTACTTGTGAGACTTATGATGAATGAGTTTATTTTTACAAATGACTATAAATGTATGGCTTATTATTGTCTGAAGTTACGTTTTTCATTAGTCTTGTAATATTAACTTGTACTGACATACCATATTAAGTTAATACTTACATATAGACACTTGTGTCTATAATTATGTAATTATATATAACAAGATGACGTGATTGTAATAAGATATTAAAACAACAAAGAATTAAAAACAATATATTGGTATCAATTGTGTTTGTGAATTAAAAGTAGATAAAATATATTGTAGTATGTAAAAATAATAAAATAAGTGTTAATATTAATGATGTGATAACAGAAGTTATGAATTATAAATAGCTTGCCATAAATGAGCTAATAAAAATATACAGATATAGTTATATATGCCTTCAACTTCGCTGTTTCAATCGATCGATATATTACACCTAAATATCAACTCTAATACTATATGGGCAATCGAAAAATATACATAACTAAATTAATTCGTAAAAAGGAAAACTAAATGGATGACAACTTAAAAGACTAAAGAATCCTTCACTGAAAGGACGCAAATCTTGATGTTATATTCCTACTCCTATAGCAATACGAAATATAGAAATACGTATAAAATTATTATATTTAAGTTTTAAAAAATATTTGCTTGCGATTACATGTACTAAATCTTTAAATAAATATTTTATAAATACATTAAAAATAAAAATACTGTTCAAATATATGAGTATGTAAATAAACAGCAACACAAAAAGCAGATGGATTAAAAGATTTATTAAAACTAATATTAACATTGTATTAAAAAAATTTGTTGTGTTGAATAAAAACTTATATATCTTTAATAAAATTTATTGAAATATTACAAATAAAAATATTAACATTTAATTCTACGTTTCAACACAATGGGCCTGTAGGCCTAAGTATAACCTAATTCCATATTTTACAAATTTTGAAAAAACAAAAATTGTTCTTTTATTTTCAAAAATGAAAAATTTTATCAAAAATTATTTTAAATTAAATTTACTATATATAAAATATGTATCCCAAAGACGAGTTATTACAATTTTAATAGAAATAAGAGAATGAAATCCCATAGGATTTATGTCTTATTTCTAATGTTAAACTCGCATTGTGATGCTCTCCCAGCAATATTCTCAATCTACTAATTGGGCGACTGAAAGTCTAGACGCCAAATCACAAATGAAGATGGTTTCAGCACTAGAAAAGTGCTGAATGCCATGCACTGAGGGTATGGCACTACAACTATTGCAGTGAATATGCTCCCATGAGGCTGACGAAGCTGCAATCAGCTAATAAGATCTGGACACCAAATTACAAATGAAGATAAAAAAATTTTTACTTTAGATACTTAGAACAACAGTGACCAAAAAAAAAAGTAAACATAGATGGTCAAAAAAAACCATTTTTTTAATATTTACTGAACGCTTTTTAACTGATTTCCGTTTTACTTATTTCACTCTATTATAGAAGAAAAAGTATCGAGACTTTCTCCACAAGTCTACTTTCTTATGAATTCTTATTTATTTAAAATTAAATATTCATGAGTAGCTCTATACTCAGAATCAACTTCTGCTGCGTATATATCTTACGTTTTACACGCCAAAAATAATAAATGAAACACTATATACACTAATCAAGCCTTAACCAAGTTTGTTTCCAGTATAGACAGATAATACCTAAATATTTATTAAAATTGCAAGTTTTACAAAATATAATTTTTAAAGTGAATTATAATTTCGCAACACACTTTTTCACTTCAAAACTACATACAATAGATGATACAGAATCGATTTCGATTAAGATTGAATTTATTGCAAATAACTTTAACTTAAAATGTCAAATGTAAGGATTTGGGTTCTTAAATGACTTAGTTCTAAATTAGCATTTATTCTATTTGAAGTTGGCTAAACTAAATAAGTTAAATTATGTTACAGATTATTAATATTTCCATATTTCTTTAATAAATTAATTTAAATATTTTTAAAATTTATTTTTATAAATCAATTTGGTTATTGATTTAAGTTGATATTAATTACGAATGCAAATATTAAAATTAAATAGGAGTTTTTATGATCTTTACGCCGTGTGCGAGTTCAAAAATTGCGGTAAAGTAAATTGTAATTTACTTGGGATTTTTTGCACTGCACTTATATTAATATTTATTTATTTATTTATTGCACTTAATTACTATTTTTGGTTAACTGTTTTCAAATTTATTTATTTATTTATTATACATCTTATAAAATTTTCGCAATGGTAACACCTAATTTACCATACTCGAAATTCTGGTAAATACCAACACACGCTGCCATACCGCTATAATTAACTATTTCCCTCAATTTACCATTAATTTACTCAAACTCGCACATGGCCTTAATTCATATATTTAGAATTAAATTATACAAATTTGTATTATAAGGAAGCAAACTTGAGCTCGAAGAAAAAAGATAATAATAATAATATTTTATCTTATACCAACAAATTTTTTTTGTTTTGTAATTAAGTCAATAATCACTTAACCTAACAACCGCTACATCCAATATTTAATAGTTTCGAGTTAATTTATCAAACTGATCGCAGAACCACTCCATCTCGCTTTTTAGTTATAAATAAAACTAACCAAATCTATTTAGAGAAACACTTTTACTTGTCTAATTTTTATATAAAACCTCTTTTGAATAAATTGAATAAAATAAATATCGATAAGACATACATTCTCGTAAAATAACGGAGTGCTTCCTATATAAAATGAAATGTTATTATGTTTCGCAAAGGTATTTCACCTGCACATGTTTAAAATCAAATATCTAAACCTTTTCATAAATATTTTATTATTTTATTATATATTATTTTCTTCAATTTTTAAACTTTGAAACGTGGGTAACACTTACCTTATCCTTAATAGAAGTATTTTGTAGCCTTACGGTTTCCTTTGTCAGTGATGCTCTTTGACATTGAAGGACTTACGTGCTCGTGCACTAATGTCCAATTTCATCCTTTATTTTCGTGTTTATTTTGGGAGCGTGTTATTTAGGGCAGAAAGTACCGTACAAAAGGAGTACTTAAATGTATCTTTTCACATTCCTTTCCACTTTGTACTTTTTGGACATGAAATTGACATTTATTTTAGTAATATATATAAGTTTGATATTAAGTTTAATAGTAAAAGACGAATACTACAAGAGTTAGTCATAAAAACGTCATCTCATACACTGAAACATTTTTTATACTCACATATATAAACATCAGTATCTAATACTGTTGTTAGACAAATAAATATTATTTACAATTATGTTTAATTTGTTATTTTATTTTTATTTAATTTTCTTAAGCAACTTTCTGTCATTTTGTTTAAATACACATGACTAATGCCTTGCACAGGTTTACTCCAAATAAATTTTTGAAATACCTGACATTTAACATCTGATATCGGACATTTTACAGTAATACTCTTTACAAAACATTGATTCTGTTATCCTAAAAAGTCATGATCTTTTTTAAAACCTATACCAAGTATTTCATTGAATTCAATAAATATGAGGTAACACAAGGCAACACCTATGTTACCAATTACCAAGACTTTTTTCAATAGTTCGTAATATTATAGACGTTTCATTATGTATAATGTAGTCTTTGAACGATATTAGTACTCTAAGGAAATAATCCGTCTAGGCACCACATGAATATGAGTGAAAAATGGTCAAATTAATAAATATTACATAAAATATCTACGAAAATGATACTCGCAGAGATGTTCCTGATGGATTGTTAAGCGTATTTTTTGAAGCATGAAGTCTTCCTTCTTTAGAAGAAGATCATCAGAGCTGTGAACTATTCGAAGTAAGAGAAATCTATATAAACAATAGACATAGATATTTGAAGAATATGTAAACAATAGACATAGACAACATTTTCAAAGGTTGAGTTTTCCAAAATAATTTTCATCTTAAGACACAAAATAAAATGGGAAAACAAATTTCTTTATTTCGTATTCCATTGGCTTAAAATAGATACTTTTAAACTACTCAGAAAGCAGTTTGATATTTACTGGTTCATAACTAAACAATGCAATACATAAATACTTTTTCTTACAAAGAACTAGGTTCACTAGGTGAAAAAATTAACATCAAAACAACTTTTTTAAAAAGTGCTTTTATTGAGCTTTTGCATGCTGTGTTTATTAATTGAAAGCGCTATTAAACTTGAAAAAATGGTACATAAGACCGAGTCATTAATGTTTGTTTTAATGTCATTAGTTAATAAATGATCCTTTGGATTATGTAATTTTTCCGTCCATGATTGTATAGCTCTAATTGTATTTGAAAAGTTATTTACTTTCTAGAAATATAACAACTATTAGCTAACTTTCTTATGCTGTCTATCATTTAAAACATGCGGCCCTCGACTAATTTTTGTGCGACCCGCGATTTTTTTTTAATCTTCCACAGCTACTCAAATTTTCTTTTGGTGTACTAGTAAAACTACATTATTTTATTTTTATGGTATACCAAATAAATGAAGTTAAATTAATAAATTAATGTAACTAAATTTAACATTATAACCCTATCTTTATAATACTACAACAACTATGTACGTATGCATTTGTTTGTGAGACCCTCCTATCTGTACAGTGATTTGTTTTGACCCACGATCTCATTTAGTCTAGACAGCCCTGATTTAAAAGATAGCGTACTTACTAAACAATACAAAAAATTCTTTGTAATTTATTACTGTGTAACGTGGCTAGTGATGACACCAATAAAACACAAACGATAAATATATATTAATCGCTATTATATATCTCCAATATTTGAACGCTAAAACGAGTCAAACATCAAATATAGATTCTGGGTGTTTCTTAGAACAATCATAAGTGTTATATCTCACTACACTACCAAATACAATTATAGAACTACGTGGAAGTGTAGTATAAATACAGCATATCATTTAATCAACTGAGAGTATTGGCATGTAAGGAAGAATGGCAGAAAACTTATATGAATAGCTTGAGTTGATAATTTTTACCCTTTATATTTACTAGACAAGCTAAAGTCGCTTGGATATTTCTTAAGTTAATGTTTTGATTAAACTAAAACTTTTAATAATGTCTGGCACATTCAACTAATGAAGATTTCATATATAAATTCTGTCTATCTTTAGTTAATAGTGTTCATCCATCCCGTGCTAGCAATAACAAAAACCTGCTTCAACTATCGGGAATGATAAGATTAACAAAAACGTTTTGTATTTAATAATAAGTCGCGCCTGCAAAAATCAATATAGTAATTTTGGAGAAATTTTAAATGACTTAAGAATGATAAGAAAGAAATGTATAGACCATTAAATGGCAAACATACTCTTTTTTTATTATATAAAGTTGCTGAAGTGTTTATAAATGGCCTCATTAGCAGAAAAGTTGTACAAAAAAGATAAGTAAACTAAATGTCTTGCGGCCTACATTTTTTTTTACTTAAATATTCAATAAATGAAAATTACTTTTTTGTTCAATTTACCGATAAATATTTTACAGTGATTTCTCGATAAACCAAAACTGTTAATCAGAAAATTAATATATATGTTTTTATATGTTTTTATATAATATATATATGTTTGTAAATTATAT
>NC_051847.1:238892146-238896518 GCF_002237135.1 Teleopsis dalmanni | reverse complement strand
GAAAAGCTTTCGGAAATTCTCATTTAAAATTCGCGCGCTGTATATTTTCCGATATTTTAAGTTTATGTAGTTTGGCAGCACTGTCCTTAATTACTATGCCAAAAATGAGCGCGATCTGTCAGACAGTTCGTTTACGGCAGCTGTTGAAACCAGTTCACCTCAGTAGGGCGTTGCGAAAAAAACAATGGAAAAAAATATTGAACAAAGAGTTTGCATCAAATTTTGTGTTTCGAACGAAATTTCGTGTGCAGAATCGTTGCGAATGCTACAAAAGGCTTATGGGGAATCAGTTTTATCGAAAACTCAAGTTTATGAGTGGTACAAAGCCTTCCAGGACGGTCGTACGACCGTCGAAGACATTTCGCAACGCACTACTGAGGTGAACTGGTTTCAACAGCTGCCGTAAACGAACTGTCTGACAGATCGAGCTCATTTTTGGCATAGTAATTAAGGACAGTTCTGCCAAACTACATAAACTTAAAATATCGAAAAATATACAGCGCGCGAATTTTAAATGAGAATTTCCGAAAACTTTTCAGTCTTAATGTAAGTTGTTTTAATCTTGGAAAGTTATTTATTTTCCAGTACGCTGTTAAGATGTTAATGTACATCAAAAATAGTTAATAAAAACATGTTGCTACTCCATTGTATGTTTCGACCTAAAATTTACATTTTATGTGGTGATCATTTCATTATGACAATTATATTATACATTATATATAAACTTATATGAAAAGTCTTATATGAAAACCATCAGTAAAAAAAGACACGCTTTTTGGCATATAAGCCATTCTTTTACAAACGGGACAGATTTTCAATTCATCACTTTTGATTTAGTCGATTTTTTTTTATGAGCTTCTTTTATAAAATAATATGATCAGTAACTCCAAAGAAAAATTTAGAATTATTTCCTAAAACATATGGACATATAAAGATTTGAGAATACACATTTTAAACTAATTAGTAAATGTTTATGTCTCAGCGTATGTAAATGATAGAGACAAAGATTTTTGCAAATTTCAGGCTATTATCTTTAATATTTTATAAATTGCTTTAAGAACTGAAACTGTTTACATATACATATGTACTAATATTAATTGTCAATTAAAGAAATAGTTTTCTTTTTAAATGATATCTTTTGTTCTGATTCGAATTTGTCATTAAGTATTTTTAAAAAATTAAATAACCAGATTTTTTTAACTTCCTTTGTTAGTGTTTTTAATGTAAAAAGTTTACAACTTTAAATGATAATATCTCAAAAAAATAACTTATATCGATATATAGCGAACTATAAAATTTTACTCAAATTAGCTGTCTTTACAAAAATTCGTTGCCAAATCGGTATACCCGAGATATGCGAATCTTGTCTATCAACGGATTCACTTATCGCATGCATTTCGCATATTTATTTTACTTGCACTCAGAATGACTTGATTGTTTACTTTCAAAGTCAAAAATATCTGAATATGTATTATTCGAATTCTATAAGAAAATAAAAGTTTTCCAACATTTTTCATTGCTGAAGTGCAAACCTTTCATATCCTTCTTATTGAAGATATGTGTAGGTGGATTTCGTTTGTACTCGCTTAGATGCACTATCTATGATTGTAGAAATTACAAAAAAAGCAAAATAAACACAATTGTGTAAATATAAGAAAACTCTGAAATTTTTCTATTGAAAAATTTTAATTTCTATATATCTCTTTTACAAGAATACTTGCCAAAACAAAAATTTATATCAGGACTGGCGTAGCAACTTTAACAAATATTAAATTGTTAGACCAACATTGAAGGCGATGTATGTAAAAACAGTGCAAACTATGTTAAAAGGAATATTTTCCTCAACCACGGAGTTCCTCTTTCTCACAAAAAAGCACAGGCAGTTCTCTTCTCTTATCCCACCGACGTCGAGCTTCATAGTAAAATATGCAAAATATTTGCTTTATTGTCATCAGTTTGTATTAATAGGAATCAGCAAATAGTCAACTGTGATATATCGGATGATTGAACGAATTTTAAAGGCCTCTTTATTTTTTACACAATGTTGTCTTTCAAATTTAGTATATCACAAAAATTTGTCTACATATTTCTTTTATTTTAATAAAAAATCCTGGTTCGTTGACATTAGGTGTATTCGTTTATTTTTGCTGGAAAAAATTAGTGGCAGAAACCAAAAGATAAAAATCGTTGCAAAGAAATGAAATACTCCCAAATTCCTGACAAATGTACTGAAACAGATAATCGGTGAATAAGTAATAGATAATAATATAAATTTATTTAATTAAGTTAACACTGAAAGTAAATTTGTTACTTAAACTAATCGGCAAAATAGCGATTTCCTGAGTACGCCCAGATTTTGTTTAAGATAGCTGTATGGAGTAAGTCTTTTTTTATTTAGCTACATTTGTATATGGTTTAGTTTTTAAGGTATCAAGGTTTAAAGTTGAAAATTTTTACTATCAACAACAAGTAGACAAAATCATCTGGCCCATATAGTACAGCCAGACCTGTGCTGGTAGTCAGTCGCCACATGACCAGTTTTGAACAACTTTCGTTGGATTTGGCTCGTCTTCGAAGACCCACACGGTCGATTGTTGTTTTGTTTCGGGTTCGTACGCATAGATCCATGATTCGTCACCTGTGACGATCTTATAAACGTCTTTTGAAATACCGCGAACGAATTTTTTCAACATTTCTTTGCACCAATTGACACGAGCCTTTTTAACGGCCAGGTGTTCATGCAATATCGAATGTATGCTGGTGGGACAAATGCCCAAGGATGCCTCTATCTCACGGTATGTCACATAACGATCTTGCATTATCAGTTAACGCACGACATCAATGTTCTCTGGCACAAACTTAAAGTTGGAAATTTTTACTATCAACAGCAAGTAGACAAAGCCATCTGGCCGATATAGTACAGCCAGAGCTGTGCTGGTAATCGTTCCAATATTAGATCATCCTTAATTCCTAGTTACTTTGTAATTGTAATGGAATTTGTAATGTAGTTGATTTTGCACAACTCTGATTACAGCTATCGTCTTTACTTTTCATAGTCAGTGTGTAATCGACATTTATAACTTTTAATTTAATGAATTTTAATTTAATCTTTACTCTTTACACTATCAATATCTGCGCAAATATACTACAAAAAAAACCGCACTCTCTACAAATTTATGGTTTGTACAGATGTTCCCACTGTGTTTTGCTAGCCTTTTTTTAGTTTTTTGTTAGTAAAAACTAACACAAATTTATACTTTTAGAAAGTATTTTTGAATTATTCATTCAGCGACAATTTTAAAAATTTACAAACAAATTACTGATCCTAGTTCTTTCCATTCAGGAGTTAAGTTAGGTAAATTTCGTATCCTCATTACCACTTATTATAGAAATCGAATCAACTTAAATGAAAAGTAAAATAAGACGCATTTTTTATGCGATGATGATTATGATTAATGACATATCTTTGGATGATACATTGAACTGATTAGGAAAGTAAAGCTTGATAGTTTGTCAGACTGATCACCAAATAAAAAAAAAGGTCTCTTATGTTACCTAAACTTAACAGTATGTATCTTGTCTATCGTTAAGAATTTTATATGATAAAAATGATATAAAAATGGCAAATAATTGATGATTTTAAAAATTGGAAGGCTATCTGCTGATCAACTACTATAATCAACTAGCTAATGTACTATTTGATACTGCATTCTCCCTAAGCACTCAGTCAAAGTCGTGTTGTATTTATTTATGTATACGTGATACTTTCTTTGTGATACTCTAATATTTAGAACTTTAACTCCGAATATGCGTCACCACATTGGACTTGGAAAAATGTCGCTTTTAATTTTAGAACTATCTCACAAAACAGATTTGTTGATATTTACTTAGCAATTAGTCCCCCATGTCATTCTTAATCAACCACATAACAAACATCTACAAAAATTTTTTGATTTGGAGTTCGGATCAATAAGTTGATAATATCAGGTCGAATATCATCGCACAGTGTGGCAAAACTAAATAGATGATCCACTTTTAGTATTTTTTGAACCAGTAGTGATATTAAGTTAAAAGTGCAGTTTTCTCAAATGTGGGTTTTAATCATGTACTGCACTGTACTCAAGTGAAATGAAGGAACATAATTAAATTTTAATCAATTGTTGACCCTAACTGCTTTAATACACTGTCAGGAATGTAGAAAAACTCTAGGTTGTTAAGTAAATAATAGGTAAATGGATGAAAAGCGAAATCAACACCAATTTTATTGATTTTATCATGCTGGTAATGAATATATACTGTATATTGTCATTATGAGATTAATTTTTCTTAGTTTTTTTTGTCCTATATCCTATATGTATGAAATTATGTCAGT
>NC_051847.1:238882381-238892046 GCF_002237135.1 Teleopsis dalmanni | reverse complement strand
CTCATACATATTTATAAAGTAACAAATATCCTTTGGTTTTACTGAAAAGTAGCAGAAAAAAATTTGTTACAAATTGTGGCCAGTATTTTGCTTCACAGTGTGGTTAGGCTTATTTGCAATGAAAATTGCGGAAATAGAATAAGTCGAGGAAAACTCATTGATTAAGGGATTCATGTACTTGAAAAATATTTACAGTGCATTTATTTACAAAATTAGCAATTAAAAGGACTAACAAATTTAACACAAAAATATTACTTAAACCACGACTTAACCAAGAACTTGAAGAAAATAAATATGGATTTTTTATTAAATAACTTAAATTTTGTACTAACTGTGAATAAGTCATTTCTAAAAAAAATATTTTATATTTTCTCTCTTTATGACGCCTACTTATTTTAAGTAGGAATCCTTGAAAAAAAATTTCAATGCATTTATCAATATTCAAACTAACTTGAAGTGTAATTTTATGTGACATAAATATATATGACATTACCGTAAGGATATTACAAATAAAAAGTGTTAGCCATTATTTTTTCAAGGAATCAAATTTCAAGTGGGCTTACCGAAAAAATTACGTGATAAACATTTTAAAGTGCTGCCTTCTAGCAAGAAAAAGGGCTGAACTGAATATGTAAATGCGTAGGCAAAGTGGAAAATAGAATTTGTGCACGGCATGCAAATAAACGTGCTGGTCAAAAGGATACGAAGAACGAATTACAGTTGACTTCATTTGTTTTGCTTACTTAAATGGTATCCATTAAGGCCAATGTTAGGCTGCCTCTAATACTTTTTATAAATTATTTACATGCTTTTTGGGCTGTTGCCTGTTGTAATAAGTTTAATGGAAATCCGAAAGGATAAGCTTAATGGTAATATGATGGCTAAAAACCGTCATCATATTTAAAAATCAATAAAAATAATTCCATTAAAAAAAAGGGGAAAGTATAATTTAATCTAAACGAAAAAGTAAATAGATACGATAATTAGAAATCATTGAAGTATAATGTTGAAGCAATAGATTTTATAAAGCTATGAAAAGTTATGTACATAGGTATCACGCAATATGTAGATAATTGGGTAGATAATATATAAAATAAAAAAGATGGTATATATATATTACTCATTATATATTTTCAATTAAATAAAAATACAAATATTGTTGTTGTAATTCAGTATTGAAAATAAAATTTTTCAGATTAAATTAATCGAATTTATTACAACTTCTCTTTCAGATCTAATATATGAATAAAGGATTTCTATGCAAATAAATTTAATAAAAAGAAATTTATTTTTGGTAAGTTTAACTGCCTTCTTCGAATGAACAGTTCTAAATTAATTAAAATATGTGTTTATTCTACTTATGTATAAATAAAACTAATGCAATACTATGCTTTAATGTAATTAAAAATAATTTTTAAGTAAATATTTAATAAACGTTATAATGTTATTATGAATAAATATAATAACATCAATAAAAGCAATTTTCTTTTACATAATTTCCATTTTTGTTCGAACGGATCTTAAAAAACATATATAACATATAAACATATAACATATATAACATATAACAAATATAACAAACATATATAAATAAACTAAGTAAATTAATAAGAATTAACACATGTAGATAAACAAATATTAACATATAAAGTGCTAATAGACAAATAAGCCTAAATCTCATATACTAAGAAGAAACATAAATTTGATTTTATATTATATATTAAAATATTGTTCTATAGTTAAAATGAATAATTGAAGTAAAATTTTTATAATTTTCGTTTTGTTGATAGTTAAAAATTATTTAAAAATTTTTGAAACTTTTTTGTTAATTTTTATTAAATAAACTATAAACTATTTATATAAATGTTTTTTTTTTTTGTTGCTCATTATTATTAATATTATATTTATTAATATTTATCACCATTGTATATTTTAAATTTATATAATATAATTTATAATTTGTTTTTAGTTAACATATCTGTACAGAAACTAAATATATAAACTAACTTTATTCTTTTAATTGTGTACTATTTTTCAAATTTTTTTTTTTTATATATTTAAATAAAATATTTTTTATTTCAAATGTACAATTTTTTTAATTTTTTAAATTATAGATAATACCTCATTTACATTAACCCTCTATCATTTGTATGGAAGGAATGTCATGACTTAACTTCTCGCATTGCTTAAGTTACTGATTTTTTTGTTAATAGATTTTATAAATAATTAGTTATTGTTTCAAACAAAAATAATTTTAATTTATTGAATGAGTCCCATGTATTAAAATAATTAAACAATATTCGAAGTAAGATGGTGATTGCCTCAAAAATATAACGGAGTGCTTCACTCCTGGAGTGACATTTCGCAAAAATAGGTGCGCAAGTAATCGAGGTTTTTATAAGTAAATCTTTTGAATTATATCACAAATATCTAGGAGCTCAATAATTAATAAAATAATTAAGTAAAAAACACTGCGGAACTCTAAAAAAAAATAAATTCAATTATCTCCTGAGAAATCGTATGTCTACTGAGCTCTGTTTCATATAATGCTTTATATATTATTTGGGTTACTAAATGTTCGAATATGGTGTTTGAATATATTCAAATGGATCATCCATCCTCGAATACTACATATTGTTTTGGGATTTGGTGGCATATGTATTTGTTTAAATCGAAACAAAAACTATATGTTAAACTTAGAGTATCTGTTTGCAGGGTTCGATCCGTATATTCGTGTTCTGGTAAATGTAAACTGCTTGAGCATTACAATGTTCAAATACTTTAATACAATTATTTTATATTTTTATAAAAAAATGCAATATAGAACTGATTTCATTTGCTTCTATATAGAACTAAATGGTACTCAGTCTTTAAACTCTTAAATTCAAACCAATACCTTGTTAAAGATAAGGATCCAAAATGTCATCATTCAAAGTTAGTAAAATATATTCATAAATTCATTAGTAATTATTGTTATCATTAAAAACAATCATTAATAAATTTATATATCTAAGTTAACTGCAGAATATTTCTGTTTCACAACTCAATTCACAGCTTTTGCAGTTAGGAATAGTATGTTAATATTAGCAAGTACAATGGGACTAATATTAACTTCTCTGATACTTAAACATTAAAATTGCGACTTTAACTAATTGGGTTAATTAAAAACATCTAAAATATGAAGACATCAAACCAAAATTGCTAAAGTTAAATATGGAGCTTTTAAACTTTTCTGTGGTATCACAATAGGCACACTTTTCAGAGTGGTAGGGAGTTTGTTTTCCAAGACTTGGGCTGCCACCGGCATCTATGTATTTATATATACATGTATGTGTCTGTGTGAAACATATCTGCATTACAAGATAACTACATAATACTAATTAAATTGAAAACATATTCATTAAATTTATTTATTTACAAATAATCATATTAAGAAAATGCTTGATAGTTACTGACATAAATCATTTGACCTCTTAGCTATTAATTACTTCATAACATACATTCATTTATTATATTTCAATTGATTTATGTTCTTTATTTAATACTGTTTATGGTACTCGTATTACTAATTTTAACAAATTGTTTATTAATACTATTATTGTATTTAATTACAACTAAGTCATACTATACTCCAATCATCATGTATGTGGAGCGTAAGTAAAACAGTTTTGATGTGGATTACCATTAATTAATTATGCTCGATATATTTGATATTTATTTTTTGAAATTGTACTAAATGTATTATATTTAAAATTAATAACTTATTTTTAAAATACTTCATATTATTTCCCTTTACTTAAAAGCATTGATTTATACATTTATAAGAACCTTTTGCTAAAGTAACTGCAAAGTTTATTAATAAAATTTGTATAAAAATATAAAATAGCTAAATTATACTATAGAATTTAATGAGCACTAAAAAAAACTTTCAGATCGTGAATGTGCAAAATATTTATTGAAAGGCACAAGATTTTAAAATACTAAAAATATGTTAGCTTAAATTAAATCAAAAAATACAATGTGGAGCAAAAAGAACACTGGCACAAATATAGCATAACCATTATATAAATAATATATTTAAATTTAATCATACATATATATAAATTAATACGCAAATAATATGTATACATAAGTGTATCTAGTAAATAAAAATAACATACTTAACAATCTGAACACAATGGAACCATTGCAAAAAGCAAACTGTAAACTATTTTAAGCAATCAATATGAAGATTTATTTATTTTAGAATTTTAAGTATATTCTTTTGGTACAAAACCAAAGAACTTAAAACTTAACTGATGAATAGCTTTATAGTATTTTAAGTCTATGCTTATACTAAGCTGCTGTACATATTAATATAAAATTGAAGATTTAATGAATTTATTGGAATTTAGCTTGAAGAAGTATTTCTTAAACAAACAAAGTTTATTTAACGAAAACTTGTCTCGTTAGCAATAAACAATTTAATTATAAGTAAAAAGAGAATATATAAAATTATATAAATAAATTAAAAAAAAATTTTAAATCATACAAACATTTCAAAGCAGTCTCAGTCTCACTCTACTCTAATGATCTTTCATTTCATTATAATAATATACATTTATAATATAAATATTAAAGTAGAAAAAAATACCAAGCAAGTAAATTTCAATACCCAAAATAATTTCTTCTTAACTTTCAATAAACATTAAGTTCATTTTTCATAAAAAATCAATATGTAGTATATATTAATTGCAATTTATAGATGTATAATACAAAAACGAAAAATAGGATATAATTAAAAAATCACTAAAATATATTTAAAAAATATTACCTAAAATAACCCAACTACATCTTTTTATATTTTTACCATTTTATTAAAATTATAAACAAAATACAATATTTGTTATAGATATTATTATTATTATATGTGTAAAATTTTGTACCAAAAAATTTTGTTTCATTAAAATAAACAAACTTTAAAACTATTAAGCGAAAATGAATAAAAATTAATAGAATATTTTCAATACCAAAAATAAAATAATTGATATATACTTCTCTTATATACAGGCATATGAAATATAATATAAATGCAGTAATATCTCATGTGTGTAAAATATTACATAAATGTTAAATAATATTACTTAAAATAAAGTATTACCAAAATAAAAATCAATATAAAATTTAAAAAATGGTTTCATTTAAAAGAAATTTGGTTTAGGAACTCTTATTAAGATTATTTAATTATTTATTTTTTCAAGTATTACAAAAAAAAAAAATAAATATTAAATTTTAAAAATGGTTTCATTAAAAAAAAATTAATTTTAGGAACTCTAATTAAGTTTATTTAATTATTTATTTATTCAAGTATTATAAAAAAAATATAAATATTAAACTTTAGAAATGGTTTCATTTAAAAATTAAATAATTTTATGAACTCTAATTAAGTTTATTTAATTATTTATTTATTTATTTAAGTATTACCAAAAAACAAATATATATCAAACTTTAAAAATAATTTCATTAAAAAAAATATTTTTAGGAACTCTTATTAAGTATATTTAATTATTTATTTATTTAAGTATTATACAAAAAATATAAAAATTAAACTTTAAAAATAATTTTATTTAAAAAAAATATTTTTAGAAACTCTTATTAAGTATATTTAATTATTTATTTATTTAAGTATTAGAAAAAATATATAAAAATTAAACTTTAAAAATGATTTCATTTAAAAAAATAATTTTTAAGAACTTAAGTTTATTAAATTAAGTTTATTTAATTAGTTTTTATTTTTGTTACTGAACTTAGGTCGTTTATTTAATACATAAATTTATAAAAAAAACTGTTTTTATACAAAATTACTTATGTTACAGATATTTCGGGCTACTTCTTTGACCATCTTTATTTAATTATTTATTTAAGTATTACCAAAAAAAGATTTTATTTGAAAAAATTCAGTTTAATTTAGTCAATGTTAAAAATAAAGATGAAACTATTTCAAATAGACTATAGAGTTATTTCATATGTTGCCAAATGATAATGCTAAATAAAGAAAAATACTAGAAGTATTAGTCAAAACCCTATGATCTGTAATAAACAACTTGATTTATAAGGAAATGATAATTTCTTTTATATGGCATATAGAAAACTAAGACAGCAATCTAATAGTCTAACTGTGAACATTTTGCACACCAGTCAGTTTGCAAGAGCGATTTTAGAGAAGACCTAACATACAGAGTTGTGATATAATTTCATAAATAATATAATTTTATATTATTCCAGATATGGACATCCTATATCACATGACGCACTGTCAACATAGCAATTTTCATATTGAATAATTCATTGCATTCAACTATCTTCTCAAATACTAATTAAATATAGTAATGTAAGTGTTCTCTTATTACAAATTAAACCATTTATGGAAAATATGTAGTTAATTTTTTATATTATATTAAACAAATTATTTCAAATAATTTTTTTTTAAAACTTTATTTGAGTATGTAATATAATATACATAATGAAAATTAAACCTAAATAATATATGTAAAAATACAACATAGTATAAAATTATTTTTTTTATATCACAACAAAAATAGATGTTCTATTTTTATCATTTTTTTTTAAATACTGTTAAATTGAATACACAATCATAAATTTAAAACTTAAATAGAGAAAATAAATATTTTGCCATGGTTTCGGTTGCAGTCCATAAATTTCAATTCACGTCAATTTAGATTTTCCTTTTAGTTTTTAATGCAGCGGCTGCAGCCTCCGCCTCTTCCTTGGCGATTCTTTCCTGAATCCAGTAATTAGCCGCACAAACTAATAGCAATAACATAGGTATCAAAATGAGTAAAATCATGCCGAGAGAAATACTAGCAACACGTAAAGGATATTCTTCATCACCTGTTTTCAATTTTAAAAAGATTTACCAACAAAATTGAAATAAATTAAAAAATTATGAACTTATTTTTCTGTAAAGTAGAACAGTTCTTCATAAATGCAATAAATATGAATTTATAAATATTTTATAGGTTATTATGTTTTACTATAAAAATTTTTAATAAACTAATAATTATAAATGAATATTTCTACATTATAACAATTTTCTTATATTACTTTTTATTATTTTCTTAATATTTATTCTATATACCAACTTCACCCATATTAATTTTGCAATAAGAACCTATTTTCTGTGAACTATTTTCATAATATTGTAATATAAAATTTTCATAATTAGATGAAAATTAATAAAATTATTTCATTTTCTAAACAACTAAGAAAAACAATATATCTACTCCACAAAAAAAAAATAACAAAAAATATTCTTAAATACCTTTTTATATATTAGACAGATGTTAGATAGTATCTAAAATTAAAAATAAAATAAAAATAAAAATTTTGACCACAAATCATTGAGTCAATGTTTTCTTCGCTATCTTCGGATTATATAGATTGCATCATTATATTTAATATAGTTGAATAAGCAATCCGTCAATAATCTAATGCATACATATGGTAATTATAGTATGTACATAAAAAAATCAATAAATAAAATAAAAAATAAAAGTAAAAAATTTTGACCACAAATCATTGAGTCAATGTTTTCTTTGCTATCTTCGGATTATATAAATTGCATTAAAGTAAATATACATACGATATACATACGAATGTAAACTGTAGATCCTGTAAAAACAATGAGGAATCGGTCACAAATGTGCTGTTAAAATGCACGTACGGAATACTCTCCTGGGAATGTATATTCTAACGGAAGGGACAATAAAACTCTTTAAAGTAGGTTCTATACTACTTTTTATTGAAGCAACAGGGCTTAGAGACCTACTCAAAACTCAGAAGAGGGCACAATAGACCTGACGGTCGCAGTGCCACATCACCTAACAATATAATAATAATAATTAATATAAGTAAAGTGACTCAATTATCATAATATCCAATTCGCTAATTATGCGAGTTATCGAGAGCTTACTGTATTTGGTCGTATGAAGTTGTAGCAAATTGAGATAAAAATAATTTTTTTTTTATTAATTAATTATTAAACTAATTACCATTCTGTGTAGTATGTATATGTGTTACACATGTTTAGCGTTGTTTTTAATATGTATAAAACTTTGTTTCAGATAATGAAATTGTTATCTTGATTTTTATTTTAATGTACGTTTTAATTTAATATATTAGAATAAAAAACTGATTTTATATGATATAGGTACTTGTCCAAAAGCAATTCTAGTATCTAGTATTTAAAATTTAATACGTTATTTACCATTTTTTTATTCACTCTTTGTTGCATATTGCCAAATTGTTACACAAAAGTGTTTGTTAAATAATTCAGATAATAATAAAAATAATTTATAATTTTTGATAAATATAAAATTAGATTATTTTATAAAGATATTTCGATACACACACACTTTGGTATAACAATTGGCATTATCGTAACTGAAAATAAATAAAATAAATTTGAATGTAATGAAATTATTAGCTAATAACTAAAAAGGACATTTGTGTTAATATTTGTATTAATATATATTTATTAAATTTAATTTGATTAATAAAATTTAAACAAAAATTATTCAAATAGATTTTCCCAGCCGTTAACAAATTTTATTGCATTCGATGCATGTTGAACATAAATTACATAGTACATAAACTAAATAGTGTTAAATGCATGCTACAGTTATAAATTATGTCGTAAATTAATAACTTAAGAAATTTATCTGATACTACACACAGAAGTTACAGGTATGTTCTATGGTTATTATAGGACTTATTGTAGGGGGTCATGGAAGTATGCCTTTAACAGGTTCTTTGGTGGCAAAAGTAAACAATATGTGCGGGATGGAACAGTAAAGTTTTTTTGTTTTGTTTTTTTATGTTTTTAATATTTGTTGAAACATAATTATAATGAAAACATAAAACATACTTAAAATTAAATAAAAAACATTACAACTGAATTTATATTTTGTGTAAAAAAGTTATGTATAAAATTAAGAAATTTTTATGAAAAAATATTTGAACTTTGAAGCTTTTTACATGCGGCAATTGTATGAACTCATGATGCTGCACGAGAACTCATGAAGCTTGCGGTTATTTATGACAAATGCATGACGGGCGCTTTTGTTATTGAAAAATTTATTTATTTAGTATTGTTAGTAGGTACGTTTTGTATGAACTGTTAGACCTCTGTGGATCTTTGTACGGATGGAGTTGGTGAAGCAGCATGTGGCGGAGATGGCAAACCGCTATCTTGTGTGATGGGCATGGCAGTTGTTTGTACAGGCACAACATTCGGTGCTGGACGCAATGGTGTACTCGCTGGCACACCCGATGGTGGTCTATTAAAATATTGTGTATTATTTGGTAGTACTGGTACACCACCAAAACGATTTTGCATTGCTGCATTTGGCTGATAACTCATTTGACTGCCATCACTATTGCGACTATCAACGCCACTAAATGTTGGACTATATTGTTGATGCAGAGCTGGATGTATATTGTGTTCATCCTCTTCTGGGGAAGGTGGTTGATGGTAACCTACTGGATGTATATTGCCAACTTCATGTGCCTCTTCACCATCCTCATCATGATCCTCATGTTCGTCTATGGGTGAACCTTCGTGATCTTGATCAGTACCAGAAGTAGAACGCAATGAGCGTCGACCC
>NC_051847.1:238871276-238882281 GCF_002237135.1 Teleopsis dalmanni | reverse complement strand
GCCCAATCGGTAACACTGTTCCTAAGCAACGCAGCCTTGTCGGTAGCGTTGGTTCCAAGCTCATCAGTGTAGCCCTATCGGTAACACTGCTTCTAAGCAACGCAGCCTTGTCGGTAGCGTTGGTTCCAAGCTCATCAGTGTAGCCCTATCGGTAACACTGTTCCTAAGCAACACAGCCTTGTCGGTAGTGTTGGTTCCAAATCCACCATTAATTAAAAATTCTTATTATAATTCTTAATATGTATTATATATTTATTAGCAAATAAGTTATAAATATTGTAAAATAAATTCCGAAAACTAATAAAGAAATTAAAAAAAAATTAAGTGGCTTGAAAATTATTATACGAACGATTCAGGGTTACAGAGAAAAAATATTCTTGTAACGACTCTGGGATCCGGCGAGCAAAACCTCGGCTGATAAAAAGGTTCTTTACAAGTGGCGCCCGAGCAGGGACCCTGAATACAACGTAGGAAACTTCGTAATATAATAATGAGTAAGGAGGATTCGATTTTAGCACGAACCTGGTTGGTCACATCACAGAACTCTTAACTCGAATGAACCGAATTTAAGAACTCTGGAAGGAAAAAAAAATATATCAACGTATATCACACGTGGAATACAAAGGGGCAGATATGAGTCCCACAATGCGCTCATCCATTCAAACAATAGAACATGTGGAAAAATGGTCCTTCCGATATGACGGTGGTGAGGATCCATTGAGTTTCATCGAACACATAGAAGAACTGGCAGACAAGTATAGCATCGATGTAAACTTAATTCCACGCACAATGCCCTTACTTCTCGAAAATAATGCACTAATATGGTATCGCAACAACAATTGTCGTTGGCAGTACTGGACACATTTCAAGGTTGATTTTCTAAAGTTTTTTATCCCGTCTAGATTCTTTAAGCAAAAACAAAAACTACTGCAATCCATAGCCGTCGAAGAACAACAGCAGCAAGTTAAACAACAACGACAGCAACAGCAGCAGACTAAGCAACAGCAACAGCAGCAAGTTAAACAACAACGACAGCAACAGCAGCAGACTAATCAACAACAAGAGCAGCAAGTTAAGCAACAACGACAGCAACAACAGCAGACTAATCAACAGCAACAGCAGCAAGTTAATCGACAACGGCAGCAGCAGCAATTACAAGATACGCTAGAACACGGCGTACAACAACAAGATCCAAGACCTACCAAAGTGAAAATACAGCGAGATCCAAGGCCTATCAGAGAGAAAATACAGCAAGATCCGAGACCTATCAAAGTGAAAATAGAACAAGATCCGAAATCTATTAAATCACCAAAGTTACAACAATACCGAGATCCAAGTCCTATCAATACAACACCTAGCCGAGATTCACAGCAACCACAAGACACGCTAGAACACATCGTACAACAACAAGATCCGAGACCTATCGAAGTGAAAATACAGCAAAACCCGAGACCTAACAAAGGGAAAACACAGCAAGATCCGAGACCTATCAAAGTAAAAATACAACAAGATTCGAAATCTACTAAAGCACTGAAGTTACAACAATACCGAGATCCAAGTCCTATCAATACAACACCTAGCCGAGATTTACAGCAACCACAAGACACGCTAGAACACATCGTACAACAACAAGATCCGAGACCTATCGAAGTGAAAATACAGCAAGACCCGAGACCTAACAAAGGGAAAACACAGCAAGATCCGAGACCTATCAAAGTAAAAATACAAGATCCGAAATCTACTAAAGCACCGAAGTTACAACAATACCGAGATTCAAGTCCTATCAATACAACACCTAGCCGAGATTCACAGCAACCACAAGACACGCTAGAACACATCGTACAACAACAAGATCCGAGACCTATCGAAGTGAAAATACAGCAAGACCCGAGACCTAACAAAGGGAAAAAACAGCAAGATCCGAGACCTATCAAAGTACAAAAGTTACAACAACTACAAGGTACACAAAAGCAAATAGTACAACAGCAAATAAAATTTATTGAAACACAACAAGGCCAACAGGAACAATTACCATACCAAATTAAGGAACGTTGTCTCGAAACAGATGACAAAGTCAGCACAAAAAACCAGCAACGGCAAACGAAAATTTGTTGTACAACCCAACCGGAGAACGATCAGATTGTCACCACGGCCCAAGACGAATTTTATAAAATATTCAAAACTCCGAAGAAACGTTACAGAAGCCAAACACTATAATTTACGACCCAGAGCATGGAAACCACAGATTGGCGATATGGTTTTAGTCAAACACATCCACTATCCAACGCTCAGGCTCATTTTGCTGCAAAACTAGCCCCAGAACCACCGCAGAACTTTGGGAACGGATACAGAGGGACGCTCAAAAGTTAAAACGGGGCCGTCGCCATGTTTTTATGTGCAAAATCAGGAAAAAAAACATAAGGTGCTCATAGCAAATTCTGGTGCCATTCGGGTCGTTCCCCCTTTCCAATGAAGGGAGGGAGTGTGACGAGTTTTAGAATCTCGTCACAAACAAACAACAAGAAAATAAAATAAAAAAAAAAAAAAAAAAAACAACAATAGAATTAAGGTATTTTTAGTTAAATATAATTTGTTTATTATTAGTTAAGTTACACATAAAATAAAATATTAGTATAAGGTAGTAATAAAAATTAAGGTATGAATAAGTTTAAAATTAAGGTATTATTAAGTTAGTATATAAAATCAGTATCATTAAGTTAATATTAATTTAATAAAAATTAAAAGCAATTCCTTTTAAAATATAAATTAAGTAATAACACACCTTTTTGTTTGAGGGTAACTATTTTGTAAAATTTTAACAAATGTGCAGCAACAGTAAGCATACCAGACGCAGACACTTAGAATGGACAATAACAAAGCTGTACAAAGTGCACTCAACAATTAGAAGTCCCGTTTCCAAAATCCGTATAAAAGGAGAAGCAAAGTAAAACACAGAGACTTGGCCACAGCATTTCGAGCAGTGCACATCACCAGAGAGACTTGGCCACAGCATTTCGAGCAGTGCACATCACCAGAGAGACTTGGCCACAGCACTTCGAACAGTGCACATCACCAGAGACTCTATGGCAGGCCACGAAGCAGAACACTTGACAGAGCCAGAGCAAGTGTATAAACAGGTAATTAAAAATATTTAAATAACATTTTCCTAGTCCATCAGTGTAGCCCTATCGGTAACACTGTTCCTAAGCAACGCAGCCTTGTCGGTAGCGTTGGTTCCAAGCCCATCAGTGTAGCCCTATCGGTAACACTGCTCCTAAGCAACGCAGCCTTGTCGGTAGCGTTGGTTCCAAGCCCATCAGTGTAGCCCTATCGGTAACACTGCTCCTAAGCAACGCAGCCTTGTCGGTAGCGTTGGTTCCAAGCTCATCAGTGTAGCCCTATCGGTAACACTGCTCCTAAGCAACGCAGCCTTGTCGGTAGCGTTGGTTCCAAGTTCATCAGTGTAGCCCTATCGGTAACACTGTTCCTTAGCAACGCAGCCTTGTCGGTAGCGTTGGTTCCAAGCTCATCAGTGTAGCCCAATCGGTAACGCTGTTCCTAAGCAACACAGCCTTGTCGGTAGTGTTGGTTCCAAATCCACCATTAATTAAAATTTCTTATTATAATTCTTAATATGTATTATATATTAGCAAATAAGTTATAAATATTGTAAAATAAATTCCGAAAAAAAAAAATAATAAAGAAATTAAAAAACAATTAAGTGGCTTGAAAATTATTATTCGAACGATTCAGGGTTACAGAGAAAAAAAATATTCTTGTAACGACTCTGGGATCCGGCGAGAAAAACCCCGGCTTGAGAAAAAAAAAAGGTTCATTACAGTACTAAAAACACCAGAACGTAATTTATTTCTTTTATCAACTTAATTATTATTTATTGAACCCAATATAGTGTCCCAATTCTATACCAACAGCTCGTTTTAAATGTGCACAGAAGCATGTATATTTCAATATTAATAGTACCGTTTACTTTAATCGAGTAGTGATATTAATCGTACTATAAGAAGGAAACTCATTCTTCTATATATATAACCTATTAAAGGAACTTTTCAGTTATAAATTATTATATTAAGCCTTGGGATCGCAACAAATTATTCATTTATCCCTTATATTGCAAATATTCCGAATACGAGTGGTTTGTAGACGTCCTATTTACATATTTTTTTCAACTATAAATTGATGGTAAATTGAAATTCGATTACCTTAATTTATTTAAATAAAAATTTTAAAATATTGTATTTAATCTACCATATATTTATGGTTCTTATTTTCCGGTTTTTCCGATCGAAACCCAAAATCGATAATGAATTGAAATTTTTGTCTTTATCTCTGTTATTGAAACAAATACACCAGCAGAAGTTCTTAGTTGACTTATCAAGCCAAGAACAACACGACTCGTATATATATGAGCTGCAGTACTGCTTTATTTTGTTATCAGGTGCAGTTTATTTACTTTAATAAATTTCTAACTTATTGAGATGGAACGCAAATTTAAACACATCTCTTATTTTACAAAGTACATCCTATGAGCTCGTATATTGTATATAATCTAATTAACATATATATAAATCTTTTATGTTGGATAAGGGGTACGTTTCTTCTCATTCTATAACGCAATATGTTAATATGTACGTATTTATGTGGAATAGAATATTATACTATAGCCATTATATACATAAATTACATATACATATGTATATGTAAAGTAGGAAGATTTTCTCAACCCGTTGTATTATTCCAAGCTCACCAATATTATATTAATTGAATTATGCGTTTACGTCATTGGAATTTGGAATAATTTCGCATATTAACATACGAGTTTTAGACAAAACTCAGGAAAAAGAAACATTTCGTTTACCAGGAATAATTTAAGCTGTATTAGCTATTGGATAATTAGGATTTTTTGAATGAGTTCATTATACTCGTATATTGACCATAGAAATGAATGTAGTTACCAAACCTTATTTCACATCAGCTACAATAATTGTTGTTGTACCAATAGCAATTCAAGTTTTAGTTAAGTAATAATAATAATTCATCCCTCAAAACTAAAACTAACTTAACTAACTCCAACTACTATATGAACCTTTTTATTCTTATTAATATTAGAAAAATTGACTGGAACTGCTTAATAGGACTAGACTTTCGATAGCGAATCAATGCATCTAAATAAATTTGTTATTAATAATTATAGTAAATATGTCACATTTAATTTAATAATTAATTCTGTTATTTTCAAAAGACAATTATTAAAAAATCATATAAATCTTATATAAAACGCAAAAGAAAAAAATTAAAATTACAGTTTGAGAAGAGGGGTGATGTATGATACTTCTGATAGATCATCCACCCAAGAAAGAAAAAACTGTTGAAATAATTCAAAAGCGACAAATTATATCAAACTCTTGTGTTATGCTAACGTTTACAGTACAAATAGGTACAATTTAATTTAATGAGAATGAATTCTCACGAAAATAACTATACGCAAATTTATATACATTTTTTGCTTTTACCAACATCAGTTATTCCTTCAATATCTTCAATGAAATCTGATATTTCGTGATGTTTGCTCATAAAATTTATGCATTAAGTTACCGATTCTGATCACATATTCGATCTAGCTTAGTCTTTAGATTTCAGTTGCTTCTTCATCGCTTGACAAAATCTCAATTTTATATAATTTTAATAATTTACTTTCATTTACTTTTCATATAGATTTTTTGATTTTCAATACCAATACCATTTAAATACCAGCTTTGGTTTTCTAGACGAATTATTAGACGAAAATCTTTTAAATAGAAAATTCAGACTAAGTTCTGAGGAATACTATCTGTTAGTTGTTTGATTTGGTTGTATTATCACATTTTTGTAATATTTTTATGCCATAACACTTAGATCAAATATGTCAAGTTTATAACACCTTGGAATGTGTGATCGCCAGCGTTAAAACTCTGTGGGGCATGTGTTATCCTTATATGTACTTGAAAGTACCACGTATATTGTTATTCATTTGTTGATTTTTCGATCAATTGTTAAACTTATAACTTTCGGTCAAGGATATATGTTGTTTTTAACTTGAACGCCTCTTGTTTTACGATTTTCCTCACAAATCTCATGCCAGAGTTTTTAAGATTAAAATCAAATTACACTTCTTTTAACACTTCCAAACTTGATGATATAGTTTATTAATATTTTTTTAATTATTCTTCCAATAAAATAAATAAAACCCAACACAGAATCCAAATGTGATTGCTAACGAAAAAAGTTGTGGGAAAATCTAATCACACGTTCGCCGTGCAAGAGTTTACCTTTGCTCTTGAAGTGATGTTATGTTAGTGATACTCTAATCTATTATTGCAATGAACCTGAAATACGAACGTAAGAACGTACGAACAAACGAACAAAATTTATAATTTTATTCAGATTATACTTTAATACAAAAGCCGCCTGCACTCCTCTTCAGCTTATTTGCGAGCTTATCGCGTATTTTTGAAAACTTTGTTTTACCCATGACTAACACACGCCGCACATTCTTATTCTCACACAGTTTGGTTTTACGCCAGAGCAAAAGCGTAATTTTACTAGATACTTAGTTCGTGCATAAATGCGTCTGAGCAGATACATTCCACAGCAGAAACCTTAGTGCGCTCAAACCGAAACTTGCCTTAATCCAACGAGTTTCGCAGCTTTCAATCAGTGCTCAGTGTTCGCGTCGATCGGGCGCTTCACGCTTAGTAGGAAATTTCATGAAGACAGTGATCGCGTATAATTCTAAATTCTAAATTCTTTTTAAATCTTTTTTTGAATTAATTTTATAAATTCATAATTAATTTGAATACTACCTTGTGTTTTGATTAAAGTGTGCAATTTAAGTATTTTGTGTTTCATCTTATTTTAACGAAGATGCTTCGATTGCTGCGTTTGCCTTTGTTAATTGTCACGACTGCGTTTCTGTGGGATTTACCCGTCATTTTCGCACAACTGCCACCGATAGAATGTCCCCAATACTTTAGGTACCTGCGGTCAAATAATGAAAATTTCGGTTTAGTTACACTTCCGAACAGTCTATACACTGGAGGACGTCTCAACGTAAACGTAAAACTCTCTCAGCGTGAAATATTTAACGGCGTAAGTAGACTTTTGATTGACGATTTCAATTAAAAAATTTATAAATTTATAAATCAAAAGTATAAATTTATTGTTATCGAAGATTTAAATAACTGAAAACTTTATCTATTTATATACATTTGATACTAATGACGATCTTGATAATGACGATTGGTGATTATTGAATTGATTGCCGTGAGTTGTCAAGTAACTTAAGTCAACATCTAAGATTACATATTGAAATAACCGCTTCTTTCACTGAAAGAACAAAGAACCAAAAATATCATATTTTGAACATTCTTTATTAGAATTTTTTCCAATAAATAGTATTCATTCGTTTCTGCTGGTTTTTCCGATTTTTTTCGCATCCATAATGGAATCTCGGTATTATCAGCGCTGTAATTATAATCTAAGCGACATACAACAAACATAGTATGTTCTGGCGAGTTGCTTACGTTAAGCGCTGCGGGGTCAGATATTTTAATTATTATATATGAAACCGCAGCAATCATTATCATCAATACTTGTTTTACTCGTCTCTCCTTCTTACCCAATCCTAACTTAGTTAGTATTTTCATTTATCAATTTTTCATAATTTGAAATTAATTTTATTATTTTGTTGAGATTTATTTGTGCACACGTAAATGACTTCATTAGTTTCTTGCTGACAATCTGCGATGAGTAAAAATTCCCATCTCGTCTTTGTATCCAATCAGTTGTAATAAAATGCGATGTCTTTAAATATCAATTCTATTTTAGAGAAATTTTGGACTTGCGCTCTACGAAAGCCTTGACAGATCAGTGCAGAATATCCAAAACGGAGAAAGTGTTCAATACAGATTCAACTTTCCAACACAGAGTGAGATTCCGAAACTCACTGGCATTGTCGTAAATGGGGAAACAATTTGCTCCGGCAGTGGATGTAAGTCAACTCAGAAACCAATTAAGTAAGTCACTATAACTAATTACTGATTTGATTCTTGCTTAGATTCGCCTCCCAATATAAATTTTAATGCCGAACACACAATATCATATCCATCGGGAAGAAGACCGGTTGCTACAGCGCCTAACCCGCCACCGAGTTCAAGCGTTGGTTCAAGCGGTGGTTCAAATTATGGTTCTTCAGGTAGTTGCGCCAGTTACTTCAAATATGAAAGGGCGAACAATGAGAATTATGGTGTGATAACCCTGCCGAATCAACTTTTCACCGGCGGCAAACTAAGGGTAGAAGGGAAGCTAATACAGAATAACATCTTCAATCATGTAAATATGAATTGCTATGAAACTCATGGCTATTATTATTTATCCATGAGTTCTATCTTTTTCACTTATTTTATTATTTTTCGAAATGTGATTATTTACGTTTGTTTTCATGTTTGCAGAGAAACTTTGGAGTTTCCTTATACAAAAGCCTGGATGATTCAGTGCGTGACATAAATAATGGTCGACCTGTTATGTATCGCTTCAAATTTCCTGAACAAAACGAACTGCCTAGAATTCAGGAAATCAATGTAAACAACAACCGAATTTGCAATTCTGGTGGTGGTAAATATTTTCCTTCAACATATGTATTAGTCATATGTTAAAATTACTGATTCTATCTAGATTCGTCCGGAAGCATGAGATTCAGTGCGGAGCATACCATTAGCTGGACTGATTCAGGCAGACGTCCTTCAGTTCCGTCACCAGTACCATCACCAGTGCCAGCACCTCCAGCACCACCCCCACAACCAATAATACCTGAAATTCCTGACGATCTTAACAATATATGTGGACGCAAAATTGGTCAACTTACCCCTTTCATACATCATGGCAGAGAAGCCAAGCCGGGCCAGTTCCCTTGGTTGGCAGCTGTCTTTCACAGAGAAGCAGATGGTCCCCATTTCATATGTGGTGGATCACTTATCTCTGCGCGTACAGTTATTACTGCAGCACATTGCTTTTTACTTCAACATATAGACAAAAATGCTGCATTTATAGAACTGGGAAGCTACAATCGCACTGATTCAAGGGACACTGCAATAGCAGTGAGAATAGACAATATTGTAACTCATCCCAATTATAATGAAAAACAGTTACCAGATGCAGATATCGCTGTGGTGCATTTAAGTACAACAATACGGTAAGCCATTAAGCACATATAATATAAAATATATACCGCAGAAACACTCGTATAGCTATACTATATCTAATGTATTTTCTTATTGTGTTCGATTATACAGATTTAATGATAATATTAGTCCAATTTGCTTGTGGACCGAGAAAGTTGATTTATTTTATATAAAAGACCAAGAAGGTATAGTTGCTGGCTGGGGATCATTGGAAAACAATGTACTAACCTCGCCAACACCTAGATACGTTTCTGCCCGAATCGTTGATAATGATGAATGCGTTCAGTCAGCAGATGGATTCAGAAAAATGACAACTAGGAACACACTATGTGCGGGGAATAGAGACAACAGTGGACCTTGCAGTGGTGATTCCGGTTCGGGTCTCATACTACGCAGAGACAATCATTGGACGTTGAGAGCAATTGTATCGTTAGGCCAAACAGTGCTGGGTAGATGTAATCTTAATCAGTTTGTTATATATACTGATGTGGCAAAACACATTACGTGGGTGCGAACCAATATACTCTATTAATTTGTCCTAACTATAGATTCAACTTTATAGATATGTAATTAAAATTTTAAGTTTTATATTAAAGCTAGTACAAAATTCTAAAAAACTCGCCAAATTGACATGAACATGCTTAAATTTTTGTGAACACTTTTATACATCAACTAAATTAAGAATAAAACTGAAACAAAAATCATTTAGATTAGTTTAGTTTAATAAATAAGCTCTTATGATTAATCCTAAAAACAATAAATATAATAATTTTTAATAACAGTGGATGGAGCATTATTGAAATTAATTATTCATATCTCATTAATAGTGTTAATAGAAGTAACAATATTGTACAGCACTTTCTATACTTATGTAACCCCCATTATAGCAGTATTACCAATGACAACCAAAATTTAACCCACGTAAAAATATGTCCAGCCAGACTTAGGCTACAGAATAAGCACTACTCTTAGCTTAAAATGGCCGCTGTGCTTGTCTCATTCGTTACGGCTGAGCAAGAGTTTAGACAATTTGATAATCTTTTTATTATTTAACTTTCTGTTTACACTTAGCGCTGAAGAATATTTGCTATAAACACTTATCATGACGAGATGAGATAATAAGATGCGCATTTAATAATCCGGTTTAAACAGTAAAAAATTCAGCTTCTCAGATGTGCAAATGCCTAATTTGAATATCGTAAATTTAAGCCCAATAAAAAATTTTTTTTCAATAGATAATTGAAATGTAAATGACATATGCCATTGATGTGACATTCTTCTGAAATTTTTAATTATTTGCGTATTGTGAATCAACACAGCTTCCACATGCCGACATGCGAGGGCTAAACAAACATCCAAACATAAACATAATAAATAATATTAATAAATAATGAAAAATAATTTAGAATAAAATAATATAAAAAATTTATAAATAAAATTTTTCTTTTTTCGAAAAAACTACTCCTCTCAATTGCAGAAAAGAATTATGTGCGCATAATTAGACGCCGTTCAGTCTAACATTGCCGCCGTCAATTGCTACGGTCAATTCACACATTTACACATACATAAGTACGTGCAAATAATAATTGCGCCAGAAGCCTACTGAACCACTAAACTACTTTCGAAGCTATGCAAGTGCCGGCATTTTTAAGCAGAGCATAAAGACAACAGAGTACAACAGGTGATTGCACGCAAATGATTCGGACATGCGAACTGAGAGCAAATGACGAGAGAGAAAGCTCCGTGTTTTGTTTTGTCTTTTTTGTATG
>NC_051847.1:238853929-238871176 GCF_002237135.1 Teleopsis dalmanni | reverse complement strand
ATATGTCAGCGTTAAGAAGCACTGGATAATGTTACTCATTATGAATCGAAACACTATAGCGCCGCATTATTATTGTAGGCGATATCCTTACATCACTGTGTCTTCCCAAAATATTTACTCAAGAATATCAGTAAGAAGTTTCAACATTAACGTCAGCAGTGCAAGCATTTGTAATAAAAACAAAATCAAATTTAAACAAGAAAACTGTGAAAAACTCAAACTGTAGATACAATTCAGATCATGCAAATGGTATTTTGTATCTACATTCGAAAAGAGTACGAGTATTTGTTATGCATTGCTCCAGTTTTAATCTATGCAACATGAACGCAACTTATGTCAAAATAAATACAAACAAATAGAATTGCAATACTTATGATATGGATTCTCAAAAAGACCAGCTGTGTTGACTGTTGGCACTACTCTACAATTTACGCAAAACAATACTTTAGTATTGCATTCCACAAGATTTATGAAACGTAAGGATATAGTCATAGTAATGCTGCAAATATCTGGATTATTTATGTGTTTGCATTCGAAAACTATAAGTTATAATATAATTATTTTTTATTGGAACCAATGAAAAGTCTGTACCAATAGATATAATAAGCATATTCTAGCACTATGTTTTTTTTTTGTAACTAACTGTTATACAAAACAGGTAGAATTTGTGCTATATATCAAAAAATACTTAACTTTTAAGTCAATCTAAAATATGTAATGCAATCTTTCCTTAATAAAACCGAATACATAAGCAGACTTTAAATAAAAACTTTTCTTAGTTAAGGAAACATTCAAGTCCCTTTCTTATACTACATATGTATAGTAGGTCTCTAATATACACATGTAGTCACTACTCATTATATTTTTATTGAATATTTTACTCCTTAGCTTTCTAGACTAAGACTGTGAGTCTAAATTACTAAAAACTTGTTGAAAAGTATTTTTTGTTAACTTTATATATATTATATATGTTAACTTTATTCATTGTTTTTATTTCATTAATATTATTTACCAATAATATGTTATTTTTAAATAAAGAAATCAACTGATATTGCAGACTAAAAATGTAGTGTGATTATAGAGTGTAATGTGATGTGTATTATTAAAAAGAATATCCTTGAAGGCGAAACTAGAAAGATACAACATATGTGCTAGTTTATGCATTTTCATAAAATTTCTTAAAAATCTTGAAAGATACTCAGGAGTTCCTTATCCGTGCATTGTATTAATCAGAAATAATCAATAATAATGAACTGTTGAAGCAAGAAAACTACTGGTGATAAGAACGAACATAAACTATATACTATATATAATAAATTGAATTGTGTCATTGCTGTTGCTTATGTTTACATGCTTAGTACGAAGGAATTCGTTACTTTTATAGTGTAAATATTTATAGTAGCGAAAATAACTATGATATGAATATATACAAGCAAACAATTCAGATACAAGATAGGGCTGAGCCAATGAAACCATGTCCTTGTCTGAAGTTTTCTCTTCTTGAGCAGAATTGTTTGCACTCCATGCACATGTACTTATGTGGTTGCATCGCAGCCAGTATTTACAAATGTTGCTGATATTACTAAATACTCAAGTGGTTACATTAGTTCTATTTAGTTTAATTATCAGCAGCATTAGTGGTAGTGATGAGATGATGAACTGATAAGCTGATGAGCTGATGAACCACACAACTATATAAAGTGTTGATAGATGCTTGCTTGCTTAAGTTATGTCTGCATGGTTCATGAAACTAAAGTAAAGACAAGAACTTGACTTGAGTAGATAAATAACTGCTGATGTTTTCATGAACTGTTGTCATCAGTCAGCCAGCATATAATTTAAGATGTGTTGTTAAATGTCAAGGATGCCCGAAGGCAAACGTTTCCAAAGTTCTTGTTTGGTTACAGCAGAGTCAACAGTTTTTTGTAGGAAACTTTCATAATAAAAGCAGTTACTTTGTTTAAGTTTTATTCGCAGTTGCTGTGACGCTACATAAGAACTTCCTCTGAATCTCTGAAATACGTAACGCGCGGGAGGCCGTCTTCAATGTAATTTTATTCTGTTTTTATGGAAATAATTTCGTCTGCTGTAAATTCGTTTAACTTATACATATGTCCTAAAATATGATGCCAGTTTATTGTGTTAAAAACTTCCTTTGCTTTCTCACATAAACTTTTAAATATTGTAGATTGTGAGAAGCAGTAAAAGTAAAAATATGACAACAAATTAAATAGTAATTGATATAAGATCGAATATAGATTATATATTAATATTGTGTATTTCAATAGTGTACTAATCATATGTTAATATATTTAAGAAGATATTTTTTTCATATTATTTTGACTTTTTATGTGGTGTAGATATTCGTAGTTAATCGCGATTCTTATTATTTCTGTCACATAAGCAAGTTTGCTTAATATTTCAATTAATATATATATTAATAAAAATTTTATTAAAATAATATTTGCGTATGTCTTTGGAAGGAAATAAGTCTTCTACTTTGTGACTATCGCTCATCAACAAAATACATTGTGGTCTTATTTCGAAAAGCTGAATTGTTTTTGTTAAATAAAGTTAAATTTTAAGTACAAAAGATCTACTATGATTAGAGGGATTTGATGCTGTGGGAACCTTATTCTTTTTAACTATTATTATCGGATCATAGAAGTGTCGAGAAAACATCTGAATCTTGTGCAATTTCATGAGGTGCCAAGTTAATTAATTTTATCAACCAAGTTTCACAACCCGTAAAAAGGATTAGATCACACATTGGATTTAAATATATTGTTACGAATTTGATCAGATTAACAATGGAATGTTTAAATATTATTTAATCATTATGTCAATTGATATTTTAAAAAAAAGTTAGTGGGAATTTGTTTGAGTGAAGCTGTGTTTTCCAAAATTTGTTCCTAGTAATTATTAGTTCTTTTTAATACTACAATAGTACAATACTATAATAAAGTATAGTTTCGTTAATTAAGAAGTTTGTTTCATTTTTACAAAATCCTGTGATTCGAATATACACGCATAAAGGCGATTACGTAACAATATGTTATATACCTTTGTTGTAAGTAACAAAAAATAAATCCTCCAGATATTTCTGAGTTTCACAAAGATTGATATAGCTATAAACAGGTTAGTTTAAATTTGTTCTTTATCGTCATCATCTGTAGTCATAACGTTGTCGAGATAGGAAAAGGAATCTACCAACTCTACAATGCATAATTAATAAGGTTACCTATTATTTTATTAATTGTTATATTAAAATGTTTTTATAATTTTTAAAAACTTGTTGAACTAACTTGGTCTGAAACTGTTTAAAAATTTATTTTTAATTAATAACAGCAAGGAAATTAAATATAAAATTCGTTTTATATTGAAAATGGACACAGATCCGTAAATGACATGAAATTCTCCACTTCCATCTGATTTTAGGAGATGTGTTTGTAATTTTAACAAATATTTAAAATTCTCCTATATATATATATATATGTTATTATAGCAATCAGAAATCTATATACAATTGTACCACAAAACACTGCAGTAAACACAATGAAGCACTTCAGCTATTTATACAGCAATATAATGCCTAATAGAGCCCTTGTAGCTTGACAATAGCCAGGTTATAGCCACTCAGCCGTTAATTGCGAAAATGCTATTCACCTTGATGCTGTGAGAGCACACATACATTAAGACTGAAAAGTTTTCGGAAATTCTCATTTAAAATTCGCGCGCTGTATATTTTTCGATATTTTAAGTTTATGTAGTTTGGCAGCACTGTCCTTAATTACTATGCCAAAAATGAGCTCGATCTGTCAGACAGTTCGTTTACGGCAGCTGTTGAAACCAGTTCACCTCAGTAGTGCGTTGCGAAATGTCTTCGACGGTCGTACGACCGTCCTGGAAGGCTTTGTACCACTCATAAACTTGAGTTTTCGATAAAACTGATTCCCCATAAGCCTTTTGTAGCATTCGCAACGATTCTGCACACGAAATTTCGTTCGAAACACAAAATTTGATGCAAACTCTTTGTTCAATATTTTTTTCCATTGTTTTTTTCGCAACGCCCTACTGAGGTGAACTGGTTTCAACAGCTGCCGTAAACGAACTGTCTGACAGATCGCGCTCATTTTTGGCATAGTAATTAAGGACAGTGCTGCCAAACTACATAAACTTAAAATATCGAAAAATATACAGCGCGCGAATTTTAAATGAGAATTTCCGAAAACTTTTCGGTCTTAATGTATTACCAGATAGTCGCTTACTTATGCCGGTAATTGTATAAATAGAAATGCCTGCAACACCCACTCGGCCCATTGGACGCATTTATCGCGCAGCTTTCAAATATTTTGACTTTTTCGGCGGTTAAGGAAATGTTTTAAGGCGGAAGTTTGTGTGCCACACTTTTTTGATTTAATTTTTGGACCCATTAAAATGAATACATTTTTAGAATGCTTCAACATAATTTTATGCGCTATTGCTTTTATTGTGTGGATGAATGGATGAAGTTGAAAACTTTAAAAAGTTTCTGCTTTATTTCACCGTTTTCAATTTTATGCCACTTTGAATTATTTTTATTGATATTTTACATTCCGAATTTTGTCTGAAGTTTTGTTGGTTTGTCGACTTTTGTAGTTCGTACGAATTTTTATGGCTAGAGTTGCATTAAGGAACCGAAAAAGTATTGAAAGTAAGCAACTCAAGTCCATTAACTTTATGCACTTTTTGTTCTTTTATTCTTAATTTAATGAGCTTTTGAAATGCATTTTTAATGGCATTTAAATTGTGTTCGTAAATAAGTTACAATTTGATTTGTTGCACTCATTAAGCAATATGATCCGAGCGAGGTTTGGTTATTCGGAAGAGAAGAGAAAGACAAATTCCTTAATTTAAAAACTTTAAAGTTGTCATGCCAAGTTTAAAATTCAAACAATTAATAACTATACATAAATACCGAACTAAATTCCAAACTAATATCAGAGCTAAAAGTTATGAATTTCAACTATTTTCGAATGATTTTATTATTTTAATTGTTTCAAGTTTTCGGGTGCAAATTGAAGAAAATTTTATGGCAACATATTTACTTATAACTTTTTAAGCAGAAAGTTTCACATGAGGAATTGTGCCGTTGCAAGAATTACAAAAGAAGGCAACTTCTAATGGTTCGCATGCGCACAACCTCTGCAGCGAAGTACATTGGTAGTTTCAATCGAAGAGCAGCAATTAAAGCAATGTTTAAAGGCAAAAGTATTGCATTACCATTTCATGATTTCAATGTGAAGTTCAGCTGTTTTTGTCACTTCAGCGACACATTTTTAATTGATATATAAAATGCGCAATGACACTCTATCCCCAGCAAAACAAAACTCTTCGTCTCCAAATACCATGGCAAACATGTGATGCCCGTTTCTATGATAGCATCGCAGTAATGAGAATATGCAGACCATATTTTATTTGTAAAAAAATCTATTCAAACTCGACTCAGCCACTAATTAAAGCTTCACTGACAGAATATATGAAAATAATAATAATTTTTTTATATGCCAATGTGAGTACTATGCTGAGCGATTTCTGGAACTGAAATTGAAATTTATTTCGCGCCCGAGCTAAACACTTGCTTACATTATTGTCAATATGGCTACATACGTCATCTTAATAAACAAATAAATACGTTTTATATTGGATTTTTTATAGCATAATCCTACAATTCAAAGCAGAGAATATAAACTCGTTAATTGCTGATCCGTGCCACTTTCTGAAGAACTTAATTAGGTTGATGATTTGCTGCCGTCTATTTATTTATACAAAATTTCCAATCCATTTTTAATATTGTTTTTGGTATTTTTTTAGGATTTATGAAACAAGAAGGAGAACAATAAACTCTGTTTACGTGTTTGATTTGTTTACTTAGCTTTTTATGGTATTTCTATCGATTCTGATTGTTTCACTCACTTGTCAAATTCGCGCTCGTAAATTTCTTTCAACTAAAATGTTAATTTGACAATAAAAATTGATTAAGGAAGTTTTTATAGGAAAACATAATAAGGAATTACACACAATAAAATAATTTGGAATAAGTTATATTGTAAAATGTGAGATTGTAGTCTGAGGTTGCCATAATAAATAAAACCAAAGAAAATTATTGGCAATTCACAGTTTAAAATACGCTTTTTAATCGGTATATTAATACGAAATTCCAAAATCCCTTAATAATTTTCTTAACACTTCTTCAAAAAATGTACGAATATGTTCTTCGTTCTTAAGTGTACACCCATAGATAACTTTGCTAAATTCATAACGAAAATATGTAAAAATGTGACTGATGACTAGCCCTTCCATGCTATTATTTTGAGCAATAGCTAGATATTGTACCTCTAGACACGCTGTGCACGATATGCAACCTTAAATTGAAAGGCGATGTTATACACTTAGTAGGTGAATGCCCAATTTTTAAAGAACATAGGTTGCTGTACTTCGGTAAACTCGCGCTCGATGTCAATGAAACCATACGGTTACTGAATGGCCCCAACTGGAGATTGTTAACGGCGTTTATTAAAACTACATTTAAATATAGGCAAAATATTATTAATGAAGACTTTTAAATTAACTTATATAAAATCTATTATTTTTGTTAAAGTAATTTAATTTAATTTTTATGTTGTATTGAGCTCATAAGCAAGAATACCTATTTAATATTTATAAAAATTGGATTAATTAGTTATTAGTTAATTAGCTATTAGATTAATCTAAACTTCCGGCAGACGGCTAAAATGCCATAGCTGTAAGCTTTATGTATATTTATTATAATTATATGTATTATAATTATTATATAACTTTGATGTAATATAATAACTTTAAAATGAAGTAAAAATAAAGCTACTACTACTACTTGTACCTTTAATGCACCTGGAATTGCATACCAAAACTATTAATGATGACCGGATTATTATATACATTTCTAACTTATTTCTATTACTGCTTATTGCGAATCCGTTTATTTTCTTATTAAATTTTTTGAATATTATTATCTCAAAAGTGTGTTTTTTTTATAATTTGAACTTTTACCTACTTTTAACTCGAAACATTATACTCACTGATTATAATTATTTTGAGATAATATTTAAGGTCTACAAATGGGTAAAATAAGCACGTTACAAAGCACTTTATATAGAATAATTTTTATATACACACTATTTCTACAAAAAATATAAATAAATAATTTTAAACGTTATTAATTTATTGATGCACCAACAGTTTCTAAGAGTAAAATCATAATTACCTTCTACCACATATATATAAGAATATAAAATATTCATTATAATTCATTAGGTTAGGTTAGGTGGAAGTGGTGACAGTTGTCATCACTTTCACTTGGAGGCATATATTGCCCATTGTCATGCCCTCAAAAATTTTGCCGGGAGAGGTGAGTTGCTAACCTTTGTTATCTTTGTTAAACCATCCGGATAAAGTTGAGGAGATTCGATTAGTTTGCTTTCGTTATCTCTTCCACGCCAGTGAACAAGCGATCCCCAAGACATTGAAGCTCTGGATAGTCGGTAGCTCTGGATAGAGACACAGGAAGTGGTTGATATATTCTACCTGCTCTTCATCTTGGCAACTCCTGCATGATCCAGTTGTTGGAACTCGCCACCGTTGGTACTCCAGTAAGTACAAAACAGGTTATAGTTTATTAAGTATACTACAGCTTAGGGTTTCCAAACATACTATTACAACAGTAAAAACTTGGTGCTTTTCTGTGATACGTGTGATACGTGCTTTTCAAAATTTGGTTTTTTTGACGTTATGTGACAATTTCATGATACTTATATTTTAGCTAAATATGTTATAATACAAAAGTAAGATAATCTGCATAATGATGCATTAATGTATAAATTCTAATTGTAATTTGTTAAATATCTTTGAGATTAAGAACACACAATTTTCATTAACTGTGAGTGTCATTTTTATTAAATTAAAAATGTTTATTTACAACTTTTCTACGGAAATTTGATGTTTCTTTCTTGCATCTAATAACATTATTATTTTAAATTTTTCTGTATCTTTTTCTAAATTCTTTAATTTCTGGAGCGTAATTCTTATTCTTGTTCATTGCGTAATGTACAAATTTTTAATTTTTGATGTACTCATAGAAAATGATTATGATGCGCTTATCTCATTTTAATTTAAGACTTTTGAAAGAAGCTATAAACCAATAATATCATTAATATTATTAAATTCCTGAAGTATGTTAAAAAGCTATGTTAAAAAGCATTAAGGTGGATAGAATCTTATTAGCACAATAAGAGTTCAATAAAACTAATTAAACGTATACTAATTCCAAGCACTCTTTTTAGTATATTAGTTCTATTGAACTACAAAAAAAGTGTCGCCTCAATGAAATTAAGTATTTTCTAAGCACGCCCTTAAAGATGTAGACTTTGGTTCATTTAATCCAATTCGATAACTTGGTCTGCGTATTGAAGAATGATTAGACAAAAGTAGTAAACATTGTTGGAAAGAGCAATGAATAAACCGTACCGAAAACCTATTAAGAAGATTTTTGTTCTTTGAATCGTAGCCAAAGTTCAATACACCAAAACTCGTGCAATGCAAGACAAAGCATATCGGATCGCTACAAATGTGGCGTTGCAATTAGAATGCAACATGCAACAATCCACATTTCGATTTTCTTTCAATTTTGTTTGGTGAAGTTTTCATTTAATTTTATTGTTGTTAGTTATTTTCTAATGTTTATAATGTGTCATGCTTGCATGGGAAAGCAATTCGATTTTCTGGAACTGAAAACGGTTGAGAAGAATTTTTAAATCACGAAGACGGCAACAACTCTGCGTAAAAATTATTTTCATGCTCGTTGGAAATTAAAATTGAATTGTAAAAATTTTTAATTGATTGAGCACAGAATTTTAAAATTTTAATTGAGTTGTTTTATTACAAATGCAAGACTTCTGAAAGCACAAAAATTAAGTTTTATATTGGGTACTGATAGCACGCATCTCATAGGGTTGCTTAAGAGTTAGCCAACAAATACGTAGCCTAATAAAATCGTCTCATAATATTCAAAAACAAACAAAATTTAAACGTAATTTTATAAATTTTTTAACATTATTTTTGAAATTTTCATTTACATTTCTTGTTTCTGCACTTCTTTTTGGCACTGAATTTTTATTTTCTTCACTACGAATTATGCACATCAAAAGAACAAGAAGCAACAATGCAAATGCAAAAACTATTAAAGATAAAAACAAGTTTGCAGCAACAACAATGCTGTCTTCTGTAGCATAGAAATGTACACATGTTCCAATGTACAAAATTCATTGAAGTGGACAATGTGAAATTTTAAACTGTCGGCAAATGAATTATTCAAAATTATAATTTTATTTGCTACTTATTGATTTGCAACTTAACTATTTGTGTGACTACCCCTCACAAAAAATGATTGACTTAGTAATGGGAACATTTGCAGGAAATGATGTTGTGAATTTTATATTTCAGCTGCTTTTCACACCTAAAACTGTAGCAAAGTTTTATACTTATCCACTTAAAGCTTAGTTAAGAGCAATTTATTTTCAATTCGTCAATGGCATCTGCAAAATTAGTCTTTAACATATGCCGGCTGCGTTCACATATTTCAAAATTTGGGTGGAACGTTGTGCTCAAATGCAGATTGCTTTCTGCAAATTTGCATTTACGACTTTATCTTGCCATTTTAATTTGCAAGGCGTTATTATTTACTTATTGTAACAACAGTAAAAGTTTAAAATTGGCGTTTTGCTTTTTGATTCGGAAATTAAAGTTATTTTTCTAGTGAATCTCGATACAAATCACACCAAAATAGGTTTGTAGAAGTTCGCATGCAATTTCAAATTTAATGATATATGCATAGAAAGTTATTGAATTTTTCGATAGTGAGGTAAATTAAACCAAATAACAGATGATGAAAGTAAATAAGCAATTAAAATATATCTGAAAATATGTACATCTTTAAAGTGTGCGATTTAAAAACTCATTTTCAGCAATTAAGTTTGATATCAAAAACCTGATATCTAATTTTAGATAATTTAGCAAACGCGTATATATAACATATACAGTGAAAGCTTTGGCAAACAGATATATCTCTTCACAGCGAAATGCTGTTAGTCGACAGTTTTTATCTTTTAAATAAATTATGTTACATTATTTTAAATGAACACCTCAATCGGGCAGAATTGCAGGTTTGTCGGTATACACTGTTTAAAAACGTATAGAGCTATTTGTCCCAAAATGTGCTGATTTGCTGACAAATGAGTACCTGATTTCTAAATTGACAGCACTTTTTAGGTTACTCTTGACTTGAACGAATTTTCTAAATATTTCTAGATATGTTTGTCATTTGAAAATAATATAATTTGTAAAGTTTAATCAATGCAAGCACTTAATAAAAATACTTATGCTTAACTTTAACTTACAACACTCACAACTAAGGTGCCAGTATAGAATTTTCGACTGCACCCAATATTGCAAATTTTATACTTGTATATAAAATGATTAAAATTAAAAGAACATGATTAAAATGTTCTTTATCAATTCTTAGGTTTATTTAAATTTAAGAAACATCAATAACAAAAGTGGAAATTGCATATTCTCATTTAATTGCAACACTAATTCCACCAAATAATTCGGTCATACCCTCTGCATGCCTATACCATAAAAACAGTCTGAACTGCGAGCCAAGGAACACGCCCACGAATCGAAATTATTATCAATGTTTCCAGTCAATGCATTCGAATTGAGCGATAACATGTGCCAGAATCGCTTATATGGCAGACGAAAGAAGACGACGTCTGACTTGTCAGTCGAGGAACTAAACGATTATTGAATTATTCATAAATGAAATAAGTTTATTCAGTTTCCAGAACCTGATAGTCAAACCAGGTGCGTTGCTACATTTACTTTACTTTACATTACTGACGTTATTAAAAAAATTTAATTGAATCGAAGATATGATTTCGAATAGTATCGAAACTGAAGAGGAACGTCTTTATTAATCTAATTTGAATTAACAATATTTAAAACAATTATTTTAACATCCAATAAAGAAAAGGATAAATTGGCAAAATTAAACTACAATTCCCTATTTCACATTTTTTAACATAAATTCAGTTCATGGCGATGTATCCCAGTTGGATTATTTCCAGAAGTTTAACATTTCCGGCGTGAACTGTGTCTTGTTTATAACTTTAATTTTTTTTCAGCACCATTCATGGTTTGCATGAAAGACACATTTATGATTGCATTGTTACGAGTTTCTTTATGCACGAAGTCTATTTCTCTACCTTTACGCTCCTTTACACATTTCCGTGGGTCAAGTACTGTTCTAAACATCGCGTATTCAAAGTATGATTTTCATGTTCTTGAATAAATACATTTTTTTATTTCCCTTTTGTTATTGTTGTTTTTTGAACTCCACAGTTTGATTAAAGTACAATGAATCTTTAAATTTTATTTCTACCTTTTCTACTTTGACTCCAGTTTTTCGATTTGATTGCCACTTCACCACTTATCCTTAGGGAGTTTTGCTTTTCCTCACTTCTCTTGTCAGATTTATGTGAGATTATATTTACAGGTTTTTTAAAATTTTGAATTTTATGTAGAATTATTTATTTAAAATTTGAATTTTTCAATTTTAGTTATGCTTCGCGCCGTTTATCGACATTTTGGTATCAATATTGAACCTCTTGAAGAGGTTTAAACACTCACATAATGACTGACTCTGGGAAACTTTTGAATGGTTAGACAAAATGAATTTAATATTTTGTAGCTTGTCAAAGGTTCATTAATACTTAAAGAATCATGATATAAAAAGCGTTTTAATGAGTAACATTTTAAGGAGAACTGACTAAGAGGGAGGTCCAAATTAGACATGGACTTACCATGGACATAAAGACAACCTTTTCGTTAATGATTAATACAAGTAGGAAATATATTTTTTATGAGCTCTTAACTTTAATTGGACAACTACAACAGTTTGGATATGCCTAGAGATATAATTAATACATTAGATAAATAAGACAATAAATTATTATGGCTGTAAGAAAAATTGCTGTACAATATTTTCATGAATACATAAATAAATATTAATCTTAATGGAATGAAAGCAATTTTCAAAGCTATTTTGACATGATTAAAAAATAGTTACATTTGTAATAAACCTATTCAGATATAATAACAAAGGTAAAAGATTGAACCAAAAATCAACAGTAAATAAAATGAAATCGTTATGATTGTGTGGTTCATTCCTTTTTGCACTTTCGAATCATCTTAATACAAGTAAGTCAGAGTCAATGCATTTCAAATAATTGGACATTAGAATATTTGCCTAATTTTGTTTTAAATTTTAACTTTTATAATATATTTTTCAAATTCTCTCAGTTGTTTTAGATTTTTTAACAAGAGATACTTTATTTAGATCCTCATGTAAAGGTAAATGTCAGTATATCTATTATTAATTAAGTTACTTTAACTTAAATAATTAATCTTATTCGTTTTAGTGCTTATTTAATTCAAGTCTTGCTCCATTCACCACAGTATCAAATTTTCGTCTCCAAATTTATTCGTTTATCTATTACATTTTAGCGAACCCCGACTAATCATCTTTGTTTTGAACGAGTTATGCTTTGATAGATTATGTTTCCTGCTTATTTTAGTTAATTAATTGTAGTAATTACATATATGTTAAGGTGTTTATATTATCTTTTAAGCTCATGGTGAAATGGTTGCAGTCAGCTCAAACATTTGCAGTCTGTTTAAAATTTTTAAAATTGTTCTGCTTAAAGGTCAGGTTTTGCTAGCACGGTATGGCGGAACTTTCAATTTGTTTAAATCCTAGTTCAAGGTTTACAGTTTTAAAAATTAACAGAAGTTTATTCACTTTACTTGAAAATTTAAAATTTTTTCCACATGAGTTGCCTGAGTGACTTGATGTCACTGTGAGTTCCAAATGGCAACATCTTTCTGTCATTTTTCGCACAAGTTTTATCCCAATGAGTTTGTCTCTAATACGAAAATGTTTGGTTTTTTCATTTTTAAGCCACAAAAGAAACAAAAGAGTGCCAGAACAATTTAAACTCTTGCTATAAATAAACATAATATTTTTAAGTGTCATTTTATTTAGCAACGAGTGGAGACTACTACCTTGGCTTCGCAATATTCAAAAAGGATATGTGACATGAGAATACACACATAGCTCTCATGCACTCAGTCATTATAATGACTTGGAAATATTGTATATAAAAAATTGAAATAACAGCAACACAAACGAGTAAGCAAAAATAGAAATAAAAAAATAAAAGTGAAAATTGTGCTTTAAAAAGATACGCACTCAAGTGAATGCATTTTTTGGGGGACAAAACTTGAAGAAGAAGTTGCTTGTTTTACTTGACAAGTGACGGGCATATTCTGCAAAATATTCTTATCAAAAAACTTGGCATATACTTGACTTATGTGATGAATACTAAAAATATCAGTGAGTCTGAAATGCAATGATAGCATGGCTCTACTTCACTAGTAATGTTATAGTATTTGAATGTTTTGGTTATGAAACATCACAGAAAATTAACTAATTAATAATAAAATACGAGTACCATGCCAACAAAAGTCTATGTTCCAATGCCATAAATTTTACAATGCCTTTTATATATCATATACAATGTAGTATTTTCACAAATATAAATAACCAAAATAAATAAAATTCAAATCAAATTTTTTTTTGCAAATTGATTAGTTCTTTGTATTTTTGTATATGTTAGCCAGAACATTTGTTGAAAGTCAGCCACAGGATTTCACTTAACTCCTGCCGTAAAATATCACATTAATTAGTGAACAAAACATCTTTTGTTTGCTTTGTAATATTTAAATCTTTAGAGGTTTCACAACAAAAATAAATAAACCAAAAATACTTAAACACCGGGACAAAAGACATAAAACAACGACGACATTCAAGTGCATCCAATGAGCGATGCGGTGCAGCAATGCACCCAAAATGCATACTTCGCAGCTTCTTTACAACACAAAATACAAAATATAAACAAACAATTGGAGTTTTTTTCTCCAATTTTAAATAAGAAAGCTAAAAATATAAATACTTCGTGCCCAGGCCATGGGTGGCGAACATTTGATTTCCATGTACACATATTGTACACATGGCTTTAATTAATATAGCATCATTCTTAGACGTGGAAGAGTATGTGTCTGTAAGATGCCTCTCAACATTTCCAACGAATTAAAATAACATTATAAGGTAATAGCAAGCATATATAAACATATATACACATAATACATTTTGTTGTCCTAAATTGCATACTTAAGCAAATATCTGACTGCGAACATTTTTGTATTTATTTCAGTGAGTCAATATTAATTGTCAATATTGAATTCAGTTGAAAGTGAATTCTTATATATTTTATAAATTGATAAAAAGTCTAAAATTCAATAATAATTACAAAAGAAAGCATGACAACATGGAGAATGTAATGTACTGAGTAAATAAAATCTGACTCTAGTTTTAAAAGAATTTTGTAAGTCAATAAATTTTTTTTTTCGTTCGATATTTTCTACCAAAACAAAATAATAAAATCACAGAGTTTTCATATGCATATAAGTTCAGAATTGTATCTTAATACTAAATTGTATGGCTATAAACAAATGCGTTCTTTATTTATAAATTCCAATTAAAACTAAAGATTACAAACCTAAAGTTTGCTGGTGGGATATCTAACGGGTCACCACGAACTACGTTACCACTTCAACAAAATGGGTCTGTCCAAAGAGATAGAGTGTAGACTCTGCTTAGAAGCAGAGGAGACATTCAGTCACATTCTATGTGACTGCCCAGCCTTGATCTGGGCCAAGAGAAGGCCACTGGGTCGGGAACTACCCTCACCTTCCGACATTAGAAGGTCCTCAACGGCACACATTTTAGCCTTCATTCGGAAGGTACAATGTCTTCTGTTGGGTTAGGGTCTGTTGTAGACCAATCACGGTCGCAGTGCTCTACTCAAGTGGGAGCTAATTTAATTTTGTAGCAAAAAAGTGCTATAATATAACAAATTATAATATGAATTTAATACTATTGTTGAAGCTATGCATTTAAAATGTGAAGGTGATCTACCACACCAGTGTGCCAGGTTTCTTTGCAACAAATTGTTACTGGCTATCAGATGCATAATGATGATTAAACATGCCAGGGACTTTTTCTACAGGAATTGCGTCAGTTGAAAGATGTTTTTTTCAAGAGCATTTCAATTTTCAGTGAGGTTTCAGACGGTTTCTAAACACTTCTAGTTTTATACGATAACAAAAAGGGCCAATATGTCAAAGTGAGTGCTTAGACCAACTTTATCGTCTACACTGTTATCATCTGTTAATTTAATTGAGAGCACGCAATTCATTAACTTCAACAACAAATATTATTATTCAAAATATGAAAAGACACAATTCATTATATGCTAAGGATGCATTGAATGAGTTGAGGATTATTAAAGGTAAGAACAATTCATATAAACTAGACACGCTTCATTAAAATACAATTTAATTCTTATTTAAGATTTATATATAAAAATTTTAAATAGTCTTTATTAAAGATACACATGCATACACATTTTGATAATATTTTTTCAGAAAATTATAGTTTATATAGAAGGTAGAAATAAAATTTTGATAGAACTTTTAGTCTTAATAGGCGATAAATGCCATAAACTAAATCTTCAGAAAATCTTACAGTGACAGTAGAATGATTTATGATCGAAAAGATATTTTTGATATTTTATGCCTTTATACCCACAAAAAAAAAATTTAACTGCATCAAATTTATTTTTTATATGTATGTTATTTATGTTCTTATCTAAATATAGCCCATATGCTGCTGTGTGATCTAAAATCAAATGGTTCTTACAAAGCATGGTTCCAGATACTGATCGAAAATAAAAAATGGGAGTTACAAAGATAAGCTATCTTATATTCGATGCGTTAAAGTGGAAAATCAATTACAAAACCTATTATTTCATTAAATATTTGCAAAAAGACATATTATTTTTTTTTTTTTGAAAGTGTATGTTTCTTGTGAGATTGTCTACTACCTACTTTAAAAGTATATTGATCACAGCCAGACAAAGGTAACTGCAGTCAATCCGTAACACCTGCACTCTGTCTAGGCACAAAGGACAATAATTGCTGAACGCAGTTTAGCAGCAATTCTGGCAGTTCAAATTACATAAAAGCGTATAGAAAAATTTAAGAAAAATGAAAGTAACATTTTAATGTTTAGCATCTTGAGTGTTATTAGGACAAGGTCTTATGTGTTGGAGAGGAGAAGACTATTTATTGAATAAATTGAGAAAATCGTTTGGAAAAATAGTGTGAAGTATATAGTTAAACATCGAAATCTTTTAAATCAAAAAAATGTGAAGAATTCAGTGTCTTAACATACATTTTTTACAATTCATCAGATGAATAATATAAATAAAATAATTAAACCAACAATTGCCGACATACACATTTCAATATTTTTAAACATACGTATACAAGTAACATTCGTGGGCATTCACAAATCATAAATCAACGTATTCTTCCAAGTATTTACAAGTATACCAACAGCGACCAGGACGACTTTTGTGTTATCTACTTCAAGTATAAAAAGAATACTCGTACACACTTCAGAAAATTGGCCTGTGGCTTGTTCCATGGTGTGAACTTGCCATTTTTATCGAGTTTGTGCTCTCGTAATTTGGTGCCGCAGGCGTTACATTGTGCAAATACATGAATACACAAATACACATCTGTACATCTTATATATGGTACACACAAAAATATCGTAGATACAAAGCATACAATGCAATCATAGATATTGTAGGTCCTTTTGTACTTGGCTTCATGGGGTTTCATATCTCTATTTATGTGTGCTATTTTTATTTTATTTCAGCATATACCATAGATTGAATTTCTTGTTTTGACTCTGAACGAGCAATGAAGAAACAAACGGCCACCTGGGCATTTCCCTTATCATGTAAACGTCCTTAAGCACTGATTTTGTTAACTTGCCAACTGCCAATTGTGTTTCAATGTACTTTTTCCTTCGTTACAAATGTTACAAAGGTTGCAGGTGTTTTTGGGTTATTCCTATACTCATTCATTTCGGAAAAGTAAATACACTTTACTTGCCAACACGCAATCATGGAAATTCCGTTGCAA
>NC_051847.1:238841485-238853829 GCF_002237135.1 Teleopsis dalmanni | reverse complement strand
TGTTATATAGTTAAAATTAAAAATAAGTTTAATTATATCGGTTTTATTCAAAATTTGTTTATATTATTTATTTATAAAATATAATAGAACACTACGTATTTATTCATTACGAAATATTTCCTTTTTTTTCATTCGCTAAGTGTTGAGTATAGTTTCGGAATCATGAAATTTAATCGAAATTATAAAAATGTACAATTTTATTCAAAATTTTTCTTAAGCTTAAATTGTTTAAATTTCATTTATATTTGGTTTATTTAGATGGCATTACTTTAAGACGTTCAAATGCAGCTTTTTCGAGGGCCTGACGATGGTCAGGATGTGCAATTTTAATAAGTTCACAGGCACGTTGACGCATATTTTTACCAAATAGAGACGCAATGCCATATTCAGTAACTACGTAGTGTACGTGAGCACGTGAAGTGACAACACCGGCACCTGAATAACGAATAATTTACATATTTAACGGATAAAAAACATTGAACATATTTTGAATTACCTGGTTTTAATACAGGTGATATTTTGCTTTGTCCTTTGTTAGTTGCTGATGGCATAGCGATGATTGGCACACCTTCGCCATCAAAGCCTTCTGCAGCACCACGTATAAAATCTACCTGTCCACCAAAGCCAGAATAGAAACGTGTGCCAATTGAATCTGAGCATACTTGACCCGTCAAATCGACTTCAATACATGAATTGATCGCTGTCATACGGGGTTGCTGCTTAACTATGCTGGTGTCGTTAACATAGTCAATTACATGCATTTCTAAATGAGATAAAAGTTTTTTTAAACTTAATAACAATATTTTATTTTACTAACCAATAAATGGATTGTTGTTCACAAAATCATATAATGCTTGATTGCCAATCAAAAACGAGCCCACAATCCGTCCTTGATGCATTTTTTTTTGCTGTTAGTTACACATCCTTTCTTTACTAAATCGACGACACCATTTGCGAACATTTCAGAATGTATGCCTAAGTCTTTGTGATTATGCAGTGCATTAAGCACTGCGTCAGGAATACTACCAATTCCCATTTGCAATGTGGCACCGTCTTTGACTAAATTTTCAGCAATCAGTTTACCAATTTTTGTTTCAACATCACTAGGGCCCTTTCCACCGTGTTGTGGTAGAGGAGTGTCAACCTCTACGGCAGCATCAAAATGGGAGGAGTGAATAAGGGCACCTCCAAATGTGCGCGGCATTTGCTTGTTCATTTGCGCTATCATCAAAAAATTAAAGGTAATTTAATAAAATTAAACTCTTAGACTAGTTAAACAATTAATTTTTACCTATAATTACTTTAGAGTGCATTAAACCAGCGCGAACACAATCTACACTCGTACCTAAACTGCAGTATCCGTGCTCATCTGGTGGTGAAACATGGACTAACGAGACGTCAGGTTTAATAATTTTTTTAAAAAATAATTTTGGAATTTCATGTAAGAATATGGACATATTATCGCCACGTCCCTCCGCCACAGCTTTTCGTACATTACCACCCATAAAGAATGAACTAGAGCGAAAGATATCTGAATATTCGGGTTGGCAATACGTTGCGGGACCCTCGGTATGCATATGACAAACAGTTACATTTTCCAGACAATTGTCTTTTCCATGTTTTGTCATAGCATTGAGAAGATCAATAGGTGTGGCTGCTGCACCGGAGCAAAATACGGTATCACCTGTAAGAATAAAAGTTTTTATGCGGTTAATGTGAATATATTAAATAAATTTAAAAGCCATTCATTTAGAGAGAGAGAGAGAGAGAATACACAAAATACATTTTTTTTTATATATCTTACTCTGGTTTGCGTAGATGATTAGTAAAATTGTTATATCTTAGAATGATCCTATAATATTAAATTAAATTTTAAACATTATTCCTTTAAGTTTTATTTAAATTCAGAATGGAATTTTATATAAATATATATAAATATACAAATTTATTAGCGACATGTAACGTATGTACTTCGATTTCAAGTATATCATTTCAATGAAATTCTTTGCCCCTCTTTTCAGCAGCAATGCACTGATAAGCAATTATTGTTTCTACTAAAACTGTAAAAACAATTCTGACAACTTTTTTAATTAATAAAGTTTATATAAATACGAGTTTGTATATATATGTATTGAATATTATTTGTTTACATTCACACATTAGTGCAAATATAATTAAATTAAATATCTTTTGACTCAATGGATGCTGATTAGAATTGCAAAACGACGGTTAACGTTATACAGTCCTCAATATCAAAAGATTTTTAGATATATCTATTAATATTAAAAGTGTTCTAACAAGGTGAAGATATTATTAATATCATTGTGGTTTCTCAAGATCCTAATTAACATGTAAACTACTCTTGGAAGGCTTTTATCTCTTGTTACATTTGTTATTGAAATATAATATAAAATACTAATTTATTGTACAATTGGAATAACTATTGTATTTACATTATAAATTTAAGGCGCTACATTCAGTTTGACCGAATTTTTTCGTAATATATAATCTTGTTTATACATTTTTCTTAAAATTTTCAATATTTTCTTAAGCATACGATAACATAACATACAATTCTTAAGCATAATTATTCAATTTTGATTTTTAAAAATTTTAGGTACATATCAACTAGAGAATGAAGGTCTACAAAAACTCCATCCGAAAGAACTGATTCGGTTTTCTAGATACATAATGTCTAAATACAAAGGGCTACATAATAGATCACTGCTGGTCGCAGTGCATAAAGGCGTTACCATAATCCATAAACTATTATCATTACCAACATCCATAATCAGGTTTTAGGATGTGTTTATGCAAAACCTACTATTATTAAAGATTGCAGAGAAATGTGTTCGACGTCATTTTAAAACATATTATTGACACACAGTAGAAAGTATCAATAAAATAAAATTTTGTAATACGTTGACGAGATCAAATGGTTAATTAACTGATATCTTAATAATTCTTAATGGGATGAACTAATTTTACCAAAAACTATTAAGCAATTCGCTGTAAAAATAAAACACACTTTTTGCAGCCTATAATAAATTATTTCATTTAAAACTAGAAATGAAATGAGTAATTATTTCTGAAGAACAAAAGAAATTATTTATTTGAATATTTTCGCAGAACATACAGCTGTTCTGAGTGTTACCAAATTAGTATCTATCGTTTGGGTGTTATTACTTAATCATATAGTATGAAAAAGTCGCATTGCCAACGATATTTCTCAATATTTATCTTTATGTATACATATTTTTCAGATATGTATAATATATTCTATATTAAACCAAAACCCCAATTTCTAATTTGCCACATTGCGACAATTTTCCAAGCTCAGGTTACAACAAATGAGAATTCTGCTTTGACATTGCAGCAGAATTATATATACTATATGCTATATATACACTATATACTGTATGGTATATATACACTATATATACATAGTAAACAGTATTATAGGACATAAAATATAGTTTAGTTTAGTAGTTTAGTATTATGAGAAAGTGGTGTGTACTGAATGTAGCGCATAAAAAAACTGAAAAAGGTCATATGCGAGTATTAAATCTGCTGCATACTCATTGGTACATATTTTCAATTTTAATGATTATTTAGAAAGATTTGTCTTTATAATTGGACTTTAGACTTTTTATTGAGAATACTTGTATGGTATGTACATAGATATTATAATAACTTTCAGACTCACGATGATAGTGAAAGTGTCGGGTAATACTAGTAGTAGATAGAATGATTTTTGATATCATTAATTTTTATTTAAATTAAATTGTACACAAATTTTAAGTGTTTGAGAAAATGTTGAATAAAATACAGATTTATTCATTCATTGTATAGTTTGTATGGTATCATTCAATTACATTTATTATGAGAAGCCAAAATCACACCAAAAATTAAAAAATGAGCGCATGTAGAGCAAAAGCAGAGCTCTCAATAAAAATAGTGGAGAAATTATAAGTTAGAAGATAAAATTCTTTACGCGTGTGGATTTGACGTAGTCACTTTTCCGTTCAAAAATAGCAAACTAAATTGCTATCAAGATATTACGAAAAATGAATTATTTTTAGCTTAATGCAGATTTTTAGATTTTTGTTTTGATATTTTAACTTGTCTAGCGTCGATGCGAAATAAAGCGAAGTAAGTAGAGAAATAATGAAAAATTCTTGAAGACCACATGCAAAACACCGACTATAAAGCGCACATTATAATGAAGTTGCATTGAACTTGTCAAAAATCATGAGAAAACAATTTATTAAATAAATATTATTTATTTAGATATTAATATAGTCGCAATACAGACATAGACACATTCATTTATAGCTACTGCTAACTTATTTATTTACTCATTTCATTTAATCAATTTGACACAAATTAAATACGGGTTTATCATTAAGAATCGTATCAAAATAAAGCTTCTCTAGTTTTGTTGCTATTCCCCGCTCGAATGAATTCATAAATTGTTTTGTATTTAAAAAAGTACGAGTATTGGGCATAATGTGATATGAACAGAGGGCACGAGAATCTGTTTATCTTATCAAAGAACAAAATTTTTTTTTTGAGGCAGTGGGAAAAAAATTTTTTTTTGTTATCAAAATCAATTACATAAATCCTTTTTTACTGTTTTAAGGACGATGAATAACTTTTAATTTTAAAATTAATTTTTTACCAGTAGTGTCAGCTATATTAGCAAAGTTATGTAATTTTGTCAGATGAAAATTAATTTGGAAATTGAAAACCTGCCTAAAAATGAAAATATAGTAAGATTTGTTAAAGCACAAAGACTGCTTTAACAAGGTCCGATGACAACAAGCCATAGAGACAGGCCGAAGCTGAGATGGAAGAAAAACGTGTACGAGAACGCCGGAAAGGTCGGAGTTCTGAATTGGAAAACAATTGCACAAGATTGAAGTTGATGGAAGCAGGTTGTAAAGGAGGCAAAGGTTTACACTGGACTGTAGTGCCAAATAAGAAGAAGAAGAAAATTGATTTGACTTTAACGATCGGAATATTCGCACATTTTTTATTACTGTTACTGCTACTGTTCAATCTGTGTTAAGTATGTATAATATTTTGAATTACACATTTAATCCGTGACACATTCATCGTCAGTTACAAATGCACTATTATGTAATAATTCAGGAGTTTTTAGAATTTTTTTTAAAGTGTATTAAAGTGTAAATTTAAGATATGGTTAAAGTTTCAATTTTATATTTACAATATATGATTAGAATCAAGAAAACGAAAGAATATAGAGTAGCTCGTTAGCTGATTTATTTTATGTGGCGAGTTAGCCAATTCATTCTACTGTGCCGGCTGAATGGCTTGCAGTGAGCGTTGCTCTGCGGCCATGAAACCATGTAAAACATGTGTGTAATCGACACTGCCTGCAGAGAAAAGTAAATATGTTTTGATTTCATCTTTGTCATGCAATTTTTCCAATTAGATATGAGTATGAGTTATTTGCGAATTAAAGTAAAATTGTATGTCTTAACTTTGAATTTTCGTAAATTAGCACAAAACAATCGAAAGAAATTATTATATTCAACAAAGCTTACAAATTAATGACCTATTAGAACTGATAGTTTTTATTTCCCTGCCACGTTATCATTTTCCGTAATGAAGCGTTTACGTGCGCTTCAGATATTTGCATTAATTACATAACAAGCATTCAAAAAAAAATTAAAAAAAAATTCAATACTTTTTTTATGAAAGGGAATCACTATTACATGCAGTTCTTCTTACCTGATTTTATAACGCTAACCGCTTCATCAGGACAAACAATTGGTGTTTCACGTTGTATTGGATGAGCCAGCTCATTAGAATAGGTAAAATAGTTATTAGAAAGATTATTTAACGTCGGACTGAACCATTTTCTACTGCTGCGTAGTACTACTGCCATAATTGGTTCCGATGAAGATGCGTTCACAACTGCTTTTCTGGTAAATATACTATGGAAGCCGTTTTCAAATTATCACGGTGCACAATTGGGCTTAATTAGTCTTGTCTTTTATTTCCAAATATACACTTTCTGATATTTGTCAGCGTTTGTAAATGCCCAATACTCCCAGCGAACACCACCTCGTCGCTCCACCACTGTAAGAAGACAACTAAACGTATTAAATAAGAGAACAAATTAAAATCTAATATGAAGCTTTCGCGATAATAAAGCCAACGTTGCCAGCACTAAGCTTTTTATAAACAACACAAATTCGGAAACATTTCTTATTATGCAGTCAAAGATGAATTCACGTAGCTAAAACAGTTTATAATTATTTTATGTTTATAAATGCAAATTTATTTCAATAGTTTTAAATTTTTTTTTAACTCTGATTAATATTATCTACAACTGCAAAATCAGCGCGCTAACCTATTTGCGAAAGCTTATTGGACTGCAATGTTTTATAGAAAAGCTTTTTAAATTAACGTTGTCGCGTTACGTCGTACTGGGTTGTATCTTTCAATCACATTTACGTTTTGGCCGTTACTTTTATTTTGAAAGCTTCATAATTCACATTTACATAAAAAGTTGTTTGTATTTTAGAATAGAAAATTTTTTTATTGCTTCAATACCTTTCATCCAGGAAGTTAAATTTCGAATTGATTTTTAACTTGCTCGGAAGCCACACTTTTAATTTTTTTAAACAATTTTCGAATGTTGACAGCGTCGTATTATTTAAGAAAATTTCTTCGAGAAACTGCGAAATTCTAACTTTAATTGTCAAATTTCTTCTTTATAAAATCTGAAGTTTATTTCGAAATAATATCTACTTTAATAAAATTTAACATTGAAAAATGTTGATTGCTTTAATAATTTTTTCTACATTCTAAAATAATTTAATACATTTTTTTAGAATATCGTTGCTTGCTTTAATTGTTTAAATATTTTACACATACATTTTCTTTTAAAACTTAACATATGTATATTATTTTGTGTTGAAATAATAATAATGACTGGGGCTCATTTAAGAATCAGGTTGATATTTCAAATATAAACAGTTGGCTAGTAACTTCTGAGGATCTTGATGAGTGTATCCAAAAACTCACTCTCAAGATTAAGGAGGCTTTGGATAATAGCTCCATCACCAGGACCAGAAAACCAAGTAGCTACTTCTATCTGTCGCATTACATCAAACAAATCATTAGACAAAGGAATGCGATTCGAAAATTTGCTCGAATAACTGGAGATCATATGAGAAGAAGAGAAGCCAATCGTCTCTCTAACGTCTCTCTCTTAGGAAAAAAATTGGCAAACATAATAATGATAAATGGTGCGAATTTCTTTCAGGAATTGATACAGGTAATAAAACCTTCTGGGCTTTGAACAAGTATTTTAGGCTTAAACGTAAACCGGTAGTGCCGCCTATTTATGTTGCTACCGGCATGGCTTTTTCAGACATAGCCAAAGCTGAGGCCTTTGCAGATTCTTTGGAGTTGCAATTTCAGCCCAATACTGATAGTGACTATAATTCCCTGGAAGAAGCAAATATTGCTGAAGAGGCTGCTAATCTTAGGAACCTGATGTCAGATGAAAGCATCTGACAGTGTTCCAGAGATGAGATTAACTGTGTTATTTCTAGTCTAAAGGCCAGATCGGCACCCGGATATGATAATATCAGTAACAAATGCCTACGTAATCTTCCAGAAGACGCAATCCAATGCATCGTTATATCATCAATTGCATGCTTAGGCTTGGCGAATTTCCAAAGGCCTGGAAGATGGGCTCAGTCATAGTGTTTCCTAAACCGGATAAGAATCCTTCATTTCCGCAGAACTGGCGTCCTATCAGTCTGCTCTCAACTATGGGGAAATTGGCAGAACGAGTAATCCTGACTAGGCTTAAAACAGCGGTGAATGCTCTAAATTTACTTCCTGACGAGCAATTCGGGTTTAGGGATAATCTCTCCACGGAACTACAACTAGCCAGAACAGCGTAGCTGATACAAACCGCTCTAACTAAACGGGAGTCAACCGGGATGATTATATTTGACATAGCCAAAGCTTATGACAAGATCTGGCATGATGGTTTAATAGTCAAATTGGCCCGTTTTGGGATCCCTCGTGGTTTGATCATTGGTAGCTTCCTGCAAGAAAGGCCCTTCCGTACTAAAATTAACAGCACTCTTTCATCCGCCCGATCAATAGTAGCAGGTGTACCTCAAGGGTCGCCTTTGTCTCCCACATTGTTTAATGTATATACGGCAGACATCCCTACCTTAAGTCCCACGTCAATGGTGCTTTACGCAGACGACACGTGCTTGATCTACTCGGATCGGGTGGAATACTTCCAAAAATGGAAGATTAAAATTAATAAAGACAAAACCAAGGCTATATTTATAACTCGAAAAAGAAGACAGCATCCTCCAAGAGTGAGTGTTTGCGACACGGAGATACAGTGGGAGGATAACATAAAATATCTGGGGGTCACTTTTGACAAACGGTTCAATTGGCTTAAACATTTGAAATACAAACCGAATAGCTGCTCTAAGATTCTACATTTATTAAAGCCGCTATTTAATAATTATCACTTCAACTTTAAAAACAGAAAGTTACTTTATACGCAAGTAATTAGACCTGCCCTACTGTACGGATGTGTTACATATAGCAAAGCCTCAAATACTACCTTAAAGCAATTGCAGATAGCTCAAAACCTGGCTTTAAGAAAACTGTTTAAGATTCCATGGTATATTAGATCAACAGACATACATAGAGATCTTAGGATTGACTCAGTGAAAAAATATATCAGAGACAGAGCTCTAAAATTATTCACTAAAGTTGATACGCTAATTAACCCCGCCCTAACAATCTTTAAGTCCACTTCTGGACTCTCAGGAAGATATGCTGATTTAAGGTCCGTCATCAATTAAAAGACAAATAAATTGTATGATTTTTTTTTTTAGCCTAGTTAAAGCCTAGTGTGGGGTAGAGATAAGCCCCCCAGCCATTATAGAGTAAAAGTGCGTAATAGTACTAACTCAAGAAGAAGAAGAATCAAGAATCAAGAAGAATTATTATAATTATTAATATTACTTTATGTTGAAATAGCAAAAAAATGTGAAATGCAATATTTGTTTTTTTTTTTAAGAAATGAAATAATTTTTGAAATCATAGTTTTGTCTTTTTTGTATTAAAAAGAAACATTGACAAGTCTCTGTAATTTTCTGTCACTTTCTTTATACTTTCTTTACACTTTCACTTTTTACTACAAAAAGATAAGTAGTGCCATCATCTTCTAAGGCTAAAATGGGCAAGAAATCTGCGTTGCCACCAAATGTTGTGGACTGTTTAGTTATATTATGTACATTACTACATTTATTCAGCGACAAAACTCGAGCTTAAGCATCGAAGATCTACTTAAAAATAGGGCCGTATTTATTTTTTGATCCAATTTCGATGGAAGACAAAATAGTTCCAACAAAATAGTACAGCTGTTTGTGTCGGCTTTTTCAATTCAGATTTGATTGAGAGTGAATGATATATGTGCAAGACAGTATAATATTATACCGTTTTATGAAGAATAGAAATTTCCATGTCCGCGTCAGAGTCGAAGCTATTTCCCACCTGCTTCATCGTTGCAAGCATTTCACAGGATTCTGTCTTAGATCCCGTTTTATTTGACATTTATTTGTTTGATATTCTCACTTTCTCGCCAGCATCTTGCAACTTGCTGGTAATTGTGTCATGTTTGATATCTAAAACTATGGGCAAAATTTGTAATAAGAGGAATATTCTTCACGACTGTGTTAACTTTTGGTGCATGGCCAATGGTCAGCATCCTCCTAGCACTACCCTTAATTCTTTTGCTAGAGTGCAGTGACATGATGAATACTCTCTATAGTGACTATTTGTCTCTATCTCGCAGATATGAGACTCAATCAATATTCTGCACAAACGTTTCTTCATTGACTATTTCAAGTCTTGGCTCTTTAATTTGATGAAGCACTTCTTTATTTAATCACGAATATAGGAACCCCACAAGCTAACAAATTATTTGACTTTTTGATTTTTTTGTATTCACTCCTGATTTACCTCTTCCGGATTTTTTAAAAACTGTTTTCAAATAAATATATTATAATTGTTTCAAAATAAAAAACAAAGAATTTTTTCCTTTTTATTTTTATTATATATTTTTAAATACTTAATATTTTAATATTATTTATAAGGTATTTTATAATAAAAAGCAGTACTTGTGGTTTAATTTATTTCACTAAATGATTAAATAACAATAAAAATAACAAATATTTTCTATATATAATAATTTATAAAATTACTAGTTGGTATTTTACAGCGAAATTTATTACACTTCAAATATATATTTAGTTTTATTCGTGTTTTCTCACACGTACAATTAAATATAAATAATTAAATTTTATGCGACATTTTTTGTTAATTAACACTATTTATTTATTTATTTTTACTAACAAGTTTGTGACTAGTTTGTAACTAAAAAAAATATTTTCAAATAATAAATGTTTTCAACAATATATACTACATGTTTTGTTTTTAGAATAAAGGAAATTAAATAATATTTTCTGATATCTGTTAAGATTTTTTCAGAACAAACAATGTTGCCGATTTACTTGACATTTTTAATTTTAAAATTTTGTTTAAAATTAACCAAATCTTCCTTTCCTTTAACTACTTATTATTGTTATCTTAATCTATTTTATCTTTATACCAAAACAGTAAAGTTCAGTAGAGATCTTCAGCCTTTTTTTTTTTCAATGCTAAAGGAGGAACGGGAAGGGAACATTGAAGTTACATACGTCTGTAGTTGGCACCAAAGGCTATGCTTTATAGAGTCTTCTACGATTTTCTTAAATATGAAAAAAAGCAAATGCAGAAACTTGTAGCTATATGTTATATGTCATCCATATTTCAGGAACTAAAGAAGTTATTCAGAAACCATTTAACAAAAAAGGTTTATACACTTTTGTCTTATAGCGAGAATATATGTAATATGTAATAATTAATAAAAAAATCATTAATTTGTTTTATTTAGGTTTCAATTTTGAAGGGAGATATGTTCTAAATGATCAAAATTATTTTTTCATCAAATGAGTTAACACATTAAAATGTAGCAATCAAATTCAATTAAAAATTGTTCATTAACGTTTATTATTGGACGGAACTCAATGTTCGAACTATGATATTTTATAATTTTTCAAAAATATAGTAAATATTCTAGTTATACTATAATTTTTTCTTATTTTGGTTTAATGAAATTTATTATTTAATACGTTTATATGAAAAATATTATGTTAATAATAATTAGAAGTTCATTACAGATATCTTGCAGTGGTTGCTCTGCCGGAACATAAATATATTTTTCTGAAGATTTAAATAGACATAGTTTTTCAATAAGACAGAATTGATGTTGCTAGCAGATCATTGATGGGTTAAGATCAACTGTGCCAACACTTCAAGCAAGTGTATCTGTCTCAGGTGCAGGAGTTGAATGTTGTCTTTGCCTGAATGAAATGTGACTTCTAGTGGAATTTTTTATGACTGTTTGGGTTTTATCAGAGACAGGAAGAGAATACTGGTACAGGAGCATCTAGTATAGTCTATTCATTAAAGTTAGTTGTTAGCACAAAAGATCCACTATATTTGCAGTGCTCCGTTCCATGGAGAGCATGGAGCCCTGTTCTTTTCTCTTCTATTTTTCTATAAATAATGCTAATGAAGTTTTCTTTCTCGTTGAAGTTAATTAAATCTATTTCATGTTGTGATTTTATCGCGATATTATGACTAGAATAATGATTTATTATAGTTTTGGTATTTCAATAATATTTTCATTAAATTTTACACTAATTGCATTTTCAATACAATATAATATTTTTGCTTTTGTTTTTGCTATATAAATTATTGTAAAATATTTTGGTTTAATTTTTTTTGTAAGAAAATTTACTAAGAATTGTAAAGATTGAAAAATAGGTTAATAAATGATGGATTTTACGAATTAAGCAAGAGTTGGCGCTTAATCAATCTATAAATTTAATTTATGTTTTCTTTAATAAATTTATAACTTTTTGGTTTTAATCAACTCATAGTGTTGTCTTCTAGTATTAATTTTTTTGTAATAATATCATATTTTTCATATATTATCATATTTATCACCTTAAAAAAAGAAGAGATTCATTTCTACTTAAGATTAGTCAAAGCCAAAATTTTACGCAAAAATTTCCAATCTGCAAATTGTTTACACTGTAAGATGATTCTGTAGTGTCATAACGGACACGTTTTAGGACCTAAGTCAACCCGTCCTGCATGAGAAGTTCTATCTAACTATCTAAGCTGATTGATTGAACTGTTATCACATCGTATGCAAA
>NC_051847.1:238835498-238841385 GCF_002237135.1 Teleopsis dalmanni | reverse complement strand
AACGAAGCTCTTACGTCGAACTGTTGGTCACTTATCATCAGTATATTGCGTACTATTTGATCGCACAGGACGTTATATTATAACGGTATTGTTACCTCTTCAATATATATGCTTTTATTCACAATATCAATATTTTTTTTAGGGAGCCGATGATTTATTAATTAAAATATGGTCGGCAACAGATGGCCGATTATTAGCAACTTTACGTGGGGCTTCAGCAGAAATTACAGATATTGCAATTAATTTAGATAACACAATGTTAGCTGCCGGTTCACTAGACCGCATTTTGCGCGTTTGGGATTTACAATCTACTTCACCGATTGCTGTTTTGTCTTCACATACAGGCATGATAACATCAGTAAATTTTTGTCCCTCTCCGAGAGGTGATCTAAAGTACTTAGTAACAACTAGCACAGATGGTTCTATAGCATTTTGGCAATATTCAACACCTCGTGGTCAAAAAGTTTCTTTTGCACCAAAACCTACTCAATTTCATGAAAAATTAAGGCCGGGTCAAGCGCAAATGATGTGTACTAGTTTTTCACCAGGAGGTATATTTCTTGCTGCAGGTTCCGCAGATCATCATGTTCGCGTATATCTTATGTCGGAAGACGGGCCAAAGCGAATATTAGAATCAGAAGCATACACAGATGCAGTGGATTCAGTTCAATGGTCGCATCGTGGATTGCGTTTTATATCAGGTAGTAAAGATGGCACAGCACATGTATGGAGTTTTGAATCACAGCAATGGAAAAGTGTTAAATTATGTATGTCTGAGCGGTTGCCAACGTAAGTATATAAATAATTTTCGAAAACTATAAATTAATTATAATTGTATTTAAAATTTATTAGATGTCCTGAACCCGAGGAAGGAAAGAAACTTAAAGTAACTATGGTAGCATGGGATTGCTCTGATAAGTATGTGATAACTGCTGTAAATGATTTCACAGTAAGTGTAAATATAATCAATATCCAATTTAAATGTAATAAACAATTAAATATTTAGATAAAAATTTGGAATTCAAAAACTGCCAAACTTCACCGCGTGTTACGTGGACACAAAGACGAATTATATGTTTTGGAAACAAATCCAAAAGATGAGCATGTGTTGCTTTCAGCAGGACACGATGGTCAAGTATTTCTATGGGATATAGAACAGGGCATCTCTGTCGCTCATTTTGTTAACGATATTGATGGTCAGGGTCATGGAGGTGTATTTGATGCTAAGTGGTCACCTGATGGTACGATGATTGCTGCTACAGACTCTCATGGACATATATTAATATTTGGTCTAGGAATTGGACCTGATAAATACAAAATTGTACGTATTCTAATAATAATTAAAAATTTTTTTTTGTCTATATAAGTATTTCTTTATATTTATATACAGTTACCCAATGAATTGTTTTTCCATACCGATTATCGACCACTATTAAGAGACACAGCCCATCATGTTGTTGATGAACAAACTCAAATTATGCCACATTTAATGCCACCACCATTTTTAGTTGATGCTGATGGCAATCCGCATCCTGCTAAATATCAACGTTATGTGCCTGGAAGAGAAAACTGTTCAACAGATCAACTTATACCTAATCTTACAATTGGGGCAGATGGTGTAGTTATTGAAGACAATGGTGGTAGTAATTATAGTCAAATTGATCGGTTAATAGCAGCTTTGCAAAATCGACAAGGTGGAGCTGGTACAGTGTCATTACCAAATAACGCCAGTAACAACCATTCACAGCTTGATCTTATGATTGAATCTTTAGCAAATCGACAAGGGCAGGAACAAGCACCAGATTCAAATAATACCGCGGGAAGCAGTAGAGGAATATCAGCTCAATTAGGAGCTGGAAATAATCTCACAAGAAACGGTAAAAAAATTAGAATTTACTTGCATTAGTTAAAACATTAACATTTTAATAATATTGTATAGGAATTAATCCAGCAATACGCCGTCTTTCCGAGGCTAATAGCATACCTCCACGGCAAGGTACTACTTGGGGAAGACCTCCAGAACAGCAAATTCAGTCGCCACTCATGAAATATGTACGGCGAATCTATATACGTCCCATGAAATATGCTCAACTACAGAATTTAAGACAAAATGTTTATGCTTCTGGAAATTTTGAAATGCAAGAATATAAGAGAGAGTTAAGGCGTCGTCCTATTATGATAAACACCTCTAATGCAGCTACTTCAACACAGGGTTCTGGTCGTCAACGAAGTACTAGAGCAAATGGTGGACGTGCTGGCCGGAGACGCGGGCAACCTTCCCAACCAGCTTATCGTACCCGTGCAGTGCGTGAAGAAGAAGAATCAATTCCTGCTCCGCCTGAAGAAGATGATGATAGTAGCGCAACGTCTGGCGATACAAATTATTCAAATGCAGAAGAAAATCTAGAATCATCTGATGATTCGGATACAGAAAGCTCTGATTACTCAGATTGGGTTGCTGATACTCCTGGTCCAAACTTGGAACCACCTAAACGTTGTAAACGTAAGCCACTATCCCGACGTCACACGCTTAGTGACGATAGTAGTGATGAAACAGAGCAAGCATCAACTTCTGCTGCAGCCAATGCATCACGTCGAAATAAAAGATCCCAACCACCAACAGCTCCAAATGGTGAAATATCTGAATTATATCGTCCATCAGAATGGTTATCAGAGGTTATTCCTCGTAAAGCACCTTACTACCCTCAAATGGGTGACGAAGTTGTATATTTTCGACAAGGTCATCAACGTTATTTAGAAGCTGTTAACCAAAAAAAGGTTTATAAACTTACACAAAGTTCAGAACCCTGGAATTGTCGAACTTTGCGAGATCATGAGTTAGTTCGAGTGATCGGGATTAAGTATGAAATTCGTCCACCACGTTTATGTTGTCTTAAACTTGCAATGGTTGATGAAGATGGAAATATGACAGGTTCTTCATTTAAAATAAAGTACCATGACATGCCAGATGTCTTGGACTTTTTAGTTTTGCGGCAAACTTTTGAACTTGCAGTGCAAAGGAATTGGAATATTGGTGATCGATTTCGTTGTATGATTGGCGATGGTTGGTGGATGGGTCAAATTGAATCTAGACATGCTTTGGCGACAGAGTTTCCGAATTCATATTTTATGTGTTTTCGTGTAAGATGGGATAACGGAGAATACGAATATATGAGCCCTTGGGATATGGAACCTATTGATGAGAATCGTTTGCCTGACGAAGTTGGTGGTGCAGTTCCTGTACTGCCAGAAGAAATTAGAGCAACCTTATATCAACCTAAGTCGGAAGAATGGCACCGAGGTGATAGAGATGGATCTTGTAGACGTATAATTAATGGATTTGAACAAGTAATTTTCATTTTTGTCCATATTGTAAAAATTTTTCTTAACATTTTCAATATTTAAGGTTATGCGTTTATCTATAGCTGAACATTTTTTGGCTCCTGTTGATTTGAATATATATCCAGATTATGCTTATTTAATAGAATATCCTATTGATTTAACTACGATAAAGTCTCGTTTTGAAAATCATTTTTATCGTAGAATTACTTCAGCTCAATTTGATGTTCGTTATTTAGCGACAAATGCGGAAAAATATAATCGGTCACATACAAACATTATTAAACACGCACGCATCATCACAGAACTTTGTTTGAGGATTATTAGGTACTACCAATTGACGAAATTAAAAAAAGTTTTTTACTTAATATTATTTTTATATTTAGGGAACTTAGCGATATTGATGTAGCCGCAGCTTATCATCAATACGTTGATTTCTATCATTCATCTGAAACTGAGAATGAGCGTGATTCTGATGTTGTGCCTTCTACAAGTACAGGCGCTACTACGCCGGCAGCAGCGCGAAGAACTTTATCATCAACACGAAGGTAAGTATTTTAATACATTTTTCATATTAAATATCTTCAATATTTTTACTCTTTTAGATCTAATCGTATACGTTCAGATGGCGATTGGCGCTCCGACTGCAGGCAACTACTAGATATACTTTGGCAAAGGCCAGATTCAGCGCCATTTCGAGAACCTGTTGATACAATTGAGTTTCCAGATTATTTGGAAATAATTTCGACTCCAATGGACTTACGCACTGTTAAGGAAGATTTGCTAGGTGGAAATTATGATGATCCTTTGGATTTTGCAAAAGATGTGCGCTTAATATTTATTAACTCGAAGAATTACAACACTAACAAACGCTCAAGAGTAAGTGTTACCTTCATTGTTTGTGTAAAAAGTGGTGAGCCTACTAAAAAGATCGTCAATTCATTTTGTGAACTTTTAGTAAAATTCATCTACTACTTCTAATATTTCATTCTAATATCAATTCTTTCTCATTAATTTTTTGATAAATCACCATCATCACATATTTTTCTTTCCTAACCATGCTTTCAATCAATCATATCAAATCAAACATTGCAATGATTGACGATCGAATGTAGGATTATTCCTCGGTAAGATTTAGAATATTAAAAGAGTGAATAAATAATTAATTCACTTATAGTTATTATAATTTGTTAAGGTGTTAAATAATTTTTTACCTTTCATTTTCTACTTACAGATTTATTCTATGACGCTTCGCCTCAGTGCTCTTTTTGAGTCTCACATAAAAACCGTCGTCAGCAACTGGAAAGCTGCAAGACGGCGCGCTAATAAAAACAAAAAGAATAGTGGTAGAGGATCAAGTAGTAGTCCTACGAAAAGGACACAATCTGAAAGAAATCGTCCTGGACCTTCTACTCGAAGAAATAATAAATCTAATCGACAAATTCGTAGTTCTGACGAAGATGTCGAGAATGATGAAGATGATTCGCAGCCACGCAGTAGTCAACGACGAGTTGGAAGAAATGGGCCAACTCGTTCACAGGTTGTAACATCAAACTCATCTAATCGTGTTACTTCATCATCACATCGACGAATAAATGGAACAGAGGATGCACAACCTACACGTAGTTCACGACGTAAAGCGCATAGTCAAGAACTAAATGAAGATGAGGATGATGACGAAGATGAAGAGGAAGACGAAGAAAATGAACAAAATGAAAGTGAAGAAAATGAGAGTAGCTCCAATAGTGAAGCCGATGATGTATCAAGTGAAGATGAAAGTAGTGGGGATGGCAGTGATAGTAATAATAATGATGACGACGATGACGACCATGATTCAAATGTTGGACGCTCTCCAAGAAAAAAAAATAAACGAAAATCTCATTCAGATGATGATTCAGAAGAAAGTTATAATCCCTTAAAAGATCGTCGTCAAAATAAAAAACGTCGAAAATATAATAAACAAAAACAGACGCAACGTAAACGAAATGGTGTACATAAAAAAAGTAAACCCACTGCCAATGGTATTAAAAGAACGGTTTCAAATCCGAAAAATTCTCGAAGAGGTCAACGTCGACGATACCAATCTTCCGGTGATGAGGAAACAGTAGTAGTTTCCCAAATAGATGAAAGCACTCAAGATACGGACCAGCATACACCAAAGAAAAAAGGTCGACCACCCAAAGCGCAGAGTACAACATATGTTGCCAATGGTCCTAGTACAAGTTCAAGTACTTTACCAGAAGTCTCATCCCGTATTACTCGTGGCGCAGCAGGTTCAAGACGTAATCCTGCTGAAAACGACCATAGTTATCATTTGCCAGTTCGCAATGGACGCTTACAAGAATCAGATACAGATTCAAGAGAATTAGGCACACGTCCTACACGCTCAAGTGCTAAAAGAGCAATTCTTGAATGGGCAAAAGGAAGCGATATTGACGAGATAGATAGTGATGAGGCTGAGGAGGTATATACATATAATATGATGTTCTTTCACAAAATAAATTAAAAATTTTTTACATAGATATTGCCTACTCCAACACCAACTAAG
>NC_051847.1:238825493-238835398 GCF_002237135.1 Teleopsis dalmanni | reverse complement strand
TTTTTTCTCAAAAGAAGGGTTGGGAAGTAGTCTCCGCGTCACTGCATCCTCGAGGATTATTGTGACATACCCACTTCAGTTCCATAGACGAGTAGCAGTTAAGAATGCCAGTATGTCCTTTGGAGAGATGTTGCCTACTTCCGTTATAAGCGGATATGCAATGGATAAGTAGCGAAGTCTGAGTCTTGCAAGACTATCACAGTGACACAATATGTGTTCTGCTGTTTTCTCTTCTTCGTAACAAAGTCTACAGCTATCGTCTCCAGTAATACCTAGATTCAATAAATGTTTTTTAACTCCACAGTGTCCAGTTAGAAAACCTGTGACAAGTCGGATGCCACTTCTGTTCAGCATAAGTAGCTCCCTAGTTCTGGCTTTTGATCGGAACGGCATGGATTCTTTTGCTTGTCTGCAGGTAATTGTATTATCCCAATCATTCTGAGCTGCTTTTTCCAACCATTCATTAGTTTTAAGTTTGAAAAAGCTCCACGAAGGCCCGCAGAATGGTTGTGGCCCAATATAGTATGAGGCCGCCCCTTTTCTCGCTAGTTCATCTGCTTTTTCGTTTCCCTCAAAACCGCTGTGCCCTGGAATCCATATTAAGTGGACTCTGTTCTTTTCAGCAAGGTCTTTGAGAAGTAGAAGGCATCCCCACACTATTTTTGAGGTTACTCGAGGTGAGCGTAGTGCCAGGAGTGCCGATTTACTGTCAGAAAAGATATATATGTTTTTTCCCGTGACGGGTTTACCTTTATATACCCTGAGACATAATTCAATTGCGTGTACTTCAGCCTGAAAGACTGAGTTTTCTTTACTCATACTCGCAAATATTTCCTCTTTAGGTCTTACTCCATATACTCCCGCCCCCACTCCTTCCATCGTTTTGGAGCCATCCGTGTACCACAGATGGTAGTCTCCAGCGAATGGAGGTATGTTCCGTTCCCTATTAAAACAACTTAGTCTTTAGAAAAAGATTTGGAATAATATCCATAAGTTAATATTTTTAATAGTTATTCAAAACAACTAATTAATATTATTTACTTATGAAAACATATATAGTGTACTATGTTAATAAAATTATCTAACTAATGTTTGAAAAAAATATACTTTGCTTGCATAAAACTCTCCTCTATGACCTGATAATATATGTATAAATAATTTTAAAGGTATGAAATTTATATCACAAATTTATAAATTGTATAAATTAGTATGTATAAAATGAATAAGACCATTTCGTTTAGCTAAATATAGTTGAATCAGTGGTTTGATATTTTTAATTAATTTGCATTAAAAGAGTGTATTACATAGTAATGCAGTCTATTTTACATATGTATTTTACACAGCTTTTAGGATTTAATTAATTTATTATTGAGTTTATAATTATTTTTTAATCAAGTTGAAAATCCTTTTAACTACATAAATATCAATAATAAACGGATAGACAAAGTTTAAAATTTGCTTTAATAAAATGAATAATGAATGTATCTACAAATCTACATGAGAGCGGAACATTTCATTAAGAGAACGTTTAGAATCTTTTTTTTTTTGGCTAAAAATTTATATCAATTTTATGGTTAAATTATTCAAGACAAAACAGGATATTTTCCAGACAGAAAAATTTCACGATTTTATGGCATTTTTATGGTGCTAGAAATTTTATTTCCCAAATTGAAATTGTTATTTGCAGTTGATGTGAAAAATATAATAGTCACAATTGTACAAGGAAGCTACAGAAGCATTTTATATTATTAAGTAGGAGTAGATGAGTAGAATAGCCCATCTGTAAAAGTAAAACAGAATTATTTTATTCGTTTTAAAGTATCTAATAATTTACATAGATTTATAGCGGAATTACGTGATGGATTTGCAAATCGTATTGTTGTGCTAATATTGCAATGCAATTGATTTTGTATGTATGAAATTTGCGTTACATTTGCACCGATAACATGTATCTAAAATTACTGAATATACAATTGTATACGTAAGTATAATACTAAATGAAATTCATTCATAAATGTATACATAGATACGCGTAGCAGATACGCAAATGTATCTACTCGTATGCAAGTTAGTATGCGGTTTTAACCTCTGCTGCTTGCTAGCTAATGTGAATCGCGTGTGTAACTTTTGCATTTTAATTGGCATAAATGCCGTATAGATATCCACAATCGTGGTGAAATGTATCTAAGCATAAATGCATGTGCATTAAGTGCATTTTGCATATCTGAATAATTTATATACGCAATTTCAATAAGCGATTGATTATAGATCCTGTTGTCAAAGTAACAAACCACATTTACTATACCAACTTTAATTAATTTAAAATAAAGTTAGCGAACACTTTAATTACTAAAACTTATCGAAAAAATATTGTATCAATCAAGTAATCCTCAAAATATTGTGGTTTTATTCAATCATTCATCCTTACAACCAACATTAACAACATTGTAAATTTAGCTATGGTCGTGCAACCATTAGCATAATTTAGAAATATTTTATTTATAGTAAACTTTGTTCAGATAGCTTTTTACTTTGTAGATTTATAATAAAATATTTTTTCTCCGATATTTTATAAAAAAAAAACATAGCTAATGAGCTTATTAGTTTTATTAAAAATAAATCCCTACAGCAATAACTAAGGTCAAAATAAAACCTATGCTCTTATAATCAATTATATATAAAAGAATATAATATTTTGAAATAATTCTAAGTAATTTTTCAAATTCGCAAGAAAACAACATTCATTAAGTTACTGATAACAAAAATCACAGCAAAATAAGCAAATAATTTAATTAAATACAACAGTAGTGCTTATAATTAACCTACCCACACAAGTTATATATATATCATTTCATACGTATCTATAGAGCACTAAATAATAAGAATAAACATACTAAGTCATTTCAAAACAAAAAAATTTAATGCCGGACTACTGATATCTCTCTCAGTAATTAAAAGTATTTGCTATTAACAGCAACAAGTCATTTATAATTCCAGAGAAATAAATTTACAGTAACCACTTTAGAAGAATAACTATACAGTAATTACTTAAGAGATCTAACTTCAGAGGTATAACTCCACTAAATGACACCTATAGATGGAATTTCATTAAACGTATTCAATAAAAATTTCGATATATGCGAGTAGTACAATGCAATTACCATACTGAACAGTGATATGAAACATTGATCAGTAAAGATATAAAACATGGCCTTAAATTGTGATTAAGAACCAAACAATTTCTTTCTGAAAATATTCATAACCACTTCTTTTTCTTATATACAGCCCCCAGAAAATTTCAAGTAAAACACAATTGATATAATGACTGCAGTTCTTTAAAGAAGAGTACTCAGCAATTCTTTTACTTAATATATACATGGCTGATCTTTCTTTATACTCAAATCACGTAGTTGCTTCTTTTGCGGATGGCACTGCAATTTTTAGTCATACAATGACCACAAGTGCATCCCGAATCCTCTCAGCTCATTGGAGTCTTCTGGAAAAATGACTTACTAAATAGTGCATGAAAATTAATGAAACGAAAAGTGTGCAAGTAACTTTTATGCTGCGCAAGACCAAATGACCTTTTGTTATGCTGAATAATATTTTCCATATCATTATCAAACGTTGTGGAATATCTTGATATTCATCTTGACAGAAGAGTAACTTGGATTAAGCATATCAAGTGTAAAAAAGGTGAAATTAAACTAAATTCACTGCAAGCACACTAATGTAATAATAAGAATTCAAAACTCAGCTTAAAATATAACGTGCTAACTATGGAGTACATTGAACTATGGAGCTATCGAAAAAAGATATTATTTTTGTCTAATAATTTACTTCGACAAGAATTCGGTGCTCGTTGATGCCTTAAAAAGGAACAAATTCACAACGATCTTGAAAGACCAAAAGTTACTTAAATTATAGCTACATATGTACTTCTAAAAACACAAACCAAAATCATATCAAAATTATTACCCAACGGCTTCTAACAGTTGTTTCCTGGTCGCATAGTCTCCAGATTAAACCTAAAAACCACCATATCAGCTTAAAGTGACAACATAGTAAATTTCCGCAACTAAATTTAATCTTTTTTTACCTATTTTTTTTTCTTTTTTTGTACCTTGTAATTGCATTATGTATAAATGTAAGAGTTAAATAAAAATAAACAATTTCTAGTAAAATAAGATACAATTTTAAAGAAATAAATAATATACAACATAATATGTATATTGGGCCAGACAGGAAAAAGTAAAGTTTATGAAACACTGAGAAGAGAACGTCATTAGTTTCTAAAATGCACTTCATCGGCTGAAATTTAGGCAAAAGACTGTAAATTTATTTATAAGAATTATTTCTATTTAATCAATAGCTAGCTTTATAGTCAAATAAATGATTTTAGACTACAATTCTAACGGTGTATTTTATATTAAGGTTTAAGAATTATGTCATATTTTCAGCTTTGAAGGCTACTAATCTTATTAACTTAAAAGCTTTTATTTAATGAAGGTACAATATAGTGCAGTAGTTTAATTAGCTGAAAAATTGTGATAATACATCTAATCATTAATGCAACCTAACTTTTAAGACTTAGGAGTACATAGTTGTTCTTATACATGGTTTAGTTAATAGCGTCCAACTGCGAAGAAAAAATACATATTTACACATAATGATATTAGCAAAACGTCCACTTTAAGTAAAAAAGGCCTTACAACAAGACATTAACTATTAAACAATATGCAAACAACTTTACTAGTTATGGATCAAAGCTAATAAGGAACCCACAAATTATCAAAAGTGATAAGCGAATCTGCTATATTCGAATGTGTTTTCAATGCTACAAATTTGCAATGTTGCAAATTTAGCATAAACCTTGGGACCCGGGTTTTAGTAAGTTGTATTTAAGTTGGAAATTATTAATTTACTACATTCACTAAAAATTGAATAAACCTTTTATATACGAAATATATACAATATATATTCATTTATTTTTTATTTTCCTAATTATTTGAATTTCTGTAAATATTCCGTAGTACTTTCTACTTTCATAGTTTTTAAGAAATACTAAAATTTTATGTTCCTATAAATTATTCAACTTATATTATGAATAGAGAGGCAAGGCTAATTTTTAATAGTCACTAAATTATTTTAAAACCTACAATTTATTTTTATATCTATATCTTTTTATTGGTTTGTCTGTTGAACTTAGTAATTATTTAATTTCTGTAAACTTATCCATATCATTATAGCTGTAATCCTGAATTGCCTTTCATTTGCAAAAATAAATAGTAACGGAAATTAAAAATAGTATTTTTTTTTTCGTTTTTGTTTTTAACAGGGTTTACACATTATTTCATTCATTATTTACATACATGATTTTGCATAAATTTGAAAATGCAATTTGACGATATTTGTTTGAGAAGAAAACTAACGAATACAAGTGTTGACAGCAAGTTTACTTCACAGTTTAGTGATTGCAGGCAAAATAAATGAAAGGCACACAATCGAAACATAAAAATCAAATCCAAAACGACTTTCAGATGCAATACTTTTACTTTAATATTAAAATCATAACAAGAAAATTCAATCTTTAAACAAAACAAAAAACTTGAATGAACTAAAAGTAATTAGAAGTGTAATTTAAAGAGAACTATTAAAATAACTTCTAAATATTATGAAAATTACGAGGACTTAATAGAATGACACATCTAACTGATATAGATATATTTAATAGCAAGCAGGACTAATAATACAAAGAATTAATGATATGACGAATTGATACCAAAAAGTATGTACTATATATATTAATCTATAAGGAATAAATATAAAAAATAATAGTATGAAAAGTTTCTAATAGAAGACATCGATAACATAATGAAGTAATATCACGAGGTACTAATAATAAGAAAATTATTTTCAGGACAAGGGCCCCTCTCCCTTATCCCTTTTGGCTATTTTATTTTATAGCGTCACTGAACAACCACAAATTACTTACTAAAAAAAATGTTTGAAACCGGTGTTACAACACCGTGTCACTTTTCTTCTCTTCTGAGTTTTACTATATACCATTACTGATTTTCAAACCATACGAACGATATCTTATTTTAACGATTTATGTGCACCACATGGTTTAAAATGTTTAAAAACGTTTGATTTCGGAACATTGAAGTATTTGCTACTCTTTATTTTGTGGCTTACTAGCTAGTTTCAAAGTTTAAAAAATTATAATTCTTGTATGGTTTGTTTAAATAAAATCATATAAATGTTCGATGACATATGTAATTTTTCTTATGCGTTATTTAATTATTGATTGAATTAAAATAACTACCGTAGAACAAATTTTAAATATTCAAAAAAAATTTTTTTTTTATATTTTATTTGTATTAAATTGATTTTTCACTTTTGGATATACAAATCTGAATATGCGCATTTTTTTTTTTTTTGGAATAAGCAGTGTAAAATGTTTAATTTCGGAATATCGAAGTGTTTGCTACTCTTTGACTTGTGACTTACTAGGTAGTTTCGAAGTTCAAAAAATTATAATTCTTGTATAGTTTGTTCACATGAACCCATATAAATGTTATGTGATATATCATTATTTTGTTCAATTTAATAAATTATTGTCTTTATATATTATTCAATGACTATACCTACCGTAAGACAAATTTTGAGTGCTTTCAATTATAACAAATTAAGATAAAATACATTAGACCAAAACCGGATAAGATGCTTATATTTAAGTAAGGAAGTGAGATTTACCTAATGAACTTAGATTAAAGGAACTGAAATATTTAGTATATAGAACTATTAATACTTAATATGTCAGACATTTTTAAGTTACAAACATCCGGAAAAATTTAATATATTTTTAAAAATTAGATGTAAGGCAAATAAGTGAACTTTTGTCTCTATTTTGTAGTAATAATTTATTTTCTTTCTTAACTGTGAAATTAGCTAATTCGGTGATTCAACGTACGGGTACTATGTAAATGTCTATTACACTGCATAATGTAGAAAATTTTATACAAAAGTACTAAAATAACTAAAAATGCAAAATTGACTATAACACTTATGTTAGGTTATTGCAGGTGTCTGGTTTAAAGTTTTGAATATGCATATTTGTTGCTTTTAATTCATGAGGGGCAATCACTTTTGGTCGTAAGAATAAAGAAGTGATTGCGTGAGTTTGCATACTATTTCTTGTATAGTAAATTATTTTTATATTTTTTTCTTAAATTGTATCTTATATGTTCAGCCACAGACGAAACACGTGATTCATACAAATTTCCGCTAAAATTCATATGACATGCAAAAAAGAAAATGTAGAGAATAAATGACAAAACAGATTAATGGGTAATATTAAAAGTATATTATATGCGATAAATATATATTTTAAATATATTTTTAAAAACTGTTTGATGCGCAGTTTACTTCTTATTGCCAATAAGTAATTTTAAATATTTAATTATATTATACAAATTCTATTTTTGGATAATTTTTCCACGGAAAATTATAAATTTCTACTTTGTGCCATTTTTATAATCAATTGGGAATTCCATTGTGAGCTTTTTACTACATTTGTTTATATTAATTTAAAGAATTTGTAATATATTTTTGGAAATAGAATGAAATAGAAATCAGTAGGTTGTTGGCTCCCCGCGTAACACAATACTGCGAATGAGATCCTTTATGCTACAATCTGACAGAACAGAGGCCAGTCAGTTTTTTAAATGAAGGCTAGAAAATGACTTACTACCCCTTGAATGTGGTCTGGATTTTAACAGCTTAACTACGGTTAATAGAACATCTACTTCTGGTGAAAATAAGTTTAGCAATCTACTCTTGTCTTAATAATCTAAATCACATATCGTAACATATCAGCGCACAACAATTTTTACATTATTTCTATTTTTCAGAACAATTTTCAAATCACAATAAACAAAACAATATTAATTTAAATGACACAATGTTCTGTAAGGATGGTCAAAAATGTCATACTTTTCAGGCGAAATATCAGGTAGCACGCACGTAACAGATCTTAAAAATCAGGATTGCATATTATGCCTCAAGAATGTGGAAACCACCATGCATATTCTTTGTGACGGCCCAGCTTTAGTAACGCACAGAACAAACGTGTTACATATGGAGTTTCTTTCACCAGAACAGGTTCTCTAGATTTAGTTCTGGACTTTGTTCACAAAGCTTTTTTGGCTTTGTGTAATCAATAATGAATCTATTAAAATAGTTTCTTCTGGACGCTGAACCGGTTGTTACGCGCTTTCACGTCTAAACTTTTAATAAAAAAACTTTTTTTTATAATAAATCTTAGAACACCCAGTGATTTGAATACTTAAAATTAGTTTTAATTCATAAATTTATTTAATGCAGTTGCATATTTTAGTAATATTAAAAAATATTTATTATTTTCTTGTTAAGTATCAAATCTTATATATTTTGTATAGAAAAAAAAATTTTTAATAACCAAAAAATAATTTTTTACATAAATGCGTAGGTGCATACATACAGAAAAACTTCCTAATTGACGATGAACTTGGCACTGATTTTAAGTTAAATTACCGTATCTGAAAAAGAAAGAAAAAATTGAAATACATTTCATTAATTAAAAATTTTAAATGCAAAGAATTTAATTACATCTATAGATAATTTGTTGTCACGACAGCGTTACTTTTATCTTGAAGTCATTGAAACCAAACAAACTCATTACAAAAAGTAGTTGTCATGCTTTTATAGTTGGTTTTTAGGGAAAACATATCTCAACACAATCATCTCCTCTTTTTGTATTTATGAAAAGCATAAATTCTGCGAACGTGCTGTTGTATCTCACAATCCACAAATAAATGTACGGAGTTCTTTTTCTTTTTTTTTTTTTGTTTGATTTTTAATGGAATTTATGGAGCTTATCACAGTAAACAGACGACTAATTGCTGAGGTAGATAGATACCAAATGACATATAGAATCTCACCCACTTGCAAACATTAATTGTTTTGTATTTACTCGAGTAATTCCGTGCACGATTTTGCGTATCTGTGAGTTTGTCAGTTTGTGTGTTTGCATAAATTGTATTTACACTTGGGTTAAATAAATTTAATGTGTCAACATATTTTATCAGAATGTTTACACAGAAGGGTTTGAAATTTCATTTTTATTTTTTATGCAGTATTTATTGTATTAATTTTTTATTCTTTGTTTAATTACAATTCAACAGTAATGCATCAATAAAATAAATTTACTAAAAATGTAGTTTCAATGTAAATGCAACACTCCAATTGGCAAATTTGCAATTGAAAGATAACATTTTGATAAGAAATGGAGATTTTTTTGTTTTTGTTTTTGTAAATTTTCTGTCTGATTACAAATTAAGAAAACCACATTATTTCTTGGGATTTCTTTTTTATTATTAGAGTAACTTCAATGCAATAAAATATAAGATAAGAGAAAAGATGTCATAACAATTATCACAAAAATTGCATCAAATAATTTAAGAGTGCAAACACTCGTGGTTTTTATTTACCTAAATTAAATAATAGAAAAGCATATAAAGACTTTTATTATGAAATTTTATATACATGTATATACAAATGCATGAGAATAACTACACTGTATTGCAGATAAGAATTTATTTATTTTAATTTCATTTACGAGATCAACAGTAGCTTTTTATTTGACTTAATCCAATACAAGGGTTAATTAAAAATATATCGTATTAAGCGTTATCATAATAATCTCTTAATTAGAAACCTTACAAATTCTTCCAGATTTATAAGATTTCAGCCTAAAAAAACTGACTTATACAAAGTTATAAACGATAACAATAAAATGGATATTAAAATATATACATTTGTATCTCTGAGATACTTTCCAGATATAATACAAAGAAACAAAA
>NC_051847.1:238816262-238825393 GCF_002237135.1 Teleopsis dalmanni | reverse complement strand
TTATAACAAGAAAAAATTAAAAGATAAAAAAATTATAAAGACATAAAATAAATTAATTAAATATAAAAAAATAAAATTAATATAAAAATAAAAATTAAAAAACTAAAAAAAAAAAATAATTACATTTAAAATAAAATAAAATGGAAAAAGTATACGCGATATAATTAATAAGCTTAAAAATAACACATAACTAATAAATTAATTAAAAATAATACTAAAACAGAACTTAATTTAATTAAACTATATAAAATTAAGTTGAATGTTATTAAACATTAATAGAGGGTTTCGAACAGTTATGAACTACAACAACAAAATTGTTGTTTCGTATATTGCCAAACTGTCTTGGACTGACCATACAACTGTCTTGGATAAAATTATTTATTAAATAAATTAAAATTAATAATTACAGGTAAATTAAACTACTAGAAATTTAAATAATAATAAAAATTTTTCATTTAAATAAATATAACATCCTATCTATTGCGGTTTTAAAATCTTTACTGGCTCCCCCGTTATAAATGTAAAACTTCTATTTAATCTATTAACTAGGTGCACGCCTATTTATAGTTTTTCCTCAAGTTTATTGATTTGTTTCCTCTTAATGAAGTTTTATTAAATTTTATTGCCTGCCACTTTAACAACATCAATTTCTATGAAATTTAGTTGGATTTGAATATTTGAAGAATTTTTGTTTTTCTTTTCTTATTTTGAATTATATAATAGTGCTTTTCTTCTCTCTTCCAGAAAATTTATCTTCAATTCGATTAAAGTGCTGCAAACTGTTATCCTTATTTATTTTAAATAAAATTCAATATATTTAAAGAGACCTGAACGCCTTTTACTCGTTTCTCGTTCAAATAGTTTAAGATCCTCTGTTTTCTTTTGTATGTAAAATACAATGCAATGAAGCGATAACCGGTGCTACGCATCGAAAACAATCGGGGTGAGAAAATTTTTTTTATACAATTTAGACAAAAAATGTAAAAGTCATATAAGTTATTGTATTTATATAAATTAAAATATTTATATTTATTAGAAAAGAGAGAACTATTGATTATATCGTATTTGGTGTGATCCATTGTTTGGTAATACTAATGTGTACCTATATATCTTGAGCTTTTTAATTTTTCGTAATACTCTTCTCTTATATGCTATAAGCTACACAATTGTGTATAATGATAAATTTAATTAGAGGTTTGATTTATCTATATTAACGAAATTTATTTGTTTATTTTTGTTAATAATTGCCTTTTTTGTTTATTTATTCGAATTATATTTATTTCCTTTTATGTTATTAATTTTTATCTATCAGATATTGTGTTAAGTACATTTAAGTACAGCTTTGTCGTATATTTGATATTCATTTTGTATTTTTTTAATTAAATGAAGTTAAATGTGTATTTAAATTAATAAAAAACAGAGCTAAAGGAACAAATATTTTTTTTCTGTATTTATTTAAAATACTTATATATGTTTTATATAAGTACAAAACATATAGATATATATAATGTATTGTGTACTATAGTATATATTTGTAGCATACTTATTTATGTTTTATGTAAGAGTTATTATTGTAATTATTTTAATGTAATATATTTATTTTCTATGATTAAATTTGTATGAGTTAAAGGATGAACATTCTTATTAATTAAAAATTAATTAATAGTTATGCAATTCGAAATTACTTTAACCTTCCTATAGTTGAACGATATATATGCACGTACTTTCTTCTTGATTACAAAATTTCAAATTTTCATAATTAACGTGCAATGCCGCATATTTAATTTTTTCGGATTATTCACTTCAATGAAGTTGACGTTTATAAAAACTCCCCGTAATTCAGAAGACAGCATTATTATTGTTGAAAAGTTGTTGTTTTATAGATGCAGAGTGATATCTTAATTTCTTTAAATTCAACTAGCTAATTAGTACAAATTATGCTGTGAAAATGAAGCATAATTAACATAAGGATCTCAATTATATTCTTATCTTAATGTTTTCTTTTATAATGTGTAATTTATACATATATGGTATACGTGGACAACAAAGAAAATGCTATAAGTAAAACAATAGCACAGTGACGAAAAAAATGCCATTTGGCTACAAAATTTCTATAGAAAGCCTTTATAAAATTTTAGAAGGTTCTTTACTGATTACTTCTTTTAGAAGAAGCTTTAGATGCTTCTTTCATTAAAAGAAACATGAACTACATAGACGATGTTCTTATATATATAAAAATATTATCAAGTGCACTAAAGGTGGAGATATATATATTAACAAATATGATTTAACCGTTTATATATTTTCATTGATTTCATCTACAAACAGACTTTGTTTTCTTTTCAATAAAAATCTTCAATATTAGTGTATAGGAATTGTGGATTTTTCCTTGAGGGAAATATTTTTACCATTTATTTTTCCTACTAGTTTAAGTTGAAATGTTAAATGTTTTTATGTGTTTGTCAGGTTTTATTTTATATTGTTTTTGTTGTTGTGTTGTTATTTTCAATTTTCATTTTGTATCCTTCCAATTTCCTAAAGTGCTGATAGTTTCTTCCTCTACTGGATTTGGCTTCTCTCCCAACTTTATAACTCCTTTTTGCCTTTACTTGCCTATATTTTGATTAGTTTCTTGTTTCAACATTTTGCTGTGTTTGTTTTCAGCTTAGTTTTTTCCTCTTTAGACAATTCTAGTAAACTATTTAGTAAATTTTCGCCTTATGTTACCACATACACATATGTCTCATATGTCTACATAGACGTCTACGTATAATGTGTGTACGTTGATGTCTCTTCCAAACTTGTCGTCATATAAATTTACACTCAATTAATTACTTGTGGTTCCTTTTCTGACTTATTTGCGGTGATTTCAAACAATGAAATATCTAGTTTAAGTGCTAATTTTAAAATAGTTTTTAATTTATTATGGAATAAAATTAATTTTATGTAGCGATTATTTTTTTCTTAAATAATTTCTTAATTTTCTTTACATAAGTTTTTCACAAAGCAATTTTTTATTTAATTTTTTCCTTACTGATGTTATTTTTGTTTTTTAATTTGAAATTTTTTATATATTCATATATTACTTGTCTGTTAATGTTTATTTATATTTTTATTTAAATGTCATTAATATATTTCTACAATTAGGTTATATTAGTTCGGACTTTCATTATACAACAATTTGGTTATATTATAATGGTTAATGAGGAGGTTTCTTACAGACATGATTTTAAAGCTTTATTTCTCGTAGTCCTCTAATAATTCTTATAACATTAGAAATGTTCACTTAGAGACTTTCTTCAAAGCCTCAGTAAACACTTATTCATCAATATATGATTGTATTTACTTTATTCTATTATATTAGTGCTTATGTATTCATTACAGATTAGTTGAGATGCATGGATTTATTATTTTCATAATCATTTAAATCTTAAGTTCGGGAATCTTAAGATTCATCTTAAGTTCGGGAATTAGTAGTTGGAAAGAGCAGTTTAGTTACACAGATTGCAAACTGCAGATGCTGGTTCGCTTTCTTAATTTACTTGCATTTTTTTTCTCAATTTATTTTTTTACAATTTTTACATAAAATTATTTTTACTAGTATTTTAATTTTTATTTTTAGTTTAATTTTTGTTTTAATTTCTATATTTATTAGATTTTAATATTTGTTAATATTTTTTAGGTATATATAAAATAATTTATATTATTTATTTAAAATTAATATTTAAAATAATAAAAAAATATATATTTTTAAATTAATTTAATTTTATGTATTATGTTCAAGTTTTAGTTTGTTTCGAATTTCACATACACTCCATACTACCATATAGCTCTTTTTATGAGTCACTTCTTAGATTCAGTTTTTGGTTAGAGCTTGTTAATTCGCTATCTTCCTATTGATAAAAACCGTAAAAGTTGTTTCAAGTTTCATAGACAATATTAAAGTTTTTGTTCATGCTTATTTATTAAGTGACCGGCTGCAGGGCAGATAAAATTCGTGATTTTAGTTCTATTGGAGTTAATTAGTTTTCTAATTACAGATGGGTAAGCCGAAAGATATATTTGATGAAATTAGAAGTGTGCAGTCTCAATTTAATGCCCAATTTGTGCGATTGTAACAAATTTTCTTATTGGTATTTAATGATACCGATTGGGTTGTAGAGACCTGGAGTACAACTTATATAAAGCTATTATCTAAAGCATTGTGTGCTACATTATAAGCATATAATTGTTTTTAAAAACAGCTGTGATGGTGCCAATAAACAGAAACTTACGCATTTCTGTAGATAATCATACTATATATATAATTGTAAGATTGTCTAAGGTGTTAATCACACATATTTTCGAAAGTTAAAATCTCACATAAGCGTAATAATTGTCGATTTCTTCTATAATTTTTTGTCATTATCAGAATGTTATATTTTTATTATAGGTAGGGGATATGGCACTGCGATTGTCGGGTCTATTGTGCTCTAAACGCTGTTGTATCAATAAAAAGTAGTATACAACTTACTTTACAGAGGTTTATTGCCCCTTCCGTAAGGGTACACATTTTCAAGAATCTATCCCATGTGTGCATTAATTCATTCTCTCCGTAGAATCAGCAGTTTGTATCCGTATATATGCCCAGTCTCGTAAGGTGGTATTTCATTTTACAGTGTGCTGCTAAAAATTTCTGTGATGATTCTAAGTTTTTCTTTTGATAAGTCCATACAATCTTGGTATCTCCTATTGTTGCTAATAGTTGCCAATAAGAGATTTGGATTATTTCAATCCTGGTAAGTCACCCCATAAATGTTTTCGTTCTGGTTTTCATTAATTTTTATAAGAGGGTTCTATTCCACAGAAAGGTTCCAGCCTTACCATCGTTGTGGTTGCTTCTTTCCTGGCTAGTTTCATTTCCACGTATGTCAGTATGTTGCGGTACGCAGAGAATCGATATCTGATTTGATTCGCCAAGCAGTATTATGATATCATCATCTTACAATTAACAAAATATTTGAAAAATTTATATATTTAAACTGTAAATGGCTTTAATTACTGCATCACAAAATTTAGTTCTTTTAAAGTTTTTTTCCTATCCTTTAATATTTTCCTCTACAGGAAGCACTATAATTCGTGGAAATTCTATACAATTCCCTTTGCACTTTTTTTTTCAAGTGCCCATAACAATTTACAAACTCATTTCATCTGCACAGTGCATGAAGTGGAATCAGTCTTTCCAGGAATCAAGCCATCAATTTAATGCTTTCCTACATAATTGAATTGTGTGGCTCGAGTGGAGATAAAATTGTTATACGCTTTTTATATCACAAAGAATAAACCAAGCTATCACAACTCATTAACCTCATTAAATGTGCGTTTATCAAATAAATGGATGAGTTACTCATGTGATCATAGAATTTATATGGCAACACAATAGAATTTGCTATAACCAAAACAACGCACAGAAATAAACATTTTGACGTCAAAGTTGAGTAGAAAGTAGGCAGCAGTTGATGTGCTCAACACTTCAACTGTGCACATTAATCACTGTGTGTGCTTTATTAATGTAAATAAAAATTATATTATAAATTTATTAAAACATTTACAAAATGGAAAATTAGAACAATTTATTAAAATTGATAAAAGACAGCGGCAAATTAAATATTCCCATTCCCACATACACGCAACGCAACGCAACATGCGAAGTTGATGCAGAAAGTTGACGCTGCATGCAACATGCAACACAGCATGCAATAAATGACAATAAAATAATGATGGGTTAATAAGGAAAATACTTGAAACAGCAGGACTATTAACAAATGAATAAGATCTCAAATGCACAAATGAATTAATAAATTAGCAAATAGCAGGGAGGGAGACAAACGTGGTCCAGGCGTAGTACTAGACCTTTAGTAAGTCTCACGTTGGTTTTAGGAATTTTGTGAGTTTATACATTTTCCTCTGGATTAAGTTTTTTAACGCTTCATTACTATATTTAACAAAGCATAATAATGAAATAATATAAAAAATTTTCATGAAAATGAAATAAAATTTTATCATTGAGAAGCTCCAACTGGTACGAGTATTAACGTTAAAACGGGTACAAAGTGCTACTTGCCAGCATACTAGTGTTGAAATATTGTCTTATGTAGATAATGCACTCGTGTTTGTGAATGTAACGAAAATGCTAAAATTGATGTTGATTATCAGCGAAGAGCTGAATGAATATATACGTGCATATGCGTCATGAAAGATACTAAGCGGTAACATTAATATGATTGCTTCACAAACGAAAAAAACGAAAAAATAAACCATAGTATTGCCGCTACCGTACTTATTCCTCTGTGCAGGGTTGAAGTTAATTAAACTTAAACACGCACGTACGCAGGCATGCAGAGATAGTACGATTAATTGTAAGTATTCAGTAACTTTTATATGTGCAATGTGCAATAAAGTCACATGATGTCAATATATAGCGAACAGCGTTGACGATATTAATGCCGTTGACAGGAGATATAGCAATTAACAAACGTAAATGGCAACGCATATGGCTTACACTCGAACTGATAAGCAAAAATCACCAACGAGTATACTTACATACAAAACGAATATATATATCTATAGCAAAGTATCCCACTGTAAAACATACCCACTTCAGATACATACGATATACGTGTGCTTTTGCCATTTTGACCGCAATTACTTTGCACTTAATTACAATAAACTTCAATTAATTACGAAAAATTATTGAACCTTACAGAATATGAAATAATACGTGTGAAAAACTGCTGGTATTTGCTTGTATTCTCATTAAATATAAAAATATAGTTTATTATATATTAAAATAAATAACATAATAAATAAAAATTAATATGAACGCATTACTGATTTGATTAATTTTTGTTAATTATTTGTTCAACCATGGCGTGTTGAAATTTGTGGCTATTTAAGGGTTTTAATATAAATTATATGATATAAATTACAAAAACAACTCTTCAACACACTTGTTCAGTAATTTTGTTCTGAGTGTTGGGTTATAAAAATTATTAAATATATTCATAATTTAAAAATATAATTGTATGTGGTTTGTTCAAATTTTATTTACAGCTTATTAGCATATGAGTAATTAACAAAAAACAATCAACGCTTATTACCCCTAATTAATATGAAAATTAATTATATTTTTATATATTGCAATTATATGAGTACTTGTATATACTATTTACTGAAATGGTACTTTACCTTTATTGATAAGTTGTTCGAAGTAATTTTTTTTTTTGCTTACTAATCAATGATCCATCATCAATGCTAATGTAAAATGGTATTAAAGAGGAACTGTAGTTAACGCAGGTACACTGTTTGTAAAAACGAAATGTATATTCGAACTATCTAAAATTAAGTTGCATTCAACAATAGACTATATAAAGCTGAAATAAATTCCTTTATTATCTATAGCTACTAAGTATTAAAATAATATTTTGATTTGTTATGAGAACCCAACTAGTTTAGATCAGCAACTCCAAAATAATGAATCTATTTATGCCGAATACCTAATCCTGATGTACTTAAAATTAACTACATATAAAAATATTCGTAGTAGATCTTCAAATATTATTCGTAATTTAAAAATATTGTTAAACCATACTTTTATTTGAGCATTTTAATATTTTCGAGCACCAAATCATAGTCGAGCAATCGCTGTGACATATATTTAATCAAAATGAAAACAAAAAAGTGTTAAGGTGATGAGTAGTCCAAGTAATTCATTTTCTAGGAGCTCAGATATCTTCAGCAGCAAAAGTTCTTTCGAACAATTAAAGTGTTTGATCTAAACGTTCGAATTCAAATAAAACCAATGTTCTCGAATTCTTTTAAGTACTAATATGAATTCATATGACACCACTTTAAGGTGTTACCAAAGCAAATATATATTTTTACTGGAGGAAGCTCATATACTTTACATGAGGTTTAAAAAATTTTAGATTCCGACTAGATTATTAGTTATCAACAGTGGATGTGGTTTTTGTTAAAGATTGTGCAATAAAGTAGCATAAGAAAGTCTCCAGTGCAAGAAGCTATGCTATAAAGTATCTAATCAACAAAGAGACACTGAAGCATTAGCCTAACATATTTGCGATTAATGTTAATCAAAAATTTACTTAAACATTTTACTTATTTAAGTAGTAACAAATCTCAGTTATCTCTTTACAAAACTACAAACAAAAAGCGAAAAAATTTACTTGGTTAATTAAAAATTTAGAAACCAGGAAAAAATTAAGAATTTATTTATATAAAATAATTCTATTATTCTTATACCCAATACTTTTTAAATTTTTTTATTACAATAATTACAAAACGAATAATCTATCAAAACACATGTACCGAAACTGATTAGAATAGCCAATTGCACTCTCTCAAATCAAATAAAATACACATATATACCGTCAGGAAGATATTCTGGGCTTCAAACTATACTTCTGTAAATTTGAATTACTAGTAATAAAAATTCAACGGACCTCTTATTACAGCTGATCATCTAAATGAGCCCAGACACTATTGAGTAAAAGTGTTTCAGACACTTTCTCGTGTTTCAACAAGCAATGAAGAAATTAGAATAGTGATGTTTAAGCAGTTCCTTCAGAGACAAGCTATTTCTTTTAATAGTCTCTATTAATAAAATGCTATAGTAGATGTGATTTACTTTTCAATCTTTGACGATATGTAATATTAAAAGCACACTTCCCTAGCACAATATCATATAAGAGTATTTTCTAGCAAAAAAATGAATTCGTGATTCACTTATTTCAGCGTTATATGGTAGTAAACAGTAAATCTTAGCTGATGATGTATAATATAGAAGGTATTATCCTTCTTTGTCAAAATGCTTGTATGTCACTATAACAGACATTCATAAGAGTTCCGTCGTATATATCTTTATTCTAACCGCGATTTTTTATAATAAATCCTAGCTGTCTACCTCAATCAAAGAAAAAGAACGAACATATTATATAGAGAGATTAAATTGAATAATCTTAATTTAATCTAAGTTTAGAGTGTTAATTAATTTATTCAAAAAAATAAGTAATTGTGGCATTATAAACAATTAAGGCAAAAAATATTTCATGGAGAGAAAAATTATTTGCTTC
>NC_051847.1:238808842-238816162 GCF_002237135.1 Teleopsis dalmanni | reverse complement strand
ATGATGACTTTAGAGTAAAGTCGAAATATTGATGAAATAAAAATTATTGTAAAAATAATCGTAGATATTTTTCTTTAAATTTTTATTTTTAACAACAAAAATTTTGGCTAATTTGACTGCAAAAACAGTTCATTAAAATAGTTTGGTCAAAAAATAATAAATATTGAAATGAATATGTGAATATATTATTTATTATATTAAATTAATTTAATTGCTTGCTAAACAGGGTTACCACTATAACGTAACCTAATGTAACTTTAACCATTTTGCTATCGATTTCATTTTATTTAAATTTTAATTAAAAGTTATACTTAATATCCGATTAGTATACAATAAATTAAGTTTAATGTGTCACCACAACAAGCCATTAAAAGTGTATATAACTTTTAATATCTATACATAGTTTCTTCTTAATATTATAACATAAAACCAAATTAATCATTCTATAACTAGTTCTTCAGTAAATATCATCACGTATACCAAGCTTTATACTCTTTTTTTGATAATAAATAAAGTAAGTCCTGCATAGATAAGTAATAGAACATTTATAAAAGAGCTTGAGGTCGAAGTTATAAGAAATTACAATTAAGTAATATAATCCAGCATTGTTTAGTGAAGCTACCTGCTAATGAGGGCTTAGGCCTACGGTGCTCTAAAACACGTATCAAGATAATGCGCCGATAAACGTTACATTGGATATTTCAAGGAAACACCGCTGCTACCAATTGATGTTATGTGTTTGACATGACTTCTCACTTGGTATCTTTGCTTATTTTGGATCACAGCTCCCGGTGAAATACGCAACTCCACGCCGAATGAAAGTAAAATACAATAATTTTTCTCGCTTAAGTTTAGATATTAACAACAGTTAACCACACCAACCTCAGTTAGTCAGGACAGTGGAAGTTACAGTCAACTCACTCCCGTGATACCAGATTTATACCTGCGGTCGGGTGACGTAAGTGAGGACACTCACTTGCTAGCTTTCACACTCTAAACTGTGTCGGAATGGCACAGGGATTTTAATAGACTCTTACGATAAGCATGTTTTAAATCGGGAATATCCTAACCCTTACCCGCAGGGGATCAATTAAATATTAGTCGTTGACAATAGGACCTGAAAACTTTTACTGCTATTATCTTATATTACGTTATATTCAATTCCCGATTAAATTACAATCGCTTGCTACAACAGAATTCTACTCTCATATATTATATATTATATATGTAGGAGATATATGAGCAAGGGGGTTAATATTTAGTGGATTAGAATTAGCTAAGCCAGAATCTTTGCATAGAGGCAATACCATTACTTATATTGTTCTACTGAGGTGTAATTATTGCTAGTTGAAAAGTCGAAACGATACAGTGGGGAGAAAGATATTTAAATAGCTTTAAATAATTCAGTGAAAGTGTGCATAAAATATATTAAAGATGATTTCATAATTTATATTCTGCTTATATAGAATTATTTAATAATTGTTTTATATCCTTTTTAAGTATTTTCTATGTGGTTGAAAGTAATATTTTTGTTACTCAAGTGTTATGAAGAAAGAACCAGAAAAGAAATCAGAAATTATTTTATAGATTATTTTTTATTACTTTAGATCTATTATTTTGGATTCTAAACTATTTAAGTTTAGTCTTTAAGCCTAAGTCTTCAGTTAGACAATTCAAATTATAGTCTTTTAGTTGCAGACTGAAAGCAGATTAATGCATGATCTTGTTTTATTAATTAATTGGATAATTAATTGTTATAATTAGGTTTTATTAATTATTTGGATGGTTTGATACTTTTATGGCCTCCGTCCTAATTATATCATTATAAGTGTCATGCAAAGATTAGTTAGAATTTAACTCAGAAAAAAATAAAACGATGTTGTTAAATTTTGTTGACATAAGATTAGAAAATACTCGAAAACTATTTAAAAATTTGTAATTTTAACGATTGATTTAATAAAGTTTCAATTACTTTCAATCACTTTTTTTTATTCTTAGTGCATTTTTACTAGCTTTTAGAAATTTATACATAAATAATTATAAGTTTGTTTGTATTTGCTAAGTAAATTATATAATTTAGTGGGATGACATTATCAATAAATAAAACTGATGTGTCTTTACTAACTGATGTGTCGTATCACTAAATACATCCATATGAATAACACAATTGACACGGATTTATTTAATGTAATGAGTCGTACATACATACCACTGCAGTAGTGAACTGACTGACATTAGTCAATTACTATATGTACGACAAATAAAACTATGATCTTTTCGTTTTCTGCTTTAATCTATTGAAATTATTGTAAATTGTATATATTACACAGTTGAAGGGGACATGATGTCTGCGAGTTGTGACTACTAAATGGTAGCCCCTTTACTGAAAATTGGTTAAATTGAAATGATGCTATTTTTGTTACATTTAACTAAGCAATAGTGTAGTATTGTGCTAGAAATTATTTTTTAAATTATGTAAATTAAAAAAATAAAAAACAGGTTTATTGTGATATTATCGCCAGACTGCTGACTATATTTTTGCACGAAAAATATAAATTTTAAAAATGCAAATGGAATAAAAAATACAGAACCTTTTGAAAAAAGGACAATTTTTGTTTGCTACTCTGGTACTACTCTCGACTTTAGAATTAAAAAGAACTTAAAAAAACAAAACAAAAAAAAAAATATAAGAAAACAATATAGAGTATACCTACCAACAATAGCAACAGGTGTTATCCTTATAACAAGGATATCAAACAATGCAATGGAAATGCGCATAGCATCGTTGTAGGTGCTTCAGGGGTGTTGTTATATGCATAAAATAAAATAATAATAATAAAAAAAAAAATAAAAAAACTCTATAGAAAAAATAACATAAAAATTTGTATTTCTACTATGTTGCAAATGTTGTGTTGCAATTGCTACTCCCAGCTGGATTTGTGCATCCTTATAACTGTGTACACAGTACACTTCTGCTTCAGGTGGAGCTGTCAACCGTATTTGCAGCGTGTTTGTGATTTTCCACTGCTAACTTGTGTATATGCAAATTGCATTCCTAACCATTAAAGCAGATATAAAATAATAAAATAAAATAATAAAATAAAATGAAATGAAATAAGAAAACATATAACAACAACGAAAAGTACTAGAATTTGTGACAGAATGGCACAGTGAGGAGCGCAACAGTTGCTGCCGTGTTTATGCAGTCATTGTTGTGATTGCAGTTTATACCTTCCTTAACCCTTGACTTTCTGTCGTAAAAGTGAGACATTTGCATTGCATTCAGCTACTGCATTTGCATTTATACACAAAATGCAGTTTTTTTTTGTGTATTTTGTTGCATTTTGAGTGGCTTTAATTTATGTTCATTGAATTGTGCGTTGTTATTTTGCAATTTTGTGCACAATTTCCTTCCGTTTTCATTTAAAAAAATATTGTTTTTTAATTGAAATGTTTTTTTAAAAACATTTTGATACGACAGAGGAAATAATATGAAGTATTGGAATTTTGATTAAAAACAAATTTACTTTGACATTTTGCCATCTGCGTTGGCCATTCCCAGCATAAGTATACAATATTAAAATCATTTTTAGTCCTTTGGAAGGAATCAAGTGGTATAGTTAAAATACAATAATTGTGTATTTGTATTCAAACGTATTATCTTTATTTGCTTTGAAACAAGAAAATTGATTGTAAGTGCCCTTCACTCAGAGTTTTACAGTTTCAAATTAGAAGTTCATATTTAAATAAATCCGATTCATAAAATTCTTGAAAATTAAATTTGATTCAGTAACCAATTTTTATATTATATTGTTGAAAAATAAAAACTCGATAGGTTTTACTCTTTAAAATACAACTGTGTGTAATTGACTAAGAGATTGAAATGTGAAATTTACATAAAAAAAAAAAAATTATAAAAACCTAAATTAAATTAAAAATAATTCAACAAACAACAAAATAACAACAAAATAATGTGGTATATCAAATAAATTGCAACGGAAATAAAGAAGGGAGTTGCAAAGAGATTTATATTGGTACAACAAAGAGATCACTTAACACCAGAATAGCTGAGCACATGTCGGACATCAACAAGAACAAAAACAATACAGCTCCATCTCAGCATTGCACCGAGAGACAACATAAACCGGATTTCGACAATGTAGTAATATTAGACAAAGAGAAATCTTGGAAAAAACGGTACACTGTCGAAAGCTTAAGAATTCAAGAGAAAATTAACTTAACTTTGAACATCAAAGAAGATACGGAGAATATAAGCTCTAATTACGTTGCTGATCTAATATAAACGAATCGAAAGTGGCGGTAACTTGAAGTAGTTGACCATAATTTTATAAAACTTTTAATATTTACATCTTTAACTTTTAATTTTTTATTTACAAAAAGTGATTTAACTTAACTTTAACTTAAACTATTGGTAATTATAATTATTTAATAATTCTAAAATTTTGAATGGATAATTATTACTATTGATTGTTTTGTTATTATTGTTGTTGTTAGTTATTTTGTGTACATGTTCTCTATTTATGTGCATGTTTATACAATATCACAAATTATATTATATATATATTTTCACATTGTGTTATAAAAATCAAAAATAAAAATCATAATTATTAAATAAAAAATATTTTAAATACCCCTGAAGATGTTGGAAAATAACCAACGAAACGTCGGGTGAAAAAATGAAATAAATTGAATTTTATTTGCATCCTAGTAATAAGACCAAAGTAGCCTAAAGAAAATTTTAACTAAAAATAATTCATTTTATAAAAATAAAATAAGAACTATTTGAAGTACTAATCTTTTAGTGTTCTATGTTTTGAACGATTAAGAGATAAAAATATATTTGAAAAATAATAAATTGACTTCAGAGCAAGTTTGCTGTTGTTTTATTATGTTTACATCACATGAACAATGAAAGCAATAAAAATAATAACTATAGCAGGAAAAGTAATTTAGTTTACTTCTTACAAAATTTAATTTACATTCAAACTAATACAATTATAGACACAGATTGAAATATACACAATGTAGGAAACACTGTAATTATATCAATAACCAAACTATCAGATATAAAAAATCTCTTACGTGTCTTGTAAAATGTAAATAAATTATTGATCTTATGGGGAAAACAACAAAAGAGTGACAGGGACAGAAAGTGTGCTTAGTTTGTAAAAATCCCGCATATATTGAAATATTGGTTTCTTATGTCCCTGAAGATTCTTGAACATGCTATTTACTTAAATTTAAATATATATATATCTACTTGTATATTCTATAAGTAAGTACTTATAGTCAACGGCTTCTTTTATTTAGATTGACATTTTTTATCAAAATTATATCATTAGATGCCGTTATTAAGTTGTCACTTCTTGTTAGATCATTTTGCTGATATCAAAATTATAGTAACTTTATTATAGTCAAAATGTTACATATGGTATAGGTGGTAAGTTAATTGATAATACCATAAGTCATTTTACTTTTTCTTTTGCTTCACATTAGACAAATATAGAGAAAGTGTTTGATTGTTTTCTCTTGGTCCTCGTCGTTATAATTATGAACTGCAATAATTATACATGGATAATTTGAACATCTGTTGGATGTCCAAAATATTGTTATGTTCATTTTTGAAGTAAGTAAAACTATAACATTCAGCAACCGACAATAACATCTGTTAGGACTGATATTTCATTTCCTTGCAAATATGCATTAAATAAAAACAATAAGAGCAGTACCCAATAATGAAAGAAGTGAATAGAAAAGAAAAAACATAGAAGGAAGAAAGAATACCGAAAAAATGTATGAAGTAAGATGTCTTTGCTGTTGGGAGCTTATTAAAAATGGAAGTTTTATTTAGAGTAAACAAGATGTAAGATTATACTGTTTGATGTGGATTGATTTGGTTACACATGCCTAGTAATGAAGGGAAGTGTAAAGTCATTATCTGTGGTACCCACAACACATCAATGATAATAGATAAAAAGTTATGCTAACAGATAGTTTCGCTAAGAATACAAGCATCCCGCTGAATGTTGACTTTAACAATCCCTCATGCTATGAACTTAAGCAAATCCGAATATTCAATTAGGGAAAATCACTATTCTCATTACGTGCGCACTAAACCTATGCTTGCCACGGAAAGTACGGCGTGTCAGTTATCATAATCGTTATCCGTATATCAGATTTTCAATTAAGGATGAGCGTTCAACTTCGAATATAGTTCACTGTTCTTATTAGATACGCATTGAACCTATCTATGTTTGCTATAGAAAGTACAGCGTGTATATCAGTGCTTAGAACTAAAGTACCAATAACTAATTGGAAACTAAAATATGATCCAAAGTATCTATGTGATCACCCACTGCAAACTGCAGCTCACATTCTTGATCACTGCCTATTTCAGAATAGGTCTTTACAGTTATTAGTCTTTAATAACTAATAGATTTAAGTCTTATATAAATTTTTGTTTTTTAATTTTTTTATTTTCATACGAAAAATAAATCAATAATGACATTTATTATAATCACACCGCGAATGTATAGGCGGCTATAGATCTCAATAACTCTTAAGCCATTGAAAATATAATTTAAAATTATTTGTGACATTTGATTTGTATTTGATTTAATTTAAAAATTAAGAACATTAATAAATTTTTAACTTATAAAATTGATAATTAATTCAAAAAGGTAACCAAAATTTGTTTTTAATTTAACTTGTATAGAATTTAAAATAAAAAATAAACACATTAATAAATTTTTTTGATTGAAAAAAAATTTTAATTAATTTTTTAAATTAAAAAGAAATATTAATTAATTCAAAAAGTAAGCAAAAAAATTTTTTTAATTTGAAGTGTGTATAATTTAATTTCAAAATTAAAAAAATTATGAATATAATTAATTAATAATTTATATTATGTAATATTTTTTTAAAAAAAATGTTTTGAATTTAAAAATTATTAATTAATTTATAAAAGTAAACAAAAAAATTTTTTAATTTGACATGTATATAATTTAATTTTAAAAATTAATTTAATTATTGATATAAATAATTAATAATTAATATTAATTAAAAATTTTTTTTAAAAATTTATTAATATACATATTTATAAAGGTAACCTAAAGTCTTCTTTAATTTAACATGTTTCAATTTCAGTTTTAAAATTAAATACATTAATATTTTTTTTTTAAGGTAAATAAAAATTATTAATTTAGGTTACTAATTTAAAAAAAATTTGAATTAATTTATAAAGGCAACTTAAAGTGTTATTTCATTTGACATGCTTTTAAGCCAGTTCTAAAATTAAAT